>NC_143579.1:89337020-89650140 GCF_048544385.1 Mastigoproctus giganteus
TGATGTTCCTGCGGGCAAACAATTGTGAAAGTGAGCATCAGTAAACTTAGATCTGTGCTTTGATTTTAGTGTTCATGGTTGAAAACAGTGATTCACACAGCTAAGTGGAACCAAAAATATATATACTGTATATATATCTTGTACGCTACACTTTTTTAAGGAAGGAAACGTTTCTTGGTCAACCAGATTTCAAAATTTCTCATGCGTGGCGTAGGATTTCAGAAGAACGTCATTTTGAAGGTCCAAATTCTCCACTTCTTCTGCCCTTGCTTGAATGAGTCTTCTAATAGATGTAATTTCCATAACCTCACTTTGGCATATAAAACGATTTACAAAAAAGCAGCTACCACTTGCTCAATGGTGTGGTGAACTCTTGAAATCGCTTTCCGAACTCCTCAGAAGTGTTTTGAAGTAGTAAACAAATGGTGATGGGTTTAAATCATTCTCACTTACAATCTTCTTCATATTTGGGAAGTGTACAACAACAGACTTCATCTTCATATGTGAAATCCAAAAGACTTGTTTTGCTTTGAATGATTTTACAGGGCCTATCGTCTGAACAACGTGTTTGTCTTTCCCCTTAAAGCTCTAGATTTAAACTATTCGCTTGTCAGTGACGTCGGCAAGGAAAGCCAAGTCCAATTGTCACTTAGTTCGTTGAAGTCTGCATTTTTGGACTTTAGATAATCTTTAATCTCCTCATTCAAGCTTAAAAACGACTCAAGAACTTTCTTTAACTGTGCTCAGCCATCGCACTTCTGACACTCCAAGAAAGTCACCAATAAAAATTAAACTGTCATAATGCTTATGGAAATCCATACATACCATTAAAAATAAAGAAAGAAAATATTAAAATCAGGCATTATAAAAGCGTTATTGTCCCACTCTAAAACAGTAACTGGTAGGTGTACGGATACAGTAATTCTTTACACGGAATAACGACACCGACAACCACACGAAATGTAAAAAGAAACAGACGTAACCAGCCACGCAACGTGTCGAAGTTCAAGAAAAATCGGGATGTTAAGTAATCACTTCCACTACACATGCGTAAACTGTGATAAGGCAAAAAAAAAAAAAAAAAAAAAAAAAAAGTGATAAAAAAAATCTGGAGCGCTGATTCAAATAAAGTCGTTTTTGATATGTGTTAGAATAAGCCTGATCGGGACTTCGTAAAAGTGATAACATTATACGAATGATAACATTATCTGTAATCACAATAAGTGGCATGCGTCGTATTTGGAATAAATTAATTTATAAAATTATGAAATGTATTTTTGTGTCACTTCATAAATTATTCGATTACTTGTGAATTAACGAGCAACTTATGTGGGCATTGTTTCGTAGATCCATATACGCACATGAACATTATAACATATACTTATTAGGTAATCAACCATCTCCCCATACAGAGACTATTCTCCTGTACAAATGTCCTTCAAAGAGTACGCCGTGTTCGATGTCTCCTAGTGGCAGAGCAACGACCTTTCCCCGCAACTCACCCTGCTGTCAGCTGACTGAGAACTAGTCACTAATATAGTGACCTACTCTCTGTAAGTCAGCAAAAGTATTAATTTTATTAGTTTGATGTGGAGAAATGTACCGTATGAGTTTTTAAAACGCATGCAAAATAAATTTTCCGACCACTATTTTCATATTATTACGATATACAGTATTCGTGTTTGGGGTTCTCATAAAAAAAAAAAAAAAAAAAATATATATATAGAGATTTTTTTTTCTCAAAAAGGAGCTTATCTCTCTCTCTCTCTCTCTCACACACACACACACACACACACACAGTAATAGCTACATGGGCTGTAGAAGAGTGATGAACCTAGAGGGTACATAAGAGTACACGCGCTTGAGTGACTGTATGATTCAAGCTTGCCTGACTACTGATGTTCTTAAAATTTCTCTCCCTTGTGATCTACTCTGACCTAGGTGTAAAGTGACCAGACGTCCCGGATTATGCGGGCCAGTCCCGAATTTCAGTTGTTTGCCCCGCATTGCAAACTGTCCCGGAAAATGTCACAGATTGGACATGTAGCCTCCATACGTAATGGCAAACATAATGCAAAATAATCATTTGCATTATGTTTGCCGGGAACCAGTGGCACAACGAAAGAGTTTTTTTTTTTTTCGGTAGTAAATAAGCTGTGGAAGTCAACAAAAACACAGCTGACCGTAGAGAAGCTGAAAGCAGTACTACAAGTTAAGTGAAATTTTGCTAATTCTTGTGAAGAATTTTACGAAGAAATAGCAAATAAGGAAAAATTATTAAGAAAAATTCACTCAGCAGAAAAATATATTTAATTATATTATTTAATCATTTCTCTTGTTTTTATTGTTAAAAGAAGTATATATTTTTATTATTATTTCTCAGAAAAAACCTAACCTTTTTTCACTAAACAAAAATCGATTAAAAACATGAACCCGCTAATAAGTGTTTTTTTCCCCCTTCTAATTACAATTATTTTTCTCAGTTCACCTCCTTCACGCAACCCTCTGTTCGTTACGTAGCGTAACATGAGGGTTACCGTAGGCTGTACTGAATTTCAAAATTTCTGTGAAAACAAAACAAAAAAAATTAAATATTAATTAATATATATATATTTAAGAAGTTTGATATTTTATTTTTTAAGTTTAGTTCAAAGAAGTCAATATATTTAATTTATATTTTGTATGTGAATAATTTTTATATATAAAAAAAATTTTAAATTTGTATATTGTTTCTAGGGGGGTTTGAAAATTCTCCCCCAGTGTCCCACATTGGAATGCTAAAGATCTGGTCACTTTACCTATGTGGTTGTCCTACAACAGAAGTGGCGAACCCATGGCACGCGTGCCCAAAGTAGCAAGCATAGACAATTTTTGGGCATGCGGAATTCAGTGTCCCAAAAAAATTTCAAACTTTATGCAGTGATCTGTTTGAAGTCGGAGCGGTGAGATGTAATGATGAAATTGCGAAAAGAAATTAAGAAAAAAAATCGTATAATTCACACGTTTATCCAGAACAAGTTATTGGTAAAGTTATGTGAGATATATTACCACATTCAGTATTTAGTGTAGCCTCGTTCATTATCAATTACGGTTTCTACGTTGTGTGGAGACTGGAGATTATTCTTCATCAATTCCCATAAATTCTCATAAATATTTTAATTGCTATGTGCCCTTTGCAGATTGTTTTGAATGACAGCTCAATCGGCAAAGAAACAAAAACGTTCAAATGAAGACGGGAGTAGCAGAGAATTTCAAGAATCTTGGAGTGAAAGATTTGGTATGATTAAGAAGGATAATAAAGCACTATGCATTTTCTGTTCTGAAACACGAGAGTAGTTTTTTAGCACGCCGAAACCAGACTCCTGCTGCGTACGTGGTTATAGGAAGGACAACCGCCCAATAATACAACTTCAAGGTTTTCAATGATAGGCCCCAGTCCGATTTTGATATTCTAATAACAGATCCAGAAAACTTCTTAACTTTTTCACTAAGATAATTCAGGTGTGAATTATCTCAGGTCAAGTGCTATATCGAAGATGGGAAAGCTATTAACAATATGGATGGAAAATCAGATTCAGAAGCAAGTGCCCCTGAAGTGCAATATGGCCTAAGTAGCCATTGCACTTAAAACCCCATCAATAACAAGTGCCCCTGAGTCGAATGGCCATTCAAGCAAAAGAAACAAGTATTTATGAAGGTATTAAGGATAAGTAAGGTGAACCCCAAGCCAAGTTCGTGGCAAGAAACGGGTATTTTAATAGGTTCAAGCACTGCGCTGGTTTCCAAAACATTAAAGTATGCGGTGAGGTCGCCAGTGCCGATTCTGCAGCTGCAGAGAAATTTTGTGATGTGTCCACAGCACTCACTTCCGCAGCGGCGTGCTTATCAGCTGGAGAGTTAATTTTGTATCAAAATTTCAGTATCAAAACCCGAGTCATCAATCGGAAACAAATTGTCAAGTATAACACTTACAGACTCTTGCCAGTTTTTAGTCTTGACACCATTATGTGCAACAGTTCCAAAGACTTCTTTAGTTTTAAGTTTGTTTCTCATAATTTTGTATAATAGTCCCCACGGATTAGCGTTCCCAGAGTTTTGAACAAAATCGGACCAAGTTTCCTTTTTCCTAGCGGCAATTGCCCTAACGTATTTCTTCTTAAGATTAATATACCGACTATGGAGTACCTCAACATCTGAGACAAGTGTCTATGTCTCTGGTAAGTCCTATGCGCCTGGTGAACTTGCACCCTAAGAACAGACAAGTCCGAAGACCACCAAGAGCAAGTTTTCACATTAACACACTTCTTCCTAGCCGATTTATACGGCGCTGTTATCACGGTTTTTCTGAACATAAGATGCAGCAGCAGACATGGTATCAAGGCAAGCAGAAGCAGGAAAGTCAGTCTCTATGGAGAATTTAAAAATTTCCCAGTCAATATAATTTAATGAAAATCTTGTGAATTCGGGAACTGTACTTTCACAGACAGTGAAAAGACAGAACGAGGAGCTGACACAGTAAAAGAGATAGCTCGGTGATCACTGCACACGTCGAAGACGGCTGAATTCAGATATATCAAATTTGCAATGAGTTCGAAAACGTAATATCGATATTCGACTCTCCAGTTGAGCTTGAGAAAGTAGTAAATTGTTGAGGGGTGTTATGGATCCTCGTATTGTTGTTAATAATAAACTCCTATATCATTTCACCTCGAGAGTCCGTTTGAGAACTAGTAAAATTCTGATTTTGCTTTTTTTTTTTTTTCATTTTGTTAGTTGTTTGGCGCATCGGCTTTTTTTTTTTTTTTTTTTTTACGGTTCTAGCCACTGAAATCCCAGGAAAGTAGGTGGCAGGACCTGCCAGAGTACTATATAGGTAACACCCGGCCGGCCTCCCCGTGGCGAGGTATGGTAACGTCGGGGTCCCATTAGGGGCCCAGCGGCTAACAGACCGGATGAACAAGGGCACAACATGCTAAATACCACATGACCCATATACTAATAACATTTACCTACACAGGTAATAACATTTACCTACACAACAACACAGAACCCCCATGGTAACAGAATCCCCCAGGTTGCTCCCAGATATAAAACAAAAAATATAAACTGGGAAAGATTTGACAAACAAGTAACAGATAAATTCACAACTAACCTCCTAGAAACAATGAAACAACTGCCTGCAGAACAACTAGTGGAAAGAGTAATGTCACTCCTCACAGAAATATGTGACGTCACATTAAAGAAAAAACGGAGAAGAGAAAACCAGGTGCCCTGGTGGACCAATGACTTATCTACTCTAAGGAAGACAGTGAAAAAATCCAGAAAAGACTTAAAGAAAGCAAGGAGAACACAGACCACAGGACCAAATAGAAAGACTCCAAGAAATATACAAAGAGACCAGACGAGGATATTGCAATGAAATATACAAAGAAAAACATAAAGCATGGAAGAGGCTGGTTGAGGTCACACTGGGGAAAGACCCATGGGGCCTGGTCTACAGGCTAGTGTTTGAAAAAATACACCCGGGAGAAGTGTTCTCCTCGATCATAAGCTCCCCAAACAATGAGACACTGACATGGGAACAGTCAGTAAATAAAATTCTGGATGGAATAATAAAGCAGGACACTGCAAACCCTGAAAGCCCCACACAAACAACCATCCGAATACAACACCTGGCATACAGAGCAGCAGATAAAGAGGATGACTTCACACACGGGGAGATAAATGAGGCAATACTCTCCTTTAGTGATGGAAAATGCCCAGGATTGGATTTAATAGAGGTGACTATCATGAAAAGACTGTGGAAAAAGAATAGCACAGTACTGGAAACCCTATTTAATAAATGTCTGCATGAGGACACCTTTCCTGCCCCCTGGAAAACAGCAAACCTTAAAGTCCTAATTAAACACCCAGACAAACCCCTAAACTTAGCTTCCTCCTACCGCCCCATTGCCCTGCTTCCTGTCATAGGTAAAGTACTAGAAAAACTAATAGTAGGCAGATTCCTACAATACTATGCTAAGAAAAATCTATCCACACAATGCCAGTTTGGTTTCACCCCCGGCAAGTCTGCCGTGGGAGCTATCAAGCAGGTTCTAAACACTATCACTTCCTCGGAATTCAATTATGTCCTAGGTCTCTTTGTAGACTTCAAAGGTGCCTTTGACACCTTATGGTGGCAAAGTGTGCTGGCGAGGTTTCGAGAGGCAGAGGTCTCAATTCCGATCTATCGTCTAATTACAGACTACTTCTCAAACAGGCACCTTGTGGTCTCAAGTGGAGCATGCTCCGTAACAAGACCCGTGACCCGCGGCTGCCCACAGGGATCTGTTCTTGGCCCTGTCTGTTGGAACATGGTCCTTGATGAGTGGCTCGCAAAAGACTCCCCCCAAATAACAAAAATAGCATACGCAGACGATCTTGTTCTGCTCCTACATGGCAACTCACGGCGACAGCTGGAAACCAGTGCAAAAGAGGTACTGAATGATCTAATTTCATGGTGTATAACAAACAAACTGGAACTGTCAGCAGAAAAAACAAAACAAGTCCTATTCAAGGGAAAGCTTAACAGAAACAGACCCCCATTAATCAAAATCAATGAACAGAGCATAGGCATGGAATCCAAATACAAATATCTAGGAGTAGTACTAGATGAAAAATTAAACTTTGTGGAGCATGCAAAATACCTAAGGAATAAAACCCAACAATTAACAGGGAAACTACTAAGAATAGCAAGAAAAAAATGGAACATAAAATCATCCACATTGGCAATGTACTACAAATGTTTATTCCTACCCATAATATGCTATGGAGCAGGTGCCTGGGCACCCAGAATCAGACACAGCCTAGTAAAAAAATACCTAATACAGGCACAAAGAATATTCCTACTGGCCTCCTCTAGAGCATGTAGAACCATCTCCACATCAGCACTCCAGATAATCTGTGGAAAACTTCCAATAACATTCGAAATAATACAAGCATACTTAAAATACTACAGGAGACAAAGAATAGCACATTCCTTTGAAGAATATACAACAGATCCAAATGAAACAGACAAAGAAGAACAAAGAAGACTAAGAGAAATGTTTCTCACACAATGGCAAAGAGAATGGAGAGAAGACACCAAAGGGAGAACAACATACCAGTTCTTCCCCCTGGCACAGGAAATAAGTAAAATAAATAAACCCTGGCTGCAACCAGGTTTATACACTACCTTCCTCTTATCGGGTCATGGAAGCCTAAATGCAAGACTGCATGCTCTGAGGCTAACAGATTCCCCCAACTGCAAATGCGGGTTGCAAGAAACAGTACAACATATAATGCTGGAATGCATAAACTACACGGATCTGAGGCAACCACTCCAGCTTATAACAGAGGTGTACCACACAGATGATTTTCCAAAAGTATTGGAATCACCAGAAAAATTCCAAGCACTAGCAACCTTTGCAACAAAAGCATTTAAAAGAAGGAGAACTCTCCAAGGCATGCCAGAGTAAGGCATGCTGCAACACACAAGCCCATATCTAAAATGGGAAGGAAACACAACAAGAACAGGGTCAGATGTACGGAAAGGGACTGACATACATAATTATCCCTGACCAAATTAGTAGTACAGCATGAAGAAAAAGTAATGACTGAGACATGAAAACAACAAAAATAAAATCATGGGGCATGATACTGACCAACATTATCAGTGTCCATGATTCAGACATCACAGCACTCTACTAAAAGAAAATGGGCTATTGGAAACAATGAATGATGAATACAGACCTGACATTCTAGAGAACCATAGCAATGGTCATAAACTATGGAAGTACCATAAACTACTGTGCCATGCTTACCAACACTAGGTAGCTCTATCATTGCCTAATCCTAAGGAACACCTAGAGTGAATAGGTAATGGTGAGTAAAAATCCTAGGTCACAGTTGTATTGCATGAATAAAAGTAATGATTATGACATTGAAAACAGCTAAAATAAAATCAAGGGGCAAGATATAGACCTCCATCCCCAGTGTCCATGTTCCAGGCATTATAGTACTCTCACCTTACAAGAGGTTATGTACTAATGAGAAGAAAGCATGTTGCATGTCACCTACAGCCCTAACATCTCAGAGAACCATAACAATGGCCATAAACTTTGTATGTACCATAATTCAACAGTGCCATGCTCAACAAGACCAGATGGAACTGCCATGGCTTAAGCCTAAGGAATATCTAGAGTATATAGACAATGGGGAGTAATCACCCTGGATCACAGTAGTATTACATGAACAGAAGCAATGACTGTGACATTGAAAACAACAAAACTAAAATCAAGGGACAAGACACTGACCTACATACACAGTGTCTATGTTGCAGACACCACAGTACTCTACAATAAGTAGACATGTGATATTAAAAACAATGCATAATGACCACAGACCTGTCATCCCAGAGAACCATAGAAATGGTCATAACCTACGGAAGAACCATAAACTACCAGTGCAATGCTCACCAACACCAGGTAAATCTGTCAGTGCCTGAACTTAAGGAACACCTAGAGTGTATAGGTAATGGTGAAGAATAATCCCAGATCACAGTAGTACTGCATGAACAAAAGTAATGACTATGACATTGAAAACAACAAAAATAAAACCAAGGGGCAAGATACAGACCTACATCCCCAGTGTCCAAGTTCCAGGCATTACAGCACTCTCACCTACAAGAGGTTATGTGCCAATGAGAACAAAGCATGTTGATGTTACCTACAATCCTAACATCTCAGAGAACCATAACAATGGTCATAAACTTGGTATGTACCATAAATCACAAGTGCCAGGCTTAACAAGACCGGATGAATCTGCCAGTGCCTGAGCCAAAGGAATATCTAGAGTGTATAGGAAAAGGTACACACAAGGACATATCCAGGAAAGAAAAGAGAGGAAAGAAGGAGAAAAGAGGGAAGAAGGGAAGAAAGAAGAAGGAAAATGGAAGAGAGGGGAAAAAGAAAGACAAGAAGAAATGGACACTACCATGCCAGATTGCGTACCAATATGAACTGATCACATCATTCCCACTCTTGGTCAGGATTGAGCCCTGCAAGAGATGGAATAGTACATCCCTCCCACTCTTGGCCAGGACTGAGCCCTGTGAGAGATGGGGTATAGGGATATCGAAAAGTAAATGATAGTCCTTATATTATTATAGTTTAATTTATTTTATTTTATTTATTTTATTTTAATATATTTTACTTTATTTTATTTATTTTAATTATCTTATTTTATTTTACTTTACTTTATTTTAATTGTTTTATTTATTTTATTTTACTTTACTTTATTTTAATTGTTTTATTTATTTTATTTTATTTTATTTTATTTCATATCTAAGGGGAAATAAAACCAAAAAAGTGTGCCCTGGTAATTCTGAGGGGACCTTCCCTGATGCATTACCCGGCCACACAGGATTAACTTGATGGGACATCAGACGTCCAAAAACTTAACCACAGGACCGGATCAGTCCGTGTCCTCTTAAGATAAAGTAGATCCTGGCTGCCTCCATGTGGCTAGGGATGGGAGTGAGGGGCTGTGACACAAACCTGCCACAGCCTCCTACTGCTAAATGCCAGGTGCCGGCTAACACACAACGCAAACACAACACTAATGCACACCTAATTACATATTTCATCTATCAGATGCATTTTTTTTTTTGTTTTTTTTTTTTTTGTTTTGTGTTAAATATATACGTGAAATTTTGATGCTCTTTTAAGTTCTTTTCTAAGCCGGCAACTTGGCAAAAAGCCTAACAAACGGCGGATATAGGGGAAACCCTGGAAGCCGCTAATAACTTACAAATACACTTTATCTGTATACATGTCGCGAATGGATATATATGTGAGAATGTATATAAATTGTATATAAATCTTGTATCATGTATATATAAATGGATGTATATAAATCTTGAGAATGTATATAGAATTGTGTGTATAAATAAATGTAAAATGTAAATGACCCATATACTTTTAAATCCCTGGCTTGTCCGATACAGTGTACATATGCGGAGATGGGAGAAATCCCAGGAGCCGTTAGACCCAAATATACCTATACCTACCTATAGACTGGATGGTCCGGGATGCCTGGACCACTTCAGACCATAGGGCCCTGACATTCCAACTGAACAGGAACCTAAATCGACAACCGCAAGCAGAAAGAATGCCCCAAAGCTATGCGTTGCAAACTGGGACCTGTTCCAGAAAACCCTCACAGACAACAAAAACAAAAAGATGCAAGAAATCAAAAGCTGGCAACCCTGACGAACTTCAGAAGACCATCACCGAAATTATAACAGTGGCTGCAAACACCTCAATCAAACGGAGACGGCCCAAATCTGGTGCTGTACCTTGGTGGAACCAAAAACTTCAACAGCTTCCCATGGACGTCCAGACCAAAAGGCAAGAAGAACTTGGGTGGACGCGCTCAGAAACCTGTATAGAGAAGCGCGAAATGCTTATACTGCCCTCATAAGAAAAAATAAAAAGGAAACCTGGGAGAGACTAGTAGCAAACTCGGGGAACACTGACCCCTGGGGTGTTGTGTACAAGGTTGTCACAAAAAGAAAAAGCTCCCCAGAGGTGAAGTGCTTACAACCACTGTCACGCCCCAAGGAGAAGAAACCACTCGTGGGAGGCATCAATAAACAATATACTAGATGTCACCTTTCATCGCCACAAAGACCCGCAAACGGAGGAGCAGATCCAGACTGCATTTTCCTGCAGGAAAAATGATAAGTACAGAACAGATAATACAGAACTGCAATTCACTACAGATGAGCTCATCCTGGCGGCTTCATGTATAGCGGCGAAAAAATGCCCAGGTCCGGACCTCCTGGAGCCGGAAATAATAAAAAAAAGTCGTAAAAATAGAACCGGAACTCTTGCTCCAACTCTTTAACCTATGCCTGACAGTGGGAGCATACCCACAAGATTGGAAAATGGCCAACGTTAAATTAATAATTAAGAATCCAAACAAGCCACCAGAACAGCCATCTTCCTAGAGACCGATCACACTACTTACAGTACTAAGTAAACTTTTTGAACGACTACTATTATCCAGAATAAATCACCACTGCCAACAGACAAACCTACCCTCACCAAACCAGTACGGATTCAAACCAGGTCGATCGACAGTTGATGCACTCCAAAGCCTAATTGCTCAAGCACAAGAATCTGAGAAAAAATACGTGCTAGCAATCTCAATTGATTTTGCGGGGCGTTTGACACCCTATGGTGGCCGAGCGTCCTGGGCCTACTCCGGGAGGCAGGGGTTCCTGGCAGCCTCTTCAATGTGCTTAAAAGCTATCTCACCGACAGAGCAATCAAGATAAAAGCTCCCTACAAAGAATTAGAAAGAAAAATATACAGAGGGTGCCCACAGGGGTCAGTACTTGGACCAACAATGTGAAACCTCCTGATGGACCAGTTTCTAAACAAGGGTCTGGAAGGGGACCGCTCACAAGCCTTCGCGGACAACCTCCAATAGAAGCTAACTGTAGGGCACAATTGGAAATACTGGCAAACCGCGCCGTGCAAATTCTCCAAGACTGGGCTACACCATTTACTACAAATCTCACCGACGAAGACCAACTCCATACTCTTAAAGGGAACACTGAACATCCGCAGACCACCCCAAATTAAAATTGGCACTAGAACAATAAGGCTCAGCACAGAGCTCAAATACCTGGGCATCATCTTGGATACCCGCTTATCCTTCAACCCGCACCTAAACTACATAAGAAGAAAAATAAAAAACTGCACTGCCTTAATAAACAGAACTGCTCGAAGAGACTGGGATTGAAACAGAGAACGATAATATTTTATTATAAAGCAGCCTTCTTACCAATCGCGACATACGCAGCTGGTGCCTGGTACAAAAAGGCCAGTACAGCTGCAAAGCTAAGCTTTACTACAAATCTCACCGACGAAGACCAACTCCATACTCTTAAAGGGAACACTGATAAAATTGATACTTGATTCCATACATAGAATTATGCTAATCATTCGCGCCTGCAGCACAGTGAGCACATACGCTCTGCAAGTCATCGCTGGAACCCTCCCCGTAGACCTAGAGGTGGTGAGGAGAGGCATCCTTCACGAGTTCGCTAAAGGCAATGCTTGTACACACCTTGACTTCAACGGAGATCCAGGAAATAACCGCACTGCGGAAAAAAGAAGACTCCAGACCCACTTGCTGCAGGCGTGGCAGGCAGGATGGGATGTATCCATCAAAGGTCGGATAACAAAGAAATTCTTTCCAAATGTAGATAAATTCCAACCTAAATTACCAACCTGGTACGCACCTGGTCTGTTTGTGACGTACCTACTCACAGGACATGGTGCCTTAAACGCCAAACTAACAACTCTGGGAATAATTGAAAATCCAAATTGTACTTGTGGCGATCCAAAAACTTGGTCGCAACTAATGTTTGACTGCCACCAATACGACGACATCCGCTGCCAGCTGGTGACAAGACTACAGCAATCACCGAAGGACCAGGAGCTATTTATCCTGGACGATAAATAACCATATATGGCATTCACTGAATTTGCACAGAAACTGTTTAACAGACGCCGAGCCACACTGGCCAACAAGCAAATAACAACACAACTGGAAACTATATGGAGTGACAATGCAGAAAGACCCGCAGACCAAAACGGTAGAGGAGGAACAAGTAACAAAAGGCAACTAAGAATGGAATAGGAATCATAATGACAATATAAAATGGGATAAGCTACTATTCCCACAACAAATTCCATACCTCCAACGAGAATAAAAGGACATGGTCTACAACTCTGTGACTGACTGAACCCTGAATCTGCAAAAGGGCCACACGGACCTGAACTATGCAGCTTCGCTGCCATCAAAGCTTCGTTGGGGATCAGAATCGAGCACCTGACTCGATTCCTTTACAACCCTAACACGGCGGGGAGGAGACACCTTGTCTCTCCCCCCCTTTTCCTCTCTGTTGAGGCATGGGCATGCCTCACTGACCAACTGGGGGCACCTCCTCTATCACTCCCATACTTCTATCTTTACCCCCCCAGGCTTCTGTCTCCCCTCCTACTCTATCTATATACAACGCGAACGCCCCACACACTAAATTTAACAACACTCAAAATAATCTTCGCCCAGTCTCGGCCTATCCATCTACGTAATATCAAACCCCTCAGCGGTGTGTACAGGCATACGCATACATATTAAGAATTTTTTTTTTTTTTTAGGTCCTAGCCGCCGAAATCTCAGGAAACTAAGCGGCAGGACCTGCCAGTGTAACGAAGTCTACTGGGTTCCTGGTCTGCCTCCACGGGGCGAAGCTGGGGCAACGTTGGGCTCGAGCAGGGGTCCAGCGGCTAAATGACCAGATGAACAACGGTACACGACATTACACATGTACAATACCCACACACACACACACACACACTTTTAAACCTCTGGCATTCCCAGCAAACTGGTACACCCACAATGAAAGCAACGCGGAAATGGGGGAAAACCCCCTGGTGCCGCATTACATCAATATACCTTACACCTTTGGGTTGCTGGGCAGGCACTTTACCCACCTGGCTAGCCCGGTCGGCTGCATTTATGTCTGCATAAATTAAAATATTACTGGGACCGATAAGATTAATGACAGCCTCATTCAGTAAATCGTTCAGATCAGCAGACGGTGAGCAGTATAGAGAGACAATGTATAAATTAAAGGCGGAGACTGTGATGAGAGTGCAGATCGCAAACTGATTACACAATCAATTAACCATTGTCACATCTAAATTCTCATTCCTGACTAAAATGGTCTTGCTGTTCAGGCTGGATGACACGAGTAGACAGAGAAAATCCAAGAACTCTTGTGCGATTTCCCATATGTCCCTTGACAACATATGGCTCCTGTATTGTAACTACTGCATATCCACATAGTTGTGCTCGGCGGCGATTCTAATTTTGTCTGCAACAACTCTGGAACGCTGCCCGTTAATTTGCATTACCTTTATTTCACGTGATTTTTGCTGCACATTGGAGACAGAAGTACTATTCAAATTACAGCGGTCACTATTCACACTGTTTACAAGACCAGGCATCAAATTATTCATCAACAATCCTCAAACGTGCAGTTTATAGAGCCCTCTTGTAAACAGAACAGTTTTTGCCCCTAACAGAATGGTGACAATATCGTTTCCCTCTTTTGCAATTGATACATAGAGGATCCTCAGTTTTGTTTGGGCACTCATTGAACACATGTCTGCTGAGCGCGCAATGTCCATAGGAGGAAGACTCGTGCGTACAGAACTGTGTGGAATGTCCGAACCCCAAACGCACTCAAAACATTTTGTTACCCCTGTCTATGGCCTAAACCTATGGGAATTCCAGCCTAGATATATTCTTTCCAGGGTACTTATACACTTGTATATTCTAGGAGTAAAGCTGACAACCCAGTTTACAAGAAGAGCCAATTTGCCTTAGTTGAGGCAAATTGGCCTTAGTTGAGAATCGGAAAAATGTTTCATTTTTGATCGCCTCTAGGATGAAACCAGAATTATCCAAGTTTTTAACATGTAAATTCTCCAGAATTTCGTCCTTAGTTAACTCTTTTGGTATGTCAAAAATTAAGACCGAGGGATTACCCTTTCGCGGACGAAAGACTCTCCAAACCGGACTTAGTTGATGCTTCTAAAAGAACGCCCTTATTGCGTATGAAACGTAAAGATTTGATCTTGACGTTTTTTAAGTCCCTTTGAAGAGTTTTGGTAACAACAGTTTTAACATCAGAACTAGACTTGCGAAATTAGAATCAGTCAAGTTTTGGTTTGATTCCCTACCCGGAGGAACGAGCGACATCAGCGAAGGTCTTTTTTATCTGTGTTGCAAGAGAAGAAACCCGAGTCGTCTCAATCACCATAGAGGAACGCTGTACAGTTACATCGTTTGGTTACTACTGGGCGCGGTAGCATAGTGGTATTATCACCGTCCTCCCCACACCAGGTGGAAAAGGGCCGGGTTCGAATCCGGTCAATGACGCGAGTAACTTTAATGGGCTTTTTTCACTCCGTGGCTGAGTCAGTCGGTCTCAGGCGTAGGTAGCAAGGTTTTTTCCCCAGAAACTGGGGTTTTTTCTTCCAGCAAAACAGGCAAATAGACCAGAGAACACACACAATTAACAGACATAAGCACAGCACGGCAGATGAATTTAATTATTCGAGTGACCTTAAAATAATAATGGTTACTACTGGGATCTAATCACTATTAGATAGGTGAGTTGTTTGTTTGTAGGCTTTACGGAGCAAAGGCAGCAATCCATAATGGGCCTAACTGTGTAGATAGTTGAGATAGTCACTCAGTGTATACACGTATACATACAATGATAAATACCAACCATTTGTTACACAGGTAGATCGAAGGATAACAAAATCTGGCACGAGTATAACTGTAAGAGACGTCGATGTTATATATTGCTGCTGAGAACAAATTTGATCGGGATTTATTTTGAGAGAGTGATACAACTGAATGGTAATTGAAGATAAAAGCCTCTTTAATCTGATCTGGCTACGGAGTTTAAAATGTACTGGTATCCATCCGTCTGATACTGTAGTTCTTTAAATCCCAAGTTGTTTTCAATGCTGAGCCCATCAATTTGTTGGATGATAAAAAAAAAAAAAAAAAAAAAATTCTTGTTTACACTCCGGCACGACCACCAGGTCAGTGGAGTTTACAATAAATCCAGCAATACAAATGTTAATCGTATTTAGCAGCCACGGGCTTGAACCCCGATCATCTCAAGGAACGCGTGCTATGCACTCTCGCTCCTGACCACTCGGCTACGTCAGGCCTAGAGGGGAAGAGTAAGATTCCTTTCATTGAGAAGTTGTCTCCAGGAAGTGGTTTCCAGAAGAATAGATTTGGAATGGCTCCGAGACTTGAGGAAACAATAATATTCTCTAGAACTCGTTGTTATATTTTGGATGATCTGCGGAGTCGGTACTTAATAAGGATAGTTCTTTGTGATTAACAGTTGGTATCGGCGAGTGGGACATCAGTTAGCGGCTCCGCTATAAATTTATTGACAATCCAGTATTGTCTGCTTCCACTGTACGTTAACAGCGAAATAAAAATAAAGAGAGCGCGGATTAATTCGGTATAAATAATTATTAGGCTGGAAAAATATGTAGTCCTGAGTCAACACAGAATAATATTTATTTGTATAATTGCCAACCTGATAAAACTCAGGATAATCGCTGAAAAATGGTTCAAACATTTGATCTTGTCTTTCTGAAAGTAATGCATATACTGTATATGTGAAATTATGATACGCAATGTATTATGAACTGCAAAACTGTATTATTATTTGAGACTTAAGCCACGGAAAATTCGTTTCGAGCAGTTGTTGTTGTTGTTTTTTAGGAGCATTAGCAACTAAGGCCATATTGCTCCGGGAATATGCGGTGGTCATTGCCTAACCTTTCCGCATCCTCCGTATTTGGTGGTGACGGGCTCGAACCCCGGTCTAATCAAGAAGCGTGTGCTACGCACTGTTGCTTCTTCCCACCTGGCTACGGAGGCGCCTGTTTTGAGCAGTGTTTTCTATTAATTACCTATCCTCTGTTAGCAATGGTGCCACCTTCTGCCCTTAATGTATGCAAAATACAGCCCTCTTTACTGAAAAATTGAAAATCACTGTCCTAGCGAAACAAATCAGAAGACGTTAACCATTTTCAATAACACACACACACGCACTCTCACTCTCCCCCCCCCCCCACTAAGTTTCATAAGGACCAAGTAGCTCGGTGATATACTGTTCTCAATACAGTATACATGTATTTACAGTGAATAAAGTATTGTTTTGCATTCATCACTTGCCCAAAATTTACAAGTAAGTTTGCACTTTCCTAAAAATTTCATTGCAACCAATTAAATCTTTCAAACCGAAAACAACTTTTAGTTACTTAAGACTGTTAGTGAGCTTCAGCGTGGGAAACTACTCTTTTATCGCAGAAGAGACGATACAGGTACGGTAACTGCGGTAATCCCCGAGCGACGTAGTGCTACCTTGACCTTCAGGTGTTCTACGATAAACCTGTTGGTGTAGCTTTCACCGTCAGAAAAATAGCAGAACTGCCAAATTTGTGAAAGGACATAAAAGGAAAAGAAGTCTAGTAACACAGCAGAACAGACACGAGGTGGGAGGGGCGGGGGCCGTTTCGGCTTACCTTTTACTAGGTGCAAGGTCAAGGTCACTATGATGCAACGGCTTACAACTTCTCTTCCTCTATCGACCTTGGTAGCATGGTTGGATTTACACGTGATCATCGCTTTACATAATGCCGTTATTAGCCAACGGTTCGCCTACTGCTTTTGCAAAACTCCAGTAACAGACAGATCCTGTGTGGTGTGATGTAATTCATTAAGGTGTGTGTGGAATTTGTTGCGTTTTGTGGGAATGTCGATGTTGTTGGGTTTCCTGTGTTGTCAAACGGGTGTCTTTTCCTGCCTCGGTATTCAACGGTTCTCTTCGCATGTAGTTTGAAGAATTCAAATTGCCTTCATGTATCGCTCTGTGTAACATTATTCAAACTTGCTATGCGCGAGAGTACGTTAATTAGATGATAAGAAATGTCTACATAACAAAACATGATGAATAGTACAAAAATAATGAAACAGTACGAAAAGCCTGTTTATTATTTTTATTTTTTAAAGAAGATTAAACAACACTGCCACTTTCTCATACCCGCAACCATTCTTAACACTCACCTGCAGCACCAAATATTTATAAACTTCCATTGGAAAAGAGAATGTGAAAAAGCGACAAGTTTTTTAATCTGTCGATATATTTTTTTTTATGTGAATGCATTAGTCGTTTAGGAGGAATCGAGCGTTTTTTTTGTTTTTTTTTTTTAGATGAAGGATGTTTAACTGCTTTGTGTCATATGTGCCCGGCGTTAACAGGTTTAATATATTGAGTATCCTTTACTCATTCAACCATTTGTTTAGCTTCTTATCATCACTATCATTCATAACAAATAAATTTTCGGTTTATACTCTGGGATAGTGTAAAGCGTAATCGTGTCTAACGGCACCAGGAGTTTCCCCGCATCTTCCCGTAGTTTTCATTGTAAGTGTAAGACAGTACTGTGTTAAGGCCAGAGATTTAAAATTGTGTGGGCTGTGTATATATGTGTGATGTTGTGTACCGTTGTTCTTCACATTTAGCCGTTGGGACCCTATTGGGACCCACCGTGTGCACACTTAGTCCTGGGGAGACAGACCAGATACCCGGTAGAGTAGTTTTGTATTTACTCTGGCAGGCCCTGACACCTAATTTTCCTGAGTGATTAGGGCCTAAAGAAGAAAAAAAAAAAAAAAAAAAAAATGGGGTGATCACTGGGTTGGACATAGAAAGCAAGGCCGAAAGGATTCAGGGGTGACAGAAGGGGCATATGCCCTCCACTTTCACCAAAAATTTGAAATTAAAGAAATAGAACGCAGGAGGCGTTCTAAAAAAAAAAAAACAACTCAAAAGCCTGATCGTCATGCCCCCCTTATGATGTTACCTGGACCTGGTTGTCATGCCTCCCCTTACGATGATATCTGGATACGCCACTGAAAGAATTAATAATATCAACGCAGTTAAATTTGGACTTGTGAATTTTGATAACTGTGTGGGGAGGGGAGATTGAAGGCTGGGGGGAAGTCAGAAATACTCCGGGATATAGTGTGCATAGTGCATAAGTTAGGGTCAGGCGCCACGTGTGGTTTCTCACATCTACGCCATATGTACGCTGTGAAGAAATACAGTACTACTGTAAATGCCAGAAAATTGTTGCGTGTTGTATATGACATATTGCGTTAGATTCTGTTGTGTGTCCTGGCATTTGGCTGCAGGGCCCCCGGTGGGACCCCACGTTGTCCACACACACACACAGCTAGGAGGTAGTCAGGCTGCCCATTATTCTCTGGCTTGTCTCCGGGCTCACCTGAGCTTCCTGGACGAAGACCAAGTAAAAAAAAAAAAAAAAAAAAATGAAGAGAAGAAATGGGGAAGAAGGAAGGCCCGAATGTGGGAGGAAAAGCTAAGATGGACAGATAGAGAAGCCAGTCCATCCGAGTAAGGCGAAATAAGGGTTGGAGAGAGGGATCAAAAGTCACAGAGGCAGACGCCCCTGTGTGAGGCCAAAGGCCAAGCACTCTCTGAGAGTCGACACTCCAAAGAGTGCCAACCATGATGATGCCAGTATAGTATCTTAATCTTTAGTACAATCTTTTGTCTTAAATCTTTTATCAGTTTGGAAAATGCTATCCGATCCCAGTTTGTGTTTGCACTTGAGGATCGTTCTGAGCAGCTCTAAGTTCAGCAAGCTTTGCCCGTCTGATAGTAAAGATAGCTTGCGCGTAACTCGTTAGGGCTTTGTATGTTGTTTCATTCTGAAGCAGGTATGTTTCCTGGTTGCGACGGTTTCCCTGGATTTCAGTAAAATATTGAGCCTACAATCATCGTAAGCAGGGCACTCATACATGAGGCTCCCCCTCAATGACCCCTCTTTACCACAGTAGAATGCATTTCTTTCAATTCCCATTGCTGTCAATTTCTGCTGAAAGGGTCAATGTCCTGTGACCAGGAATGTAACTTGCAGCCCAGGCGAAAACCAGGGAGGGAGCTTTGTGAAAGTCATGTCAATGGATGGGAGGAATCTGGTAATTTCTCAATTTGGCATGGTTTCCCATGAATGCTGCCAAAGTCCTTGAAGGTGTTTGAAAATACGTTATCTTTCTTGTTCTAGGTCATTGGTAAGCTCCAGTTGAAGATTTAACAACTGCATCGGAATTCCCTTCTTTAATCGACGGTAAAGGCCCCTTTTAATCATAAAAATAGAGCAGCAAGCATTCAGTGATAACCTGTAGGGCAGGGGTACTGACAGTGCAGATAGACAACAGCATGAATCTCTGTATTGAATCAAGTTTATGCTTGTTCTTTTCCATGGTGGCCTTTGTACACCAAATTGAGGCTCCATAACAAATATTTGGGAGAAACACCACTTTATAGATGAGAGACAAAGCTTTATTCTTCAAACCCCAGTCAGCTCTGCTGAATCTTCTTATCATGGCCGCATACTTTCGGATTTTCGTGGACAAGTACTTCAGATGAGGATGGAAGGTAAGGCCGGTGTCGATGTAGATTCCCAGGTATTTGACTTCTGTGTAGAGACGGATAGGGACGTTGTATAACTTCATTGTTGGAGGCCTGCGTATTTGTAACTTTCCCTTGAGGAGAACCGATTTTGTTTTCTCACCGGAAATTGAGAGGTTGTGGAGTGCTGCCGGTTTTGGAGCTTTTCCAGAGCTGTATTTGCTTTTCCTTCTATTGTTGCTCTTGTCGGCTTTAACCACCAAGACAAGATCATCAGCGAAGGCCAAGGGTCTGGCCTCACCCAAGTCCAACCCCAGGAACTCGTCCAGAACAATGGACCAGAAGAATAGTCCAAGGACAGAGCCCTGACCGTGAACGCATCTGGAGATGGTCTGGAATATTCCGGGATAAAGTGTAAAGTGTTTTCGGGTCAAACGGCACTGGGGTTTCCCTATCTCCGTGTAGTATACATTGTCGTGTGATACAGTACACTGTAAAGGCCAGAGATTTAAAAGTGTATGGATATTGTGATGTGTAATGTTTTGTGCCGTTGTTCATCTGGCCTTTTAGCCGTTGGGTCCCTAATGGGACCCACCGTTGCCCACACTTGGCCCCGTGGAGACAGACCAGGTACACCAGTATAGTTATTTACTCTGGCAGGTCCTGCCACCTAATTTCCTGGGATTTCAGTGGCTATGACCTAAAAAAAAAAGTTACTATAATTTACGCTGAAAGGAGGTAGGCGGAATGGTAATCGAGTTGTTGCATGGTTGACTTAAATTTTTAAGTGTGGGTTTGGAAGAATTTTGGTTTCATTAGACACGGTCGAAAAGTTAGAGAGAGGGTGGGGAGACTGAATACTTCGGGATAGCCACATGAGGTCAGAAGAGTTTATAATATGGATAAAGAATATAAGATCACTGTCGCATTTGGTCGTACACGTGGATTCGAACGCGCGGCATGAATAATTTTGTACTGGCAAGCTGACCATTCGTCTACGAATGTGCAGTCTGATCATCACTTTATGCTCCCTACCACATAGCAGGCCCATGGCAACCAGACCTCCATCTCTCCAAGTCTCAGGCCCTCTCCTTTAGCCCACGATATCCATCAGTCTCTATCGAACCATTCAGCATTCCACTTCTCCTCTTCCTTTCGATCTCTTACCCACCACCTTCCCTTCAATTACAAGTACCTCCTTTAACAAACTCTTCCCCCCACTCAATACATATCCAATTTAATTTTCTTTTTTTTTCCCGTATACTGTAGGTCTTATACTTTTATTTTATCCCACGCTCCTCAATCTTTCCATTTCGTCCTTTCCAACATCTGACACACTCACATCGCAAAGCTTCAATTCTTCTAATACCCACCTTCCTTATTTCCCATGTCTCAGCCCTTAAAAGCATGACACTCCATGCAAAACATTTTACTAACCTCTCCCCTTAACTCTATATCCTTTCTCCCTGTAAATATCTTCCTCTTCTCAAATGCTGTCTTACACATTACATATCTAGTTCTTATTTCTTGACTACTTCTTCCATCACGGTTTAGTTGGCTGCCAAAATATGTACACCGATGATCCAACCATTATGACTACCTACCTAATATGATACTGGTCCTCCACGTGCCGCCAAAACAGCTCGTACCAGGCGAGGCATGGACGCTACAAGATTTCTAAATGTCTTGTGGTATCTGGTACCAACACGTAATCAGCAGATCCGTTAACTCCTTTAAGGTCCGTGGTTGAGACGCCGCAGATCGGAGTTCCTGTTCAAACACAAGCCACAGATGCTCGATGGATTGATGTCTGTGGAATTTGGAGCCCAGGGAAATATCTGGAAGTCTTCCTCATGTTCCGTGAACCAGTCTCGAACAATTCGGGCTGTGTGGCATGGCGCATTATCCTGCTGGAAGACGGCACCGCCAGAGGGGAAAATCGTTGCCATGAAAGGGTGTACCTGGTCAGCAATGATGTTTAGGTTTTTTTTATTATTATTATTTTTATTTATTTATTATAGTCTTTGGTGGCCCCTAGACATTTGTCCAAATCTACCTAATATCTCTGACTTTATTATACATAAACAAGCCCGAAAAAGAAAAAAAAATAGTGTTAGGTTTGTGTAATGTGTAAGTTTATGTTATACACAGGACACCCAGCCACCAGGGAGCAGTTATCACCTAGGATAACTGCCACCTGACGCCCGTCTTTATGAGCCTGGGTCTGCTATACTGTATGTGCTGACCGCACAAAATTCCCGCACCCTCTGGAAGAAGTGCTAGACCAGAGGATGCAAGCAATCCCGCGCCCAAGTTGACCAGGCCAGCATAAAAAAAAAAAATAATAATAAAATACAGTAATAATAATAAAAAAAAAATATATATATACACCGGTATATGTATATATATATAAATAAAATAAATAATAAAAACAAATACACAAAAAATAATAATAATGATGTTTAGGTAAAGTGTATTTAGGGTCAAACGGCACCAGAAGTTTCCCCCATCTCCGTGCAGTTTATTTTGTGTGGTGATACATTCGCTGTAAAGGTCAGAGATTTAAAAGTATATGGATCCTGAAATATGTTGTTTCGTGTACTGTTGTTCTTCTGGCCGTTTAACCGCCAGGCCCCTGCTGAGGCCCGACGTTTCCGCACTTTTTCCCCGTGGAGGCAGACCAGGTAGCTAGTAGATTCCATTTACTCTGGCAGATCCTGCCACCTATTTTCCTGAGATTTCAGTGGCGAGGACCTAAAAAAATAATAATAATAAAATAAAATAAAATAATTTTTACGCGTTGTATGTTGATCACATACATATTTCCCGATTTGAAGGGGTTGCATTTGAGAATTTAATGGCCGAGGAACGGGCGAAATAATTTAGAGAAGCTAGAATTTTGGTGTGAGCTTTGCGCTGGCATACAAATAGAGAGGGGAGGAGACAAGGCTGGGGGAGGGAATAGCTAGGAAGGACTGGGGTCAACAGAGTAGACGACCCCAACATGTGTCATTGGGGCATGCCCATGCCCCACCAGGGAGAAAGATATGGCATGGCAGGGGGAGGCAACAAGAGGGCTGTCGCCTCCCCCTCTGCCAGGGGAGGGAGGAAGGTGTACCTAGCAAGGGAGCCGGCACAGATCGCCTGGCAGCTGCATATCTGCTTGAGTCAGCTCCTTGGTTGTGTCGGAGTTTGTCCAATCCGGGTGTAAGTTCCTGTCTGTGATTGTCACTTAGCAGCAGGACAGGTCCCTTAGTCAGGTTCATAGTTGTGGGTATTTAGTCCAGTCCGTGGTTACTTATGTCTCTGTCTGGAGTCATGGTCATTAGTTGTTGGATCCGAGTTTGTCGAGTCCGAGTGTAGGATCCTGTCCGTAGTTGTCACTTAGCACCAGGACAGGTCCATTAGTTAGGTCTGTGGTTGCCAGTGTTTGGTCCAGTCGTGGTTACTTAAGTTTATGTTTGGGTCAAAGTCTTTAGTTGCTGGTGTTTTTCCTGTCCATTGTTTCTGTTTATAGCAGTGTTACTACTCAAATTGTCCATTCGTATGGTTGAGTTAACAGGTTCCGTTCGTTGTTTCTTTCTGGGACGCAGGCCCTTGCATCTTATATGGTTGTTTGCAAAGTTATATTGTGGGCCTGGGAATCGCTATTGTGGCTGTGAGGCCGGAAGAGTATGCCTTCTGTAAAAGTAGTTCTTTTCTCTATTTTCGGATGGCTAGCTACATTTAGTGTGAAATTTAGGCAGGTATCCGGTGTGCCTCTGAAAAGGCTGTAGAGGAGTCCACTGCGTATCACTTCCAGGTCAAGGGGAGGGCACCGGTGAGCACCTGGAGCGCGTTTGTACTCAATGTGTTGCAAGCTGGTGAGATAGTCAGCAAGATGTACCTCTGTATGGTTTCTAGTTTTCTTTTATTAGTTGCGGTGGTTGCTTTCTTGTACCCCCGAGGCATAGAGGATGACTGGCAGGAAGACAGTTTCGTGAAAAAAGAGCAAGGGTTTTCTTCTTTATGCCCAGTCCTTGCGGGTGATTCTTGCAAATAGTGACGAGTAATTTCTGATTTTGTTTCTGAGACAGTTAAGGTGGGGGGTGAAGGATAGGTTTCTATCAAGGACAACCCCGAGAAATTTCATTTCTGTAGTTAGCTTGATGGTGCTTCCTTGTACTTTTATTTGGGAGGGTCTCCTGGTGTCCAGGGTTCCCCAAAGTAAGACCGGGCTTGTCGTAGTGGATAATATCTTCAGGTTATCTTCGTCAGCCCATTGTTGTAGGGTGGCGAGCGCCCAGTTTGCTGTTTTCCAGCTGTGCCCTGGAGTTTTCCGCCAGCGTCAGGACAAGGTCGTCCGCATATGCCTCGGAGGCTGCCTTTCCGAGGCTGAGGTTGAGGAATCCCTCCAGGACCACGTTCCAGAGCAGTGGGCCCAGGACGGAGCCCTATGGGCATCCTCTCTAGATGCGTCTGATTATTGTACAGTAAGTAGTGACTTTTACTGATCTGTTGCACAGGTAACTACTGATGTATAGATTACTTGGGAGTTTGGCCTCAGGAGCCTACTGAGGACGCTTGGCCACCAGAGGGTGTCAAACGCCCCGGCAAAGTCAACCACGATGACAAGAAAGTATTTCCGGTTTGTTTCTGTTCCAGCGTTGATGATGCTGCATAGGGCATCGGTGGTGGAGTATCCTTTTCGAAATCCAAATTGTTTGGGTGACTCTAGGCCTGCGTTTGTGTAGTGCTTCTCTATCCTGTTTCAAAAGATGTTCAAGAAGTTTGCTGAAAACTGTCAGGAGCGCTATTGGGCGATAGGACTCTGGAAGGTCCTACCTCTTCGTGGGATTCTTCAAGATTAGCCGGAGCATTGCCACCCTCCAATCACGCGTGAAGTAGCCTTCTTTTAGGCATTTGTTATATAGTTTCAATATTTCCTTAGGGATGGTGTCCACTGCTTTCTTGATGATCTCTGGCTCAAGGAGATCTTCCCCTGGGGACTTTTAATTTCTCAGCTTGGCCGCCGCGATCTCCAGCTTAATCTTGGTGAACGGTTCCTCAATTTGCTGGGTTGTGTATGTGCTGTTCTGTTGCAGAGCAGTACTTGTTCTGGGGTGGTGGGATCAATGTGCTCCGGGAACATAGCACCCAAAATATTGTTGACTGTTTCGTGCGTCTTTGTGAACTCACCCTTGTTGTTTCCTCGTTGCTGGGACAACCTCCCCTCTAGGGAGCCTGTTTGTAGTCACCTGATAGACCAATCCCCAGGGGTGATCATTTCCTGTCGTGGAAACTAGGTGCTCCCATGTACGCTTGTTTTCTTTCTCTGATTTTTGCTGTGTATTGATTCCTTGCATTACGGTATCGATCCCGGAGTGCCTCTACTTCTGCGATAGGCCAATCACGTCTAGCCAGCTGAAATTTTTTCCGACAGGTGTTTGCTACCTGCCTTAGTTGCTGGAGCTCAGAGTTCCACTAGGGTACCGCCCTTACCCTTACCCTATTCATCTTAAATCCCCTATCCCCGGCAGGAGGGAGAGGAGACATGCTCTGTTTCCTCCCTCCCCTGCCAACCCATCTCTTCACCTGGTGAGGCATGCGCCTGCCTCACTGACCACCTGAGGTCGCCTTCTCTATCGTCCCCATGCTTCTGCCTTTGACCCCAGTCTTCAGTCTCTTCCCCCACTCTAACTGTATACCTTATCCATGGCAGGGGGAGATAACTCTTCTTCGTCTCCCTCACCCGCCATCCAAACTCCCCTCTGGTGTGGCATGGGCATGCCATACTGTCTAGCAGGGGTCACCTCCTCTATCGACCCCTTACTTGTACTTCTACCCCCCCAGTCTTCAGCCTCCCCTCCCTCCTACTTTTATCTTTCATCTAGCGTATAGCCCACACGTCTAAATTTAATAACAACAAAATTCTGCCCGACCTATTAGGCCTTTTAACACATCTTTCTAGCGTACAATCCCAACCAGTGATTTCCTAACAGCAACTCCTTAAGAATTAACGTCAAACGCGTGTATATATATATATATATATATATTTTTTTTTTTAACTACTATTTTATTTTATTATTTTTTTTACTTTTATTATTTTTTTTTATTTTATTTATTTATTTATTTATTTTTTTATTATTATTTATTTTTTTTTTTTAAATAGGCCCTAGCCACTGAAATCCCAGGAAACTAGGTGGCAGGACCTGCCAGAGCAAATTGTTGTGATACTGGATACACCCGGCTAGCCTCCACGTGGCAGGGTATGGGCAACGTCGGGCCCCACTAGGGGCCTGGCGGCCAATAAGCCGGACAAACAATGGGCACAACAGATCACACTGCACAGACATGGCTCACACACTTTCAAGTCTCTGGCTTGACAGTGTACTGTCCTCGATACAGCGAACATACGCGGAGATGGGAGAAATCCCAGGCGCCGTCTGACACGAACATACCTTATACCTTATATATAGGGTACCGCCCCCGGAGATGAATTTGTTCGCCGCTTCTGTGATAAGTCTGTGGTGTTGAATGCGTGGGCAGCCACCCGTAGTATTTGTTGGAATTTGGGCCAGTCTGCTTTTCCTATGGCATATCTGTGCTGTATTTGTCTGGGAGTTGTGCTTCTGGCTATTATTCGGTTTATTATTATTAAATCCGTTTATTAAAGTAGCAAGCGTTTGCTTTCACCCCTTATACACAGCCAACCGGCTAGAAGAGCGTGCAAAATGCAAGAATTGCAATTATTTACAATATAAGAAGGGTGTACAAAAAAGCACGATTACAATTATTTACAATATTTACACAAGTACTTAAATTTACAATACTGTTTACAAAATTCAATTATTAACATGATTATAGTTTAAGTAATCTGTGTGCTTCAGAGAGGCTCTTCACTTGGTACGGCTTGCTTTCGGAGTATTTCACAGGGTCTATTGCCAATGAATTGAAAAAGTTAACTGCGTTGTTTGGGAAGAAATTCTTCAGACAGCACAGGTTACACAGTATAGAATGCAACAGTAGATAGGGGGGTTGTCATTACTGCATCCAGCACGTGGAGTAGAGATAAGTCCTCGAAGACTGGGAGCGTCAGTCACACCGGTAAGCATCTGAGAAAGAAGAAGAATATTCCTGGATGCAATGTGAACTCTCCAGGAAGTGATATTTAAGTTGGAATATAAAACAGCCCTGGAGATGGTGAATGCTTTGCCCGTGACCCTATTCATCCATCGCATTACCCAATACTGGACTGCCAGGAAACTTTATGTACGACGTCGGGGCAGAAGACCAGATTGGTGATGCATATAGTGCGATAGGTTGTAGGCACCGCTGGACGTATCCTCCGACTACATCTACGTTCAGTAACCCCGTCCGCTCTTGTCGAATTGCCCACATCGCCGAGAAAGTCTTCGATTTCATGATCGAGAAATGGATCTGAAAAGTGAGGCCCTCGTCTCAAGTCATGCCGAGGTCGGTGTGGGACTTCATTTTCCTTATCTGTAATCCATTGTGATAGGCTGTGATTTCATTTTTGATTCTCTTTTTTGTGTAGGTAAGTTGAGCTGATTTTGATACGTTTAGTTCCAGGGCTATTTACAGTAGATAGGCTAAAAGGCTGTCGATCAGGACGGAGACTCGCTGATTTATCAGGCGAGTTTGTTCAGCTTCTTTAGATGTTATGTATAATTTGAGGTCGTCTGCATACGATGAGAAATCAGAGTACCTTGCGATAAAAGGTTCAAGGGCAGCGGCGAACAGTAGACCGGACAGGACATCTCCTTGCAGTACTCCTTTCGTTATAGTGTACTCTTGTTGGAAGGATTTATAGCTGATGATGAGTTGTCTTGGTGTAAGGATGAGGTTGATGGTGTTTAGCAGGCTTCCAGTAATGCCAAAGTACTTTTCTAGAATGTAGATGAGAGCGGGAATTGAGAGCTTATCATAAGCAGATTAAATATCAAGGAAGATAATGTCCAGCTGAATTTTACTGTTGAGAGCAGTTTGAATTTTTAATAGGGTATCCGGTAGGTTTGTATATGTAGATCTTTTGGGGATCACAGTATGCAGATGTTTGGGTCTATGAGAGAAGCATTGTTCGATCAGTGCTGATAAGATAGTTTTCTCAAACACTTTTAATAGAGAGCAGCCCACTGAGATCGGTCTCAAGTCCTTGGGATTTCTTCTTTTGGGTATGGGTTGTACCCTGTAATGATTCCACATTGTCGGGACTGATCCGGAATTCAATATGCGATTAAAGATTACGAGAAGGGGCTCCACAATGAAGGCACTACCCACTTTAACCATGAATAGAGGGAAGCCGTCAGGAACAGTTGTAGATTTATTAGGAAGTCTATTGATGGTTTTTATAAGATGTTGTTTCGTTAGCGTTATAGTTGAAAGGGGCTGTCTGGAGTACATGACGAAATCACTTAAGTTTGGGGTTTTTGGGTCTAATGGAATCTCGTTGAAAGTCAGAGATACCGATTCCTGAAATACCTTCTCATCGATATGGAAATCTTTGCATTTGGATGTAATACGTTTGGAGTGGTTTATTCTGTTGAGTACCAGCTGCCGGATTGCTTTTCGTTTACATTTGAGGAAGGTTGCCCGCTCTTTCTTGTATATCTAAGTAGTCAGCTAAGTTATGGTACTTTTTCCATATTCTGAATGCATTTTGTTTCCTCTTGAATGCTTCTCGGACTTCGGCATTGAACCATGTATTGGATCTAAAATTCTCTGATAGATCCAATACATCGTTCAATGCCGAAGTCCGAGAAGCATTCAAGAGGAAACAAAAAGCATTCAGAATATGGAAAAAGTACCATAACTCAGCTGACTACCAGATGTACAAGAAAGGGTGGAAGGTTATTGCTCTGTGGTCCGATGTCCAATTTTCCGTTACTGTCTAGGCTGTGATGTGATCAGTGACGGATCTAGTGGCAAAGGTGCCATCAATAGTGCTGGAAAACGTTGGGAGGTTGTTTGGCTGATTAAGTATATTATACCAACTGTTTATGAGGTACTCTGCCAGACGCTGCCCGTTCACAACGCCTCTCCGTCCTGGGGTTTCGCTATACCATGCCGGTGAGCGGCAGTTTACGTCTGAGCCTACAATTATTTTGGCGTTCGAGAATTCTGTGTGCATGGTCTGTAGATAGTTAATAGTTGGGAGGATGTCTTTCCCTGGTCGATTGTATATTAAGACAGCGTGAAATTCCCCTAGTGCAGTGACTATGTGGGCACACGCAGCCCAGGGGAAAGCAGTAGTTTGACAGTTTGGTCACTGTGTCATCCGGATTTCTAATTAGGATTGCTACTCACGGGGTTTCAGCATCAGTATGCACGATCTTGTATTGCAGGGGGTATCCCCTGACTTCTTTGCTGTGTGTATATGACTCTTGCACGAGCATAATGTCGACATTTTCTTCGTTGGCCTTTTTAACCAACTGGGCGGCAACCGCCCTAGACCTTTGCGCGTTGAGCTGTGTGAACTGAACTTTTACTTTGTTATACTGTTTAGGGCGTGCTTCCATAGTCGAGTCTTGCTTGGTATACTCTCTCTTAAATTCGTGTCCTACTGCAGCACAGTGCCCATACGTTGGTTGCGTTTGGGCGCATTCGTTATAGCGATGGCTGCCCCAGTTTATGAACACTTGTTTATAGTATTTCAGGCGGCGGGCAAAAGCTCGACCACCCAGTTTGTGGCGTTACCTATTCGGGATTTGGTTTGATACCTCGGATTTATAAGTGACGCTGGATCTACCTCCAGGTGTTCCTGCTGGAAGTTTCTCATATACAGTTACCAAATTTCTTTTAATTTATTTTTATTTTATTATTATTATTTTTTTATTTACTTCATTACTATTTTTATTATTTATATATTAATTTTCTTTAAATTTAATTTTTTTTATTTATGTTATTATTTTTTATTTATTATTTTTATTTTTTTATTATTATTTTTTTTATGGCTTCTGTCAGGAAGCTCAGGCAACCCTGGCAGAGGCAGCCAGAGTATAATGGGCAGCCTGGCTCACCTCCCAGTGGTCGTGGCGGGCAACGTGGAGTCCCAATAGGGGCCCCGCGACCAAGCAGCCAGACACAACAACAGAACAAAGCACAATACTACATTAACCAGACATTACACTTTTGCTGGCTGTGCAGTAGTTCTGCATTTCATCACAGAGTACATATGGTGCAGATGTGGGAAACCACCGGTGGCACTGAACCTAAATACTATGCCACTATATACAGTTCGCAACAAAATGCCTACGTTCTCACCAACCCTCCCAAAGTGAAACCAGACAAGACAATTACCAGAAAACTGGACTAGACAAAACGAGAAAACCGCAGTAACTAAATGGAAACGACAAACAGTCTCTTTCCCCGTGCACCACCGAGTGTTCCGTGGTGTGGTGACCCCTGAAAGGACTACCTAAATACAAGGACTGGAACGGACATCCTCTGAACCTTGGACGGTTCCCCTGAAATCCGAGGAACGCCATCTGGCAAACGGGGCTGGACATCTGTTCCAGCCTGCTTTTTCCCCCTTTCCCAGGCGAGGGGGTCGACGCTTTCGCTTCTACTCCCCCTCCCGCCACACCACTTTTCTTTCAGGTACGGTATGGGCATGCCCACTGAAAAACGAGGGACTGCCTTCCCTATCAGTCCCTTTCATTCTACTTCTACCCCTCAATCTTCTGCTTCCCCTCCCAAAACTTTTCCTATACAGCGTATTACCCCACAGGTCCAAAATTACTGCCCGAACTATTAGACCTCTAGAGAAATTCATTCAGCAAAAACCCCACTCTATGTTTAAACGCAAACCGCGAATAAATTTTTTTTTTTTTTAGGTCCTAGCCACTGAAATTTCAGGAAAGTATTTGGCAGGCCCTGCCAGAGTACAATCAGTCTTATTGGTACACCTGGCCGGCGTCCCCGTCGCTGGGTATGGTAACGTCGGGCCCTACTAGGGGCCCGGCGGCTAACAGGCTGGATGAACAATGGGCACAACATACTAACATGGCCTACACACTGTCAAACCTCTGGAACTGACAGGGCACTGTCACTCGATACAGAGAACGTACGCGGAGATGGGAGAAATCCCAGGAGCCATTAGACCCTCAACATACCCAATACCCAATATACAGTTCTTCTCGAAGAGCTGTTGGCGTGAGGTTTTTGTCCGTGTTGAATATAATTATACTAAGCCCTCTTTTTTGGAGGGGCGCGGCATCCAGGCCTAGGGTTTGTATTCTCGGATTCGCTATTATTTTTTGGGCATCTTCCTGCGTATGCGTTTCGATTATTACGCCTGTGCTGCACATTTTCCGTACTGATTTAATTTTTGTAGTCTTGAGGTCCTCCGCTAGTTTCGTCATTTCTGTGGTTTTGACCGCTTCGCTGGAGGTGTGCTCCTCTGTGGAGGTTGGTCTGAGGATGACCAAATTCGCCGTCGGAAGTAGTGTCTTCCGTCTGGGTGCCGGTTGGAGTGTCATCTCCGGTGGTTCCTGGTTCTCAGCGCTTGAGCATATGTGGGGGCGCGCTGTGGCATTTGGTTTGCCCAACATTCCATGTATGCTTATAGTCGCGAGGTCGCTCTTTCGTATTCGACATGAGTGTCTAGGAGTATACTGTAGTTTCCATTTTATGGAAGATCGTAACTATTTGGGACCTGTGGATACTCTTTGAGTGGTCCTTGAATAAGTTTGAGGGCCATCTTTAAAGAGATAATTCTGGTAAACAATATCCTCTGGAAGAGTTGGGTCAAGTAGTGGATCCTGTTGCTTTTCGTCGTTCTAGTCCTAGACAGCAATATAATGATTCACAGCCACGCGATCTTAAATGTTTCTCAATGAATACCATTAAATGGAACAAATTCAGAGATTACCTACTCACTATTTTCTCTGCTGCTGTTGTTGTTGTTGTTATGTGGTTTTTAGGAGCATTAGCAACTAAGGCCATATTGCTCAGGGATATGCGGTGGTCATTCCCTGACCTTTCCGCATCCTCCGTATTTGGTGGTGACGGGCTCGAACCCCGGTCTAATCAAGAAGCGTGTGCTACGCACTGCTGCTCCTTCCCACCTGGCTACGGAGGCGCCTATTTTCTCTGCAGATGTAGACAGTTTAAACGCTATGACGGCAATGGAATTTACAAATTTCGTCCAGACCCACCTGTATTTGGAAATGGAGTACTCAGCCAAAAGAAAGCAGACAAGAAGAACTTCTGTTCCTTAGTGGTCTTCGACTTAAGTAACCTGCGAAAGCAAGTTCAACAGGCTAGAAAATAATTCCAGCGACATAGGCATTTTTCTGCCGAGGATGTTCGGACCTTCAGGGAAGCTTTTTTTTTTTTTTTTTTTTTTATGTGAACCCCAAACACGAGAGGTATTAGAACCTATAGTACTTAGTACCGTGCTTGGGTTGGAGGTTGAGAAGACGAAAGAAGATATTTGTTGACATTGGACTTGAACTTCTATAGATTGTAATTTTCAGGAAATACGTATGAAGGAAGGTTGTTCCAGAAAACGGCAGTTGAATGAATAAATGAGGAAGATGAAAAGTTGGTTCTGTGGGTTTGAAGTTGGACAGTAAATGGATGTTGGCTGGTGGCGGCACGTGTTCGGACTGTTTTGAAAGAGAGAGCGGGAATTATAGAAGCCAATTCAGAAGAACAGTGCCCATGGAAATATCTGTAGAAGAGGCATGCAGCAGAAACAGTACGTCTATGAGAAAGCGAGTGGAGAGACTCTGTTAGAGATGAATCATTAATTAACCTAACTGCCCTCTTCTGAATGGAATCAAGAAGCCTGAGAGAGGTTTTGGGGGCACCGCCCCAAATGTGGGAACAATATTCCATGGCAGGGCGGATTTGCGATTTATACAGAGTGAGCAGCTGTTTGGAAGAAAAGTAACGCCGAGAGCGAAAGAGAAAACCAAGTTTTTTAGATGCAGAGGAAGCAATATTTGTAATGTGCTTGTGCCAAGAGAGATTAGAAGTCAGGGTAATCCCCAAAAGAGATATATCCTTTTGCCTAGAAATTGGAGTGTCACTAAAGATAAGCATAGGAGCAGAAGAATCCTTTTTGCGAGATATAAGACAAGACTGAGTTTTAGAAGGGTTGAAATCAACTAAGTTGTCTTTGCCCCACTGGAGAATTACCTGAAGATCGGCATTTAAGGAATTGGTAGCAGATTTTCGAGAAGTTGAAGCTGATTGAGCAGGGCAAGGTTTCTCAAAATGGAAAGTTGAATGCAATGTGCTATCATCGGCAAAACTATGGATAGGATTTCCAGTCAATGGAAGAAGGTCATTAATATACAAGAGGAAAAGAGTGGGGGAAAGAACTGAACCTTGGGGGACACCGGCATTAGTGGAGAAGTTAGAAGACAGAGAGCCATCTACCATCACCCTCAGTGAGCGATCAGAGAGAAAACTGGATAACCAATTACTAAAAACAGTTGGCAAACCATAAGATGGAAGCTTGTTTAGAAGACCTTTATGCCAAACACGATCGAAAGCCTTTGAGATGTCAAGAGCAACTGCTTGTGTTTCACCGAACCTTTCCATTGAAGTAGTCCATAAATGGGTAACATAAGCCAGAATATCACCAGTGGATCGACACCGACGGAAACCATACTGGCGATCGTTGATCAGACGGAAGGTTTCTAGGTAGTTTAAGAGTTGGCGGTTAATTGATTTCTCCATTACTTTAGAAAGAGTAGAAGTAATTGCAATGGGACGATAATTGGATGGGAGGGATTTGTCACCCTTTTTAGGAACTGGCTGGATATGAGCAAATTTCCAAGCAGAAGGAAAAACACCTTTGGAATAAGAAAGTGAAAAAAGGCGGCAAAGAATAGGAGTAAGTTCAGGAGCACAGATTTTGAGAACAAGTGGAGAAATACCATCAGGACCTGGAGCTTTCTTAGCATCAAGATTCATCAAAATCCTTCTGATATCCTTTTGACGGAAGACCACAGGAGGCATTGAATGGACCGTGTTAGGAATGGTGGGAGGTGTTTTACCAAGTTCATTAATACATGAGCTGGAAGAAAAATGGGATGCTAGCAGGTCAGCTTTATCCTTGGCTGAAGTGACAACAGAACCATCTGGTTTGGACAGAGGTGGAAGCAGAGATGGGCAAAAGTTGCGGCCAATAGCTTTGGCAAGAGACCAGAATGCTCGGCTACCATTAGGGCAAGAAGCAAGTTTTCTACTCTTAGCCTGTTCAAACTATAGTTTGGACTGATTAATAACTGATTTACAATTGTTGCGAGCTTTGGTGTAGGCAGAAAATGAAACTGAAGAATTAGAAACAAGCCAATTACGATATGCAACATTCTTCTCTTGAACAGCCTTAGCACATTTATTGGAAAACCAAGGTTTAGATAAAGGACGAGATTTTAAAGTGGAGTGTGGGATAAAGGATTCCATTCCTGCAAGAATAATTTCACTGACACGATCTGAGCAAACGTTGACATCAGGAGTTTTGAAACAGTAATCCGACCAAGGAAAAGAAGAAAAGAAGTCTCGCAGGTCATCCCATTTTGCATTCTTGTAATGCCAAACAACACGAGGTTGGGAATAGCCATGAGATAAAGGTTCCATTGGAGAAGAGACAATCACCAAGTTGTGATCTGAAGTGCCTAAAGGACCTCTCACTTCGACCGTGTACTTAGAAGGGTTGTTTGTGAGAAAAAGATCAAGCGTATTGGCTGTATGATTAGGATTGTCCGGTATTCTTGTAGGTAAATGAACAATCTGTGCTAGGTCATTAGTAATTGCAAAAGCCTCAGCATCTCGACCTGCTGGGTCGGTGTGACTAGAAAACGGAAGCCCGCTGGAGTTGTGAACATTAAAATCACCAAGGAAAATTACCTCACTGTTAGGAAAGTTGGACTGGAAAAAGTCAAGTTGCAACGAGAGGAAGTCAAAGAGCTCCAAGTGATTAGTGGAGTTGGGAGAACGGTAGAGACAACAGATGAATTTGACACAATGAGGTAGAGAGATTTTAAGCCAGAGAAGATCAAAGAGAGGAGATTCCAAATTGCCAAGTCTCTGACAGGGAATATCAGAACGGACATATGCACAAGTACCACCTTTGAGGCGAAAGGAATCATACAGCGAATAATTTGGGCATCTGAGATGAACAGTAGTTGAATCAACCGCTAACTGAGATTCTGTCAGAAAAAGTACATGGGGTTTGGCAGACTGCAAGTGGAAATGGACATCGTTGAGATTAGAATTGAGACCACGTATATTTGTGAAATGAATTAGGAAATCCTTGGGAGGTTTAGATCTTTTCGCAGATAAGCTTGTTCTATTAGTTTGACAATTCATGGTGTATTCAATAGTAAGAAAAAGTGGGTGGGACATGCTGTATGAAGTAATGAAATTTTTGGAGAAGGCGTACATGTGGGAAGAATATACCCAGATCCTTGACATAACGTGGCCTCGACAATGCTCCCCGCATACACACTACTCGGACTCCCTCCAGTCACTATCTGGCAGAGTAGAGGTAGCAAGATTATACACTAGCAGATCCGGAAGCCTCCTAGAGAGTTACCAATAGGTTCGGTCCGGTGTACTAACTAGCGGCCGGCCTGCGAAAACCGTTTTAGAGCTGTACCCTCGAAATGTAAGGAATATTGGATCTCGCCACAACGTTCATCATAACTTCAAAAGTCATCAATCATACTGCATGATGGAAGAGATAGGGAAGGGTTGACCGGAACTTAGCTCTAGAGACTAAACATGGGTTCCACCACTTCAAGCCTCCAATAAGCAAAGTGGTGGTATTTCACCGGTTGATGAGAGTCATCTACCACCTAGTACTGCCTGGTAACATAGAGGGGCGGCATTCCTCCATGTGGTGTGGGCGCCACACCTCGACCCCTGCTTACGTTGGTTCACACCTGGGTGGTCACCCACCATGTGCTTGTGCATGGAGGTTATACCCAGGATTACTAACAGTCCCACCATCGTGAAGGTGCAAGCAGAGGATTTGGTTGTCACAGACCGTCCGGACTTCGCCGAAATTGGGTCCACTTGACTTGAGTGTCACCCGAATATCAGTTCCATCAGCGTTTTAGACTCCCAGGTAGCAAGTACAGCTTGTCTGGCATATCTGAGAGAATGTCTGTGACAACCTCAAGGACTATACAGTACTCTAAGGAAAAACTATCAAAAGACAATTTCCAACTCAAAAGAAAGTCGTTCAAAAAATATTTGTAACGGATATAGGAAATAAAAAACCGTGGGGCTTGCTTTACCGGATATCAAGGAACAAAATGGCTTGCGGAGACGTTTATAACACAGTTAAAGTAGATGGTCAAGAGACCCAAGACTGGACGTCTACGGTGGATTCCATAATTAACAACCTATTTCGCAAAAATATAACGGATCTAGATTCAGCTGAACAAATACAAATACGTCATGTTAATGAAAAGTATGAAGGACCATCAGACATTGAACCCTTTTCACTCCTGGATTTGGGCTCTGCCGTGGCAAAACTCAATGGTAAGAAATGCCCCGGTATTGACCTGATTGAGAACACAGTCATCGTTAAATTTTTTGAATTTTTTCAACACATTCTTTTAAATTTGACGAATAAGTGTTTACTAGAAGGAATATTTCCTCGTCAATGGAAAATAGCTCTACTAAAGATACTGCACAAGCCTGAGAAATTAATATCAAATTCACGGGCCTACAGACCTATTTCACTTTTAGCAAACCTGGGGAAATTATTTGAGCGAATGTTAGCCCCAAGAATCCAAAAAATGCTAGAAGCACAATACGGCTTCAAGAAAGGACGGTCGACTGAAGACGCTATAAATCTTCTGACCAACTATGTGCCCAACTCACCTGCTAAATATGTACTTGCTGTGTTTGTGGACTTTCAGGGCGCGTTTGACACTTTATGGCGGAAAAGTGCCCTCGGGAACTTGAACTCCGCAGAGTGTGATGCGTATATCTACAGTGTTATGCGATCGTACTTTAGCGACAGACATATTAAGGTGGTGGCAAAACATCTTACGTACTGGGCTCAGATTTCAAGAGGATGCCCCCAAAGGATCAGTGTTGGGACCTCTCCTCACTATCTGCTGGATCAATGGTTAACGCGGAAACACAATGGTATCAGTAAGATAGTCTAAGCGGATGATTTGGTGATCGTTACTGATGGAAACACAAATAGAATAACTGAAGAGAAAATACAGCCTATCTTGGATGACTTGATATCATGGGCTACAATCAACAAACTGAAAACATGCCCCAGTAAAACCAGTTTTATGACTTTTAAGAACCATTTTAGCCACAACAGACCGCCAAGAATCCGACTAAATAATACCCAAACCAAATACCATATGTATCCCAAACTAAGAGTTTGGGAATTACCTTAGATGATAAACTCAGTTTTCTGCCTTATGTGTCAAAACTCAGGGACAAAATCCGTTTTTTCACAGCCTCAGTTATCAGAGTCTCAAGGAAAGAGTGGGGATTATCAAAGAAAACTTTGAACCTTTACCAAAAAACCATATTTTTGTCTATTATATCATACGCAGCAAGTGTTTGGTACCAAAAAGTATCAAAGGTAAAAGTGAAACAGAAACTTATTACCACACAAAGATCAGTTCTTTTGACGAACCAATAATATTCCAAGGACTATTTGAAACAACGAACTTCAAATATTTGGTGGTACGATTCCTGTAGATTTATATATTGCTTTTCGGGGTTTGATTTACTACCTAAAAAAAGGCCAGTCTAAGACAATGCTTGGAATTACGACTGACCCAGTCAGCGACTTTAAAAGGGAGAAGAAAAGGCTTTGGAAGGAATTTACTGTTGTCTGGCAAAAAAAAAAAGTGGGATGAGAGCGAATTTGGGCTTGTAACAAGAAAGTACAAAATTTGTATATTGCGCAAGTGGAATTTTCAACAACCCCTGGAGTTATTTCGTGGTTTAGACCTTCTATGACAACTTCTTATCTGATAACAGGGTATGAGTCCCTTCGGGCTAAGTTATTTGAGCGTGGCCTGGAGCCTGATCCGTACTGCACATGTGGGGAATATGAAACGTGGATTCATGTACTTTTGAACTGTCCATTGTACTCTCAACTTATAACGGATTTAATGTCTGCGGTTCCAAACTTATTGGAGAACAATGTAAATATCTTAGTTGAAGACCATAATAACTTTTCTGCTCTGCAAACCTTCTCAGGATCAGTTTTCATATTGAGGGCTCAGCTAAGAACTTCAGCTTCTTCTGGGAACTGACTTCACAAATGACCAAAAGACAAGAGGTTTAAGTGTAAACAGAAGATTTAAGTTAATTGTTATTGTGTTGACTTATATGGATTGCTATTGTGTTGACTTATATGGATTGCTATTGTGTTGACTTATATGGATTGCTATTGTGTTGATTTATGTTAATCAATGTTGTATTGATTTTGGCCAATTGTTATGGACAAGATTTATGTCAATTGTTATTGTAAAGATGTAGGTTATATATTGTTTTCTTGGTTCTCAGTAATTCAGAGACTCTGAACATATTTTAAAAAAATGTATTATGTATATCTGTTTAATATAATAATTAGTGGGTTTAAGTGAGGATAATTTGTGGAAGTTCTCCACTAGTAATTCATTTGTTGACACCCACTGGTATTGCACTACATCCGGTGGGTGCGGGACTTGTGCATTCGGCACAAATACATAACGTAAACCCGGACCTAGAGAAGGGCAGCTGTCTTATATTGGCGGTGGTAAAATATCTCGCACATGTTTTTAGGCTAGATTTGTTGAGGTTCTACGCCAAAACAGATGAACTAAGTAAAGATGGGCTTTTGTCTAGAAGCCACCCTTGACTCTGGGATACACGCACGAAGTGCACCAGGAGGTATAATATAACGTCTTATATATGTGTAACGAGAATGTTAATGTATATAAAATTGTATATATATCTTTTTGTAAATATTGTCTATATGTGTGTGTGTGTGTGTGTGTGTGTGTGTGTGTGTGTGTGTGTGTGTGTAATAATAGTGTGTGTACAAATAAATGGAAATGGTCCTTCTGTGAGGTTGTGTTGTGTAATTGGTCTCAGACGCGGTCTCAGACGCTTCCGTCTGAGACCGCGTTTCACGTTGTTCTGATTTTGGTACCGTTCTTTTGACGTTCTTCTGTTCGGTTGAGAGGGGCCACCGGGCGGGTGTCCTCCAAGTCCTCTGATTGTTCTGCAATTATTTGGATCTAGTCGCACTGATTAGTTTGTTGTGTGTCCTTTATTTTGTCTGTTTCTCCGTTCATGTCTACACATTTCGGATTAACGGGGTCGTCCGGATTAGCGTGATTTTGTTGATGGTGTTTGCTAGGGCTTGGATTTTGGTGGCGGATGATGTCAGCCACAAGTTCGTTGGTATATTAGTTGGCTTTCAGTGAGCCATTGAAGTTTGGGTTGTACCCACAGTCAAATTGAGATGGGGGGGGGGGGAGAATCCCGGTACAGAAATACTCCTGGAAGATCGGTGTAGCTTTTGTGGTTTTCAGGGACAGCGAAGTTTCTGGTAATACTCAAAAGTTATTTGACGCATCGGGAAAAGGATGACATTTCACCATTGTAAGTTTATGGTAATGGGGGGGGGGAAGAAACGTTGTAGTCATTGTTCCTTAAAATGAAGAGCACGAAGATCGCTGAAAATTTGGGGCTAGGTCACACTCCGAGGTTACTAAGCTTGGGTCACCTTCCCAGTCAAGTTTCTCGATAGAAGCGTGGTGACTGCCTAATGTAGGTCGCCTCTCTATAGTCAGAGTGTCAGCCACATGGTGACCATGCGGTCTGACACAAAGAATACAAATAAAAACGTTTCTAGCAGGCTAAAACCCCAGTAAAGTACAGAAAGTTACTCAACGCGGGTATCCATTGAAGTTTTAATATCCCTGTAGACACTTTTACTGCGAAGAAAGACTTTGTACACAATTTCAGGCAAATCCACGAGCGGCATAATAATGTGGCAGCACGAAAGGCAGCCATATTGGCGATCCTCTCTTTACGTTTAGGTAGGTGATAGACGTCAGAGTGCAATGCACTTAGATGACTAGACCCAGGGTATCCCAGCAAAACATCGCCCAAAACATGACACCACCACCGCCGGCTTGTTTTTGTCCCATGGTGCATCCAGGCGCCATCACTTACCCATGTAAAGGACTCACACGTACCCGGTCGTCCATATGGTGCAAAAGGAAGCGTGATTCATCAGACCAGACGACCTTCTTCCAATCATTCAAGGTCCAATTTCGAGGCTCGCGTGCCCATTGTAGGCGCTGTCGCCAGTGAACCGTGGTTAACATGGGCACTCGCAGCGGCCTGCGGCTATGCAGCCCCAATTTTCAGCTGGGTTCGATGTACTGTGTGTTGTGATACAACTCTCGTCACCAGCATTCTAATTACCGGCGAGTTGCGCCACAGTCGCCCTTCTGTTGCCACGTACCACGCTCACCTCGAGCATCGATGAGCCGTGGTCATCCAACACCTCACCGGCGGTTTGTGGGTTTTTCCTCCTCGGACCACTTTCGGTGGTTACTAACCACGGCTGACCGTGAGCATTCCACCAACCATGCTGTTTCGGATATGCTTTGACCCATTCGTCTGGCCATTACAATTTGGTCTTTGTGAAACTCGCTTAATTCCGCTGGCTTTCCATCTGAAGAACAAGAGTAACACTGATTAACGGAGCTCAGTGTCAGGTGTTTTTTATACCGTGTCCCGATCTGCGCATGTGGGGTAGTTCACCTGCAGTTGCTTCGATTTACATAATAACTCGCTGGTCATAATGTTTTGCTCATCGGTGCATATTATCCATTTGTAATATTCTCTTGTTATTCATTTTAAATGGTATTTCCTCTTATGCCTCAGATTATTCGACGCCTTTCCCGGCCCCAATCGCTCAGATTTCACACACATACACACATGTATATATACACACACACTGTGATCACTGAATTGTGACCACCCTATCCATAATGGCCTGTGCCACAGAGGCATAGCTCTCAGTATAAAAAGCTGAACAACTTCGTACGACAGAGCATTAATAATTTGCATCTGGTCATGCAAGTCAAACTGATACAGTAGCAGTTACGAAATGTAGTAAAGATATCACGGAGTTTCAAAGTGGCATGATTGTGAGAGCTTGTGCGTCGAATGCTACCATATCAGAAACGGCATGTTTTGTCAGTTGCTCACGGTCCACTGTGGTTAAGGTGTACAAAGAATGGTGTCGAACGGATCAAACAACACCTCCCACCGAAAGAGCTGTAAAGCAATACGCAAAGTGGATGTTCGTGGGAAGCGAAAGGTGCAGCGCGCTGTACGGGCTCAACGACAGGTCACTGTGCGACAGTTGACATCGCAATACAATATGGAGAATACAAGAACAATATCCCAAATGACGATGCACTGCACACTCAGGCGCATGGGTTCCACACCAGACGACCCAAGAGACACCCTTTCCTCTCTTCTAATCATCATCTATGGAGAAGTCTGTAGTGACAACAACACGCTGGTTAGACACGACCATGCTCGGATGGTCCAAATACATGGCACAACACGCCTTCGTGTGTGGCGCAAGCCACACGAGGCCATGGATCCACTGTGCATGGTGCCCACTATCCAGGCAGGTTGTGATGATGATTGCTTAATATGGGGCGTGTTTTGCTGGCAAGGACTAGGACCACAGGCGTGTAGGGACCAACGTTTTACTAGTGAGGTTTATTTTACCCGTACATAAATTGGATCTTCCAAGACGCGCCGCATCATTGGGCCCGCGCTGTTTCGAGGAATACAGCGAAGATATTACCCATCTTGATTGACTCTAATTCGCCTGATCTCAAGCCAGTTGAACACCTATGACGGAATGTTTTTTGACGGGAAGCGAGGCGTATGGCAACGCAATCATCATCTATTCCGACACTGTGTAAGGCAGTCGTAGGGAGACTCATTAGATGTCTGAATCTGCAGGCTTGTTGCCTTGCAGGCAACATGGCTGCAGATATCTACGGGCATCTTCAGACATCTAGTGGAGTCAATGTCTAGGCGAATAGCGGCTGTTATTCGTGCGAACGGTGGCTCAACACAGCATTAAGTCGGTATTCATTGAATGTATAAAAGGGAGGGGGAATGGGGAAAATTTAAGCCCTGGGGACCAGACACATCGGGAGTGCCTGATAGGGTTGTTTAAAACCTTAGAGGAATAAGCAGAATGGATGAAACAATATATTTGCGCCGATAGTGGAAATTAGAACATGGGGAGCAAATACAAAATTTGGAAAGCGAATAATACATCTCTTCATGATGAGCTCTCACGAAGTTAGCTTTGGGCAGGGGCTGGCAATCTTTTCCACTATACGAGCTACTTTAAAAATAAGCAAGATGTCGAGATTTTGACTATCACCCAAATTTTTTAGTGTGTTTATTTAATAAATTTTAAAAATTCTAATTTTTTTTTCGAACAAAAGTAGTGTACAATATTTTATTAAATATTATACTTATTAGTATAGTATTTAATATTAATGTAGAAACAAATTTTGTAATAAATACAGAAAGTTATACTTTGTAAAATAATAAGAGAAGTTTACCTCAATATAGTACGTAGAACACTTCCGTATGATACTCTCCAGAAATTAAAACGAAAAAATCGAAAATCTTACATTAGAGTAACAAATAATTAAAAATCAATTTAACACAATTAATTAATTTTCTTAATTTTTAGTTGCGTTAAAGTGATATTTAATTATTTGTTACTCTAATGTAAGATTTTCGATTTTTTCGTTTTAATTTCTGGAGAGTATCATACGGAAGTGTTCTACGTACTATATTGAGGTAAACTTCTCTTATTATTTTACAAATATTGATATCAACGTAGAACGTATTGAGCATTACAGCTCTGGTTCATACTATCTAATAGAAAGTTATACTGTATTTGAACCAGTCGATTTCGATTTGCCATTTGGAAGCATTTGGAAGTTGAGTCTACCTGAGGTAAACTCAACTATCAAGGCAAAATTGGATAGACACTTTTTAGCAATGGACAAATTATGATCGACTATTTTTTCTGTTTCTTTTTCTGGCTGATATAGAATAAGTTAACTTATTTGCATCATTTGATGTTTATTGTATACGTATAGCAAACATTAATACGCTGTTCTGTACAGTAGTTGAACATTTTTAATAAATGTGATAATATTATTACAGATTTACCTTTCCTTCATTTTTGGGCAAACCAATGCTATACAAAACCTAGTCGTATAGAAAATCAGCATATCATATAAACAGAACCTTTTTCTTATTTTATTACTATATTTTTTTTTTCCTACATAGCGTGATCGGATTATTAGAATTCATATTCCCATATGCCGAAACCCGATTCTTTCTTTTATAATATACAATATATCCACTGAAAATTCGTTCGCGTCAATTTCTGATCACAACTTTTTTGTATCAATTCTTCATATTTAAGAAATTGAAATATTTTTCGTTATTTTACTTACTTTCTAAACGTTGTTGAAAAATTGGTTCAAAGAACCAATGAACCTGTTAGAAACTTTTAACTTTTAAAAAAAAAAAAAAAAGTTTTTAACTTTTTTTTTTACGCTCTGGTTAAACTAACCTTTGCTTTAATCTGGCCCTGAGTTCTTCCCAACAAAATCTGTAACTCCTTTTCGGTATCAAATATCAGCCACAATCATCTAAAAAAAAAAAAAAAAAAAATATATATATATATATATATAGGTAAATGAATTAGGTGGTAGTATAGTAATATAATATAAATAATATATTGGCTTGTCAGTTAAACCAATAACCAAGATAGGTACCTAACGTGACCAGGAAAAAATACATGCTATGCATTAAGCAATATATTACAAAATATATAAAATTGATACATTAAAAGGTTAATTATGGCAATAGGTTACATTGAAGAGGACTTTTTCTAGGGCTAACCCTTTCAATGTAACTACCGTAATTAACGAGCTATCCGTTTCTGTAGTCATCGTCCAGCTAGGCAAAGTCCAAAAAGCAAACAGTAAATTAGGCCAAAACAGATAAATAACTAAATTTCTAAATTTAGTAGCAAGCTAGTGCGATGACTGTTAGCCCGACGGATAGCCATTAAATTTACATAAGCCAAAAAGAGCATATAAAATATTTTTAGGCATCAGTGTGTAGTAAAAAGATAGCGCAGCAGCCAGTGCTAACAAAAGGCGAACGGAAAAGTTAGAAGGATAGTTATAGTATCTCACTCCCCCTCGAATACTCTAATAGATCATGATCTATTAGATCTCCCCCTCGAATACTCTAATAGATCATGATCTATTAGAGTATTCGAGGGGGAGTGAGATACTATAACTATCCTTCTAACTTTTCCGTTCGCCTTTTGTTAGCACTGGCTGCTGCGCTATCTTTTTACTACACACTGATGCCTAAAAATATTTTATATGCTCTTTTTTGCTTATGTAAATTTAATGGCTATCCGTCGGGCTAACAGTCATCGCACTAGCTTGCTACTAAATTTAGAAATTTAGTTATTTATCTGTTTTGGCCTAATTTACTGTTTGCTTTTTGGACTTTGCCTAGCTGGACGATGACTACAGAAACGGATAGCTCGTTAATTACGGTAGTTACATTGAAAGGGTTAGCCCTAGAAAAAGTCCTCTTCAATGTAACCTATTGCCATAATTAACCTTTTAATGTATCAATTTTATATATTTTGTAATATATTGCTTAATGCATAGCATGTATTTTTTCCTGGTCACGTTAGGTACCTATCTTGGTTATTGGTTTAACTGACAAGCCAATATATTATTTATATTATATTACTATACTACCACCTAATTCATTTACCTATATATACAGACCGATGTAATGTTTAATCGTCTTAGATGGCATTAATTGGTTATGGGAATAAAACAAAATAAAACAAAATAATTTAATTTTACAATTTATATCTATTATAATATTTATATTTCACTTTCACATACTAGGATATATATATATATATATATATATATATCACTGTCTGTATAGTTTCATCCCTATTTTTATACTCCCCATCTTGCTCTCTCTCTCTTCTATCCTCACCTTCACGCTTCTCCCCCTTCTCTCTTTTATCCTCATCTTCATTCACTCTATCCTCATCTTCATTCGCTCACACATAAATCTATCTCTCACTCTATTCCCATCTTCTCTCGCACAAACTCTGTTCTCATCTCTCTCTCATCTTCAGTATCTCTCTTTCTCTATCCCTCTCCTCTACATTTTATGGAAAACAATTTTATGGAAAAATAACACTTAATTTCACGCCCTCGTGGGTAGCACAGTGCATATAAGCACCCTCCTCTCCACACTGCGTGGAAAATACCCAGGTTCAAATCCCTTCATGACGTGAGTAATTTTTATAGGTCTTTTTCACAAAAGTAGCGTTGATATATGATGTCTGTGTGCATTATAATTTACCAGTACTCTTCTAAACTTATATTTTGTAATTTTATATTTTATTTAAACGAGATTATTGAATTCACTTAGAAAAGTTAGTCATAACTTACCAAGCGATGTTGTGACTGATGGTGGAATTGCCAGAGGGGATTCTCCTGTGAGTTACAGACATTTTGCTTTCGCCGATTGTCACATGTATGCCAAGCTTTCGCTAACTGATGTAGAGCATTTCCTTGTACAAAATGTTGGGAGTGTGACGAAAATAATTCAAAATTCGAGTTCCTATTAGAACGGATGGTGTGTGAAGAAGCGAATTGATGCACTGGAGTAAATTCTTACTACTATAATACTAAATCCACCTCTGTCCTCTCCCAGCTTATCTAGTCTTATATATATCGTCCTTTTTGGATTACTATTATACTCAACACCTCCACATTTTTATACATATCATTTACATTACTAATTTTTTCTTGGCTATTGTTTAAAAATTGCGTTTCAGTATTTTCCAAATCCTGGATCGTAACCCTCCTTTTCCCATGAAGTTATATATATTGCTGTTCGCAGTTTTGACGATCATGCGAGTTTATGTATAGGTCTAAGGTGGCACTACCGTCCATCTCCACCAATGTCCTCTGTATGTAAGGAGAACCTCTACGAATGGGCCTGCAGTGCGAGTACAGAAATGTGTGTAGTATGAATGTAAAAAAAAAAAAAAAAAAAACCAGGCCATTTCGCCACCACGGAGCAAATACCACCAAGAGTCTGCTTCCTGGTGCCCGACCCTGGCACGAAGAGCCAGGCCTGGGTCTACTTTACTGAGCGCAAATCACTGCACTCACCAGACGAAGTGCAACACCGGTAAGTGCCAACTCCCCAGTGTTCCCAAGCTTCCCACTCCAGAGGAGACAATAAAAAAAATATTAATAATAAAATAAAATAATAAATAAAATAAAAATAAATAAATAAAATCATCCCGCACTCAGAGGGAAAAAAAAAAGATTCCTACTGAGTGCCTGCAAAAAAATAAAAATAAATTTTACAATAAGTCTATGCATTAATTAAAAGCATAGACATTTGTCTACGCTTAGAAAACACAGGTTTAGCAAATTCCTGAATAGCATTAAAGTTAAATCTATAAGATAAATACAAATGCTCATTGCCTGTAAATCTGGAATGGCAATATCCTTAACTTGTTCCTAACTTCTTCATATATAACACAATCATATAAAATACGATTCCATGTTTCCTAACTAGAACAGTAACATAAAGGAACTAATAATAAATTAAAATAATGTAATTTAGAGTTAAACGAGCCGTGGCCCGTAATAAAATATGAGGTTTCCATCTCAGGGAAAAACCATTCTGTTATTTTTTTTTTTTACCACTAACAAATTTAACATCAGGTATAAATAATCAAGTAACTATTCCTGTCAAACACTCATTAATTCATCCATTACCAACTTTTTACCTTTTTACGTTCAATGTTAATGTTAGAAGTTATACCCATGAATGTCAGATGACAATCCTTTCTCAGAAAATAACAAAAAGGTACTGTATACAACCAAGGGCATGCATCCAGACAAAACCTGGAGAGCATTATTCGATACAGTTTTACAAACTTTAAACAGAGAGAGAGTAATATTTTCCTTTGTATAGATATTAATTTTTGTTTAAATTTAACTATCAAAACCCTATAGAACCATAAACAATAATTGGAAGAAATACCGCCTTATAGTAAAGCATTACTGCTGTCTTCCTTAATCCCCACTCAGTTAACAAAGCTAGTTATTTGTAAAATTGATGAGGGGAAATTTTTTAACCTTTTCACCAAGATACTTCAAATATTGCGAAAAAGAAATCTTATTATCAATGACACCCAGATGTTTTGTAGTACAGTAATACCCCGAAGTTACGCGATAGGTGGGTCCGACGAAAATCGCGTAAGTCGAAGTCGGGGTACAACTTTGCATATAAATACATATAAATTTTGCTTAATTGGGACCAAGGACTAACAAAAACACTAGTTTAGAAGAAAAATATTAATAAAATTGCAGTTCTTTATACATATTAATACAAAATATGTATTAAAAAAACAAATGACTTACATTAAAAAGTTATTTCGATGTCGATGGCTTCATAAAATCTAACAAATTCGTCTGACGACACAGCGCGTTCTTTTTTTCACGCAGAATTTCTTCGTAGCAAGCTAATAATTTTTTTATTCCTTGCTTTGTAGCTATAACGCGTTCTTCGTTGGAGTCTATGTTTTCTAAAATTTTTAAGCCCTTTACAATTGAGCCCTTTTCAATTTTCAACCTGTCAAGTTTGCAATTGTCATGTGCTTTTCGCCGTTGCTTCGTTTAGGCCTGTAGCACGTGCAATATCACATGGTCTTTCATTTCGCTCAAAGCGTTTCACAATTTCATATTTTTTTCTCTATCGACAGAGGCGGACTGGCCATAAGCCTTACCAGGGAAACCCCAGTGGGCCAGTGTGATTTTGGCCATAAACCATAGTATGAGGCCATTATAAATTTTCCCGGGTAGGAATTTTTGACCCAGTCCGCCTCTGTTTATCGATAATTGCTTTTCTTTTTCTCTCTGAATCTGCAGTGTCTTCACCAGGACGCTTCCTTTTCACACCTTTTAATTAAGTATTTTACTCATTTTTAGGGAATAAAGCACAATTACAAAACGAGGAGGCACGCTTGATACGCATAAACAAAGCTGCGCGCATGTAGCAACTGAATAAACAACACCATAAAGGCAGAGATACACTATTAACACCTCACATTTCTAGGGGTTACTACCATAAAACAATAAAAATCCAGTTGCGTTTCTGCTAGTGAAATCTGTTATAAACTGGTAGTAAACTCGATCTAATTGCATTTGCGATTATACCGATAGCTGGGATTGTGTTGGTTTTTACGTTATTATGGTGAAATGTGTTTCTCCTTCACTGATATAAAAAACATAAAAGCAGCAAAGTTGAATTTTGTTCATCTTTCGCTCTCATTCTCCGCCGTCGCACCGTATATCGATAACATATGAAAAACGACCTTGAAGATAGTGGGCGGCAGGGTTGCCGAACGAAAAAATCAGGAACCGCGTAACTCCGAGTTCGCGTAAGTCGGGGTAGCGTAAGTCGGGGTATTACTGTACTGTATTCACCATGGGGATTAACTTACCCTCAACAAATAACCCTAGGTGGTCTCTTTACATCTAACTTCCCCTTGAATAACATCATGACTGTTTTCTCGCCTGATTTATGTTCATGAGCAGTAGCGGATTAAGGTCGGTTGAGGCCCCGGGGGCTGAAAAAAAATATTGGGCCCCTTAAAAAAAAAAAGAGAGACAGGGAAAATAAAAATACATGTTAACCATTTTTTTTAAAATAAATAAAAAATATTATGTACTATTAATGTTTTATTTCCAATAAAATTTGAATATATGTATAATATAATTAATAATAGCATAATAATAATAATCAAAGTTTTGAACTAATAGTTGAACATATGTAAAAGTATAATTAATGGTATTATACGTATAATAGGAGTAACAATCAGAAATTTGAACAAACAAATCATAGAATTTTACTTGAAATTAAAATTACAAATATGAAAATATTTTTCTTTATTAATTTTATCTTAATATAATTTCAACAATATACGATATACGCGTATTTGCGTATATCGTATGTCTGCACTGCAGGAGAACCTTTGTAAGTACAAAGGAGCAAATATGATTCTATTGCTCCGATGTGCGGTAGCGCAGCCGCGCGGGGCCTATGCAGCGTAGTATGTGTATAGTATGCAGCGTAGTAATGAAATAATGAAAATAAGCGAATATAAACATACTATCAGGTTTTACCGCCGATTGTAAACGTACGTAATTAAAATTGCACATATGAAACCAAACTTGGTATCATTCGAAAAAAGTGTAAAGTTGGGGTTTTGCGGAGTCCCTTCAGAAGTCGGGGCGCAGGGCACGCGCCCGCCGTTAAATCCGCTTCTGTTCATGAGCCCATGAAAGTAAATCATCCACAACTAAAGACGCACGAACTTGCAGTTCCCGTCTGGACTTACCTGGGAAACAAAACTAAATCATCAGCATACTCAATCTTATGACACTGTAGTCTTTTGTAACCACGACTTCAAAACAAGATTCCAAAACATTGGCCCCGGGACAGAGCCCTGGGGACAACCACGCGTTACAACCTTAGAATAAACCATTTGTCCAGAGCGTATTATAATTTACGTGTTCTTTAAGTAGCTGGCAATAACCCTATAAAGTAACTCTGGGCATTTAACATCTCTTAAAGAACTGAGTATACTTTCATGCCAAACGCTCCTTCAAAATCAATATAAATAACAAGAACATATTTACTCGTAGTGTTAGTAATATAATCCACTAGATCTTTAAGTGCGTCTTCAGCAGAATGTTTCTGTTTAAAACCATATTAAAACAGCAACTGAACATTAAATTCCGACAGCAAAATCAATCTCAATAGTATTAATCGTTCAAAACTTTTTGCCAAATTCGGGAGCAACGAAATCGGCCTATAGGCACGGCAATCAGTAAGCTCTTTATTGGATTTAGGAATTAATTTCACCAAAGCCACTTTCCAGAACCTCGGAAAGGTACCCGAGGGATAACACTTATTAAAAATATTCAGCATCAAATTTGGAGAGATCTCAACGATTTTGAAAATTACATTGTTCTCAACTAAGTCTATACCAGGAGTTTTGTTAACATTAACATGAGAACAAACCCGTTTTAACTCATCAAATGTAAATGCATAATTATTATTTGGGCCTACATATTGTAGGTTAACTGTCTTAACCTCAACTGATATTCAGTGTCAGTACTAGAATCATCAGGAAAGAGACTAAACACTATACAGGAAATAGTTGTAAGCCAATCCCTAGTTTCCCTGTTTTCATACTGAATAGTAGACATTAAACGGTTCAACTGTCTTATTAATTATCAATTTATACCCAAGGCCACAGGGATCAGAATCCCTGTCCCTGAGACCAAGGTTTGCCAGGATACTATTTTAGCCTTCATTAAAACTTCATGATATACTGCCTTTTTATTTCTGTAAAGTTCTTTATAATAGCAAATCCCAAGATCTATGCCTCTGAAAACATCGCCTAGCATGAAACACTTCCCTACGCAATTTCGACAATTCAACGTTTCACCAAGGAACAATTTTTCTTAACTTACTACGTCTTTTAGATGAATAATGAAGAGTCTGTATAAAATATTTTGTATAAAAAATACATACTTATTTGCATTCAGATCAGAGAGATGCATAACAGACTCAGAGTCAACATCCTGGTTTACTGATTCCAAGAACTTGTTCCAATTAATGTTCCTGTATCCAAATTGATATTTTCAATTGGTTGATTGAGATTTATCCCCTCAACATCAAATATAATTTTGAAGATGACAGATCTGTGATCACTCGTAGTGTAATTAAATTCACCCCCCCCTCAATCAATAACCTTGTGAGACAAACCAAATGTGGGTAAAGTCACTTCGATATTGAATTGGCCATATTGTCTAAGGTGTACTGGATTGGAATATTGTCTAAAGTGTACAATTCTCCAGGTACATTTAACACATTCAAACCATATGTTAAAATAGTTTTCCAGACTTAATCCTCTGCTGTCAGTTCTATTACAATGGCAAACTTAGGATTCACATCCATAATAAGAAACACATGTTCTGAGCTAGCCATTCTTATTACAGAATCCAAGTAATTCAACAAAACATCAATATCCTCACTAGGGGAACAATAGGCTGACACTAAACAAAAACTAATAAATGCTGTCTGAATATGTACACAATTAACTACCTGGTTACACAAACCTGCTATTTTAATTACATTTATATCACTATTTAAGACAATAATCGCAGTTTTAGGGTTAACATTAATAAAATGTATTACACTGCGCCCAACTGTGGTTTTCAACAGGGATGCCGCAACAACATTCTTGGGGTGCCGTGTAATTTCGATTTAAGTTACTTAAAGTTGTTATTATTATTATTTTATTATTTTTTAATTTATACATTAATTTCATTATAAAAAGGTGTACGGTATCCATTATACCGTATCTTTTTAATTTTGTGGTGATTTATAATTGATCTTTATTTAGTACCTCTATATAAAGAATAAAATTATTATATAGGTATATATTAAAAGGTCGAAAACCACTGTGTTAGGTATTTCTTTTGGCCTAGGGGTGCCGTAAAAAAAAATTACTGGGACACTAAGGACGCCGTGAACCGAGAAAATTTGGAAACCTCTGGTGCAAGGGGTGCATGCACCCGGGCGCCACCATTCAAGGGGCGCTTGAAAACCTGAAACTTACATACATATATGAAGAAAATTTTAAAGGGAGCGCCAAATTTCAATTGGCACCCGAACGCCATATACCCTAGGAACGCCTCTGGAAATCACCCTCAGCTGGTCTAGGACGGCAGGTGACCTTTGAGCATTCAATTGGATAAAATCCACCCCACCCCTTTTTATTATACTGGAATTACTTTCTTCCTTTTAGAAATAGAATTAGAAAAATAATTAGAATTAGAATTAGAAATACAATTAGAAAAATATTTATTATCCATTATATTCACGCACCCTTGCTATATCTAAAGCCCTTTTTTTTATATTCTGGACATGATGGATCTCTTATTGAATGGTCAAAAGCCCTGCCTCTCCTTTTATAATTCACATAGGAGGGTGATTTGTCCCCGTTTTTACATTCTGAGAAGATGTCCTCCTTCCGCACCATGGCCACATGCGAGTTTACCAGCCGTTAGTCCCACCCCCCCTCCCCGCGATCGGTAAGAGATACCTTTACTTAAAAAAAATAAATAAATAAAACAACGCCCCCAACTCAAAACACCCCTGACTCCCTTGTAATCGCTAATGCCCTGAGATTACGAAAAGGAGTTTCGGGTTCCACAAATATTTCGCAAACTTTTTGATTTAAAAAAAAAATAATAAAAATAAAAACTAAAATAAAATAAACAATAATAAAAAGTTTGCGAAATATTTATAATTTATTTAAAAATACATTATAAAGAAATATATTATAAATCGCTAACCTAGCAATTTAGATACAAAGGACAGATACAAAAGTTAAATCAGTAATAACGGAGAATAATTTAAAATAGCAAAAACAAAAAAAGGGCATATTAATTACAATTTGTTAACAGCCTAGAAATCTTAAGTTTTTTTAAAAAAATAGACAAAACTTCCTATTACAGTACTTGTTTGAAAAACTGTAATAGAGTTCCTAATTTAGAGAAAATTTCTGAATCAGAAGTTTTGAAAATGAGTTCCGCGGAACTCTGTGGTTCGCAAAAATTGTTTTTTTTTATTTAAATTTGTACAAATGTTACTGCTATTTTTAATATACAGAGGTTCTGCAAAAAATTACGTTTGCAAAAAGATGATTTCACGGCCAAAAACCACTGAAAAGAAGCACGTTTTGACATTTTTAAACTGTCGCTTATTTCGAACATTTAAAACAAAAATAGTGAAACAACTATAATTAAAGTATTAAAACAACTTTGTGTTGCTTCAATACTTTCACATATAATTTATTGTTACTGTTTAATGCTATTATTTTTATGCATTAATTAGTCGATTTGATAAGTTCCCGCTTGCCCCTGTTCTCTATAATGTATTTTTTAGGTGAGGGTTATTTTGGAACTGCACTAACTATGGCCAGACCTCATTATATCGTGTATTCTAAAGCCGGTTTTTCTGTCTTTGTGTATGTGAAACCCTACTTTTCGGAGTTGATAATAAATCTTGCATCTCTTGCTCAAGACCGACAACTCGGCCAAAGTATGAAAAAAAAGTTCCTCTCGTCAAGACGGGATTGGAACCCGAACCTTCTTAGCGGTTTATAATCTCTGTTTTCTCCACACCATGTGGAACGACTACGATTATAAGTTGTCATTCAGCCGATTCTACTGCTCTAAACTACAGCAAAATAATAATTTAGTACACTTGAAAAACGATTTTTAAGTATATTAGCAAGGGTTACTATACTTACTCTCGGTCGGGTTGGGGTTTATTAAGATAAACCCCAACTCGACTAAATATTTATTAAATAAAAGATAGATATTAAAGAATAAGATATTAATTAAATATAAGATAGCTTATAGCTATCTTACATTTAATAATCGAGTATGTACAAGTACAGTATGTACAAGTTCCCTCGCCAATGCGGGTGAGGAACTGGAAAGGGTGTTCCGATCCACAGACTTGTACAAACGGGAATTTATTTATTTATATTTCTTGTATTCTATCATGCCTGTCAGATAAAAAAAAAAAAAAAAAGAAAAAACAGATTTCTTCTCAAATTAACTCGAATAAGGTGGGGAAATCTTCCTTTTACGAGAGAAATCAAGCCAAAGCGCCCTCGTTGTAGCACAGTTGGTAGAATCGCTGTCCTTCCCCACACTAGATGGAAAAGATCCAAATTCGAATCCCGTCGATGACGTGAGGAATTGTTATTGGCCTTTTTCACAACGTGGCCAGCGTTAGTTGGTCTCTGGTGAGGGTAGCACGGTTTTTTCTTCCGGAAACTTGGATTTTTCGTTCATGAAACAGATAAATCGACCACAGAAAATCAAACCTACTCAGTGTTTATTTATTTTTCCGTTTCAGCGCTATGTTCAGCAACATAAAAAGAGTGAAATTAATCTAGAAATTAAAACATTATTTATATAGTTATTGCATGTAACCGCAGAAACTGAACTAATGTTTTCTAGCATGCAAAGATCTCACTGAACAAAGCTGAGTGAAAGAACAGCAATTAAAGAAGCAACGCAAGTGAAAAAAATTTGCTATAAAAGCAACCGTATGGGCATATTTTTTATCTCCTTCGGACCAAGTGATAGGCTTAACTACACAAGCAACAGCCACATACCATGCACGCTCTCCACCTGCTGCAACAGCGACGGCAGGTGGCACTCGACTCTTACTTTCGTCACGTGGCTGCGCCCTTAATGGCTTCCTATCATCCAGACGCGTGAAGTGATGGGTCTAATTAAAAGCAACCCGCTTTGCTACTTTAACCTTGAGCGCAGATTGCGTGGAAATATCTGCAAGCTGGACACGCGCACTGTACAACGTAAAGTTCCAGCTGACTTACTTGCGCCCGAAGACGAAGTTAGGCAACAATTATACTCGTGCTTAAACACTGCCGATCATATGATTACAAGTAAATCTCAATTCCCCGAGGTCTTTACATAGGACTGGTTTGGCTGACGGAAAAGGTAAAAATATATTTAAAAGATCTCGTTTATGTCGAAACATCAACGACTATGTTTCTCACACAATTTGCCAATCCGTACAAAAACGTAATTTTTAACCCATGCAGCATTATTATCAGTGATTCAAATCACCTGTTACGTACGTCCTGTTTAAATAAATAAATACTAATGTACAAGTTAGTGCAATTGCATCATTTCAGTACATAACCACTTAAGTAGTTATAAATTGGCATAATTACTGTAATGTGAAGGGACTTTTTTTGTATTATATGACAATTACGTTTAATCCGAGAACACAAACGTGTCACAATTCAGCCCGGAGTTTCAGGAATTGCCAGTAATACTGAAATTCGCACTTCTTACAAAACGAGTTAAGCATTTCATCACCATTTTTTGAATGATGATGTCGGCATACAGTTTCCATTTCCTGCATTCGAAACTGAATATTGAATTTTATCAATAAAGTTTGATGAAAATTCGATATCTTACATAAGCAATACGGTATAAGGTACTAATCCCTGATATTGATGAGCACTACAGTACTCAGTCATCGGTACGAAAAAAAAAAAAAAAAATTCTTTTAATATTAAAATACACGAGCATAATTTTTGATGAAAAGATGTTAAATATTTGAGGGGGTAACAAAACTATGAAAATTTTTGCCAAGGTAAGAACAGCTGTGAAATAGGACTGAAGTATATATGACTGTTTTTGCCAATTACCACTTGTGGTTCTCCTATCCAATTTGCTAATAACACCAGACAATAACCAGGTATTTAATAACAAGACATTTAATATTAATTCAGAAATGTGTTCTTTTATCAATTACGAACATGTAAAACTCTCAAATGTAGTCTCAAATCTACAGGTAATTTATGCAAAGGAGCCCTCCGTGACAGTAGTGGTTTCGCTGCTTGTCACTCCTTTGGAAAGGTCGTTTCAGAAACTGGAGGAATTCTTGAAGGCCTCTACGATGGAAACTGTAGCTAGCCCATTCTGGAAGAAGCAAGTTTCCCTGCACCAGAAAATGTCCAATAAGTCCTAGAACCAAATGAGCCCTTTCCAAATGAATTAAATATTAGAATGTGTGTATTGTGCTGTGTATAAAGTCTGTAGAAGGATGAGTGTTCACGGACCAATTCGCATGCTGTACGGGATGAAAAAATAATTCAAAAGAGAAAGTTCTACTGCCTCCGCTTCAGATTAGCTTACGACATTCCCGATTAAAGAATCACTGTTCTCGTGGGCAGCACAGTTGGTAGAATGACCGTCCTCCCTAAACCGGGTGGAAAAGATCCAAGTTCCTATCCCGTAAATGATGAGGGGAATTTTTATTGGTCTTCCTCACAACGTGGCTGAGTTTGTTGATCTCAGGAGAGGGTAGCATGGTTTTTGCTCCCGAAAACTCGAGTTTTTGTCCAGCAAACAGGCAAATCGGCCACAGAACACACGCAATTCACAGACGTAATATATATACGGGGCAATAGCTCAAGTCACTGATGCGCCTAAAACTACACAACAAACAAACAACTGAGAATCCCTTCAGTTTCCGACACAGAAGTCCAACTTAGATTTCTCTAAACGAGTAACAAGTGAAAAAACGACTATAATGCCACGGAGAACATGAGATTATTATAGCCAATATTATTATTATTATCAATTTATTTCCGAAGAAATGTCGCTTTACAGTATCCAGCTAGAGGACACGAGTTACATACAGAGATTAAATATAAACGATAGACAAATGCATTGTGTGCAGAGCCCAGATGCAATACACTGCCTTAAACGGATTCTGGTGAAGATACAATAAACATAAAGATACAACATATAAAAGTACATACAGATACAACAGAGCGTGGATAGCGCAGCATCTCAGAGAGTCCACCTAGAGCATGTCAAGGGCATACGTGTCTGAAAGAACGGAAGATCTGTAGGTTCTGTCCTTGCAGAGCTTCTCGAGGTCTATGGCTAATCTATTCAATATTTGGAAGCAGTTATGTGGAAAGACGTTGTCCAGGGAGGACATGCTACGCAGCTTCGATCTGTATGGGGATGTGTTGGTCTGGCATCTTCTCCTGTCTGACGGTCTGGCGATGATATCCCATATATCAGGTGAGCTCAGTTTTCCGGATAGAAGCTGAGAGAGGGTAAGAAGGTTCTTAGAGATGATGTGATACCTCCAAGGAAGCGTATTAAGATTGGTTACTAGAACAGATTTTGAGATTGTAGGTGTAGCCCAGCAACCCTATTTAGCCATTTCAAAACCCAGTGTTCCAGGGAAAGAAACCTGGCTTGGTATGATGAAGGTGCTGAAGACCATATAGTCGAGGCATATAAAGGAATTGGGATTATGCATCGAAGAAAGTATTTGATGATAAGGTGCGGGTTATGGAAGTTGGAGATCTGTTTTAACTGCCCATAAAGCCGAATATGTTTTCATTCGAGTGACATTAAAGTGAGGTAAGAAGGTGAGGTCTTTGTCCCCGGTAACACTCAAATCCTTATGTTGAGTGACTTTTTTTTTTTAACTGGGGAGTTCGCCATAATGATGTTCACATTGTTGGTATTTTTCTTCTTGGTGATAGAGAGTTGTGAAGGGTTGCGAATGGAGAGCCCAATCGCATGAAGGTACTTTTCCAGTTCATATAGCTGTCGGTTGGAGCTCACAGTAATAGACTGGAGAGACTGGGGGCAAATTTTGATGATGCAGAACTTAATATCATCTACGTAAGCGATAAAATTAGTATAGTTTGTTAGGAAGATTTCTAAAGATGCGGCGAAGAGGGTAGCAGAGAGAAAGCCCCCTTGGGGGAGCCCTATGGAGCAGAGAATGCGGTGATTATGGTTCTGATTTATAGGGTCCTGGACTGAAGGAGTTTCCTAAGGAGAACTAGAATGTGGCTAAAGATTTTGAAGTAGTTGCACAGTATGGCACATAATGCATGGGTGGACAGATTGTCAAAGGCCACCTTAATGTGTAGGAACACACTAGCCAGTTGCTCTTTGTTGCTTAAGGTACCTTCAATTCTGAAAAGTGTGTCCATGAGGTTGATTAGCATTAGCATTAGTAGAGGCATATGAAGCAAGAAAGCAAGCTTATGCAGCATCAGCCAAAAAAAAAAAAAAAAAAGAAAAAGAAAAAAAAAAAACCTTCCACTTCCCCCTCCGTTCGTTCGAAATACCTGTCCAGCTAAGCCTTAAATTTATTTAGGCTATCGACTTCCACAACAAGGGATGGAAGTCTGTTCCATCAACCAACTACCCGCTGGCTACAGGCAAATTTCCGCACATCTATCTTTCCTCAATTTGAATTTATGCCCTCTCAGGTGATTATTCTGAGCAAGAGGCAGAATCCCATCAGCATTGAGCATGCTCAAACCATTCAAGGCTTTATACACCTCTATCAGATCACCTCGCCGGTGCCTAGTCTCCAGAAACTGTAATTTGCAAAACTTAAGCCTTTCTTCGTAAGAGCAACCCTTTGTTCCATTCACTAATCTTGTTGCCCTTCTCTGTACTCGTTCCAGCAGCTCTATATCCTTCTTGAAATGAGGCCTCCAGACCTGTATACAGTACTCAAGGTGTGACCTCACCATTGCCTTATACAAGGGAATAATCACCTCCTTATCCCTGCTACAAAAATTCCTCTATATCATTGATAAGACACAATGAGCTACTCTTGCAGTCCGTCTGCACTGCTCAGAGAACTTCATATCTGCCTGCACAATTACCCCCAGGTCCTTTTCATTCTCTACCACTGTCAGAGTTGGTACCACAGAGTTGGTACGCTGCTCTGGGGTTGCTCTTTCCCATATGCAGTACTTTACATTTGTCAATGTTAAACTTCATTTGCCACCTCTCAGCCCATCTGCTCAACCTTTCCAGATCTCGTTGCAGCAGCAGATTGTCAATAGTGTCCTTAACAACCCTGCCAACGTTTGTATCGTCTGCAAACTTCGACATTAAGCTTGATATACCATCATCAATATTATTTACAAAAAAAAAAACAATAATAGACCCAACAATGAATCCTGAGGGACTCCACTAATAACATTAGTCCACAATGAGCAGTATCCATTGATTACCACTCTCTGCCTTCTCCCCCTCAACCACCCCTTTATCCATAGCAGCAATCTGCCTCCAATGCCACACTGCTCCAATATGTGCAGCAGTCTTCCATGTGCAGCAGTATCAAAAGCCTTTCTATGATCCAAGTATATAATATCAAAGTTATTCCCTGCATCAAGTACTTTTGTGACTGCATCATAGTATCTAAACAAACTGGTCAGGCAAGATCCCCTTAACAAAACCATACTGTGTCCGAGCTATAACTGAAGTCTTGTCTAGATGATCCTGCAGTGCTTCTTTAACCAGTGCCTCCATTAATTTTCCTGGAACAGAAGTTAAACTCACAGGTCTATAATTACTTGTGTCAGCCATTGATCCTTCTTTGTTAATTGGGGTAACATTTGCACATCTCCAGTCTATGGGTACCTCCCCTGAGTCCAAGGAAGCTCTTATAATTATGGCTAAAGATTTGCATACTTCCTTTGCTGCCTCCTTTAATATAATTGGATCGATCTCATCCATCCCAGGTGCCTTTCTTGTGTTTATTTTCAACAATTTCTCCTCCACTTTATCTCAGTTATTACAAGATTATCTAGCTTACTGCCAGAGTTGAATACATCTCTGGCATTCCCCTCGCTGAATAACTCCTCATGTGTGAATGTTGATGCAAAATATTCATTTAGTTTATTAGCTACCTGAGCAGGATCATCAACAGTTGACCCATCGATATCAAGTGAACCAATCTGATTCATCCCCTTCCTTCTAGAGTTTACATAAGTAAAGAACTCTTTGCTGTTTCCCTTTGCATCCTTTGCCAAAGATTTTTCGTAATCTGGCTTCGCCTGCCGAGGCTCCTTTGTAACTTGGTTACAGATCAACTTATATCTATCATAGGCTTCTGTGTTCCTGTTAATTTGTATGTATCCCATGCATTTTTCTTCTCTGCCATATGTCTCATTAGTTCATCTGACATCCATTTAGGCCTAAACCTTGAACAATATTTCTTAGTTGATATGTAAAGCCTAGTAGCTTCCAGATAAGTTCTTTGAATGCTTCCCATTTTGAATTTGCTGTTGGTAACATCATCAATTGGTCCCACTGTATAGAATTTAAATACTGTCTCAGACCATCGTAGTCGCCTTTACGAAAGCAACAACCCTTTCCTTTACCCCTGATGGTAGTTACCTCTTTGAGTAAACCCCACTTCAGCACACTGATCACTGGCACCTAGTGGTTCCACTATCTGCAGATTTTTAATGCATGAAGAATCACTACTGATAATCAAATCAAGAGTATTACTCCTTCTAGTTGCTTCCCGAACATGCTGATGTAGAAAACATCAGCATGTTCGGGAAGTGTGTGCCTTTCTAGTGTGTGAGTGACCAACTCACAAATTCCAGTCAATATTTGGGAAATTAAAATCCCCCATTATAAGACTGTGATTTACTGGACCACTCTATTTCCCTGTACAGTTTCTTATTATACTCATCAGAGTTATTAGGCCTATAGGACACTCCTACTCTCAATTTTGATCTCCCAATGCTTATGTCACACCAAAATGACTCGATACTGCACTGTCCAGCGATGTCGACTGGCTTCACTTCCTTGGATTTTATGTGTTTTTTTAACTAATAGCATAACCCCTCCTCCCTTCCTATCCTTTCTGTAGATGTTGTACTCCCCAAATTCCAGTTCTGCATTCCTTATATCTGTGTGACACCACATCTCTGATATCCCAACAATATCCGCCTTTGATGCTTTGAGCAATACCTCAAATTCATCAACCAAACTCCTAGCATTGGTGTACACGCAAGTATACATGCACCTGTTCTTTTTCTTAGCTACCCTATCTTTGATGATGGTGGATAGTCCAGGTAGTACACTATGGAGGTATGGAAGTTTGTGTCAGAACATGTGATGGGTGAGAGCAGGGAGTATGGTTTTTTTCCAAGATTTTGAAGAAGGTGCATCCTACGGAAGTTGGTCTGTAGTCATTAGGCGACTTTGGGTTAGACTTTTTTGGAACGGGAGAAACAATGTGTTCCAGATGTCAGGGTAAACTCGTGTTTCGAGGATGAAGTTGAATGCGTCAAGCAAGAGGTCTATGATATATACATTGCATAGTTTAATCATGAAACAGGGAGTCCATTCGGGCCAGTGGTAGACTTGTTGGGAAGACTGTTAATGATCCCAGTAAAGCGTTCATTTGTGATGGCTATTTTATCCAGTGATGTTTGGTTAGCTGGTGGATTAACCCGATTAAAGGGGTTTGGGGTAGGCAGGGGCTTAGTTTCGAACGAGTTAGCCCACGCGAGGAAGATGTCAGTGGTCATAGGGGACTGTTGGTTTTTGTTGGTGTAGATTCTTTTCCCAAGTTTCATTCTGTGCCATCCTCCGAATGCGTAGGAAGCGTGCCTGATGTTTTTTATAGAGCTGGTAGTCGGCTAGATCCCGTGTCCTTTGCCATTTCCTGTATAGTTTCTGTTTCATGATGAAGGCGAGTTTTTCGTCGCGGGTAAACCAGTTTCTGGTACTGAAAGACAGGCGGACGGATATGGAAGCCCCTTCACGGGCGATGTCTTTTAACAAGCTAGCTAAATTGTTAAACGTTTGATCAGGATGGCTAGCAGCAATTTTTTTACAGTCTGTAGCTCTTAGTCTTTGTAGGATAATTAGAGGTTGCATATACAGTATTTTAATAAGATCTTGAGTTGTGATTCTTTACGGTCATATTGTTCAAGTTGTCGGGGAGAGCATAGGCTTTCACAATCAAAGGCAACTGGGAGGTGATCTGATGCAAACTTAAAAATCGGCGTTGTGAGAGTGAGATGATCGAGGTTATGGAATAAGAGGTCGAGGTTTTGATGTCGTCTTGTAGGTTGCGTATGGGTTAGTCTAAAGCCAAGAGATGAGAAGGAGCTTACGACGTCCTTCATAGCAGATTCATGTCTTGGGGAGGGAATGTTGAAATCTCCTAAAACAAAAGTGAGCACGTGAGGCTTGAGGTGGGTAATAATCCAGGTAGTTAGCTCATCCCTTGTGTCGGGATTATGGTCAGGAGGTAAATATACAGCTACAACTTGAGTCCTCACTTCTTTGACTTTAAAAATTGCAGAAATGGCTTCAAATGCAGGGGAATCGATGAGTTGTATACTGAAAGTTATGGAAAAAAAAAAGGCTTTTCAGCCCAAATCGGCTTACACTGAACATGCGCAAATCGGCCTATGAAAACGCTTGTGCTAACATCTGTAATACACAATGCAGATCATTGCCTTAGAGCCTCCCTTTACTTCACTTGACAGTTTTATGCTTTCGTTTTCTTGTTTTCGTAAAAAAATTAAAACAATGTTGCAATTAATAACAGTGAATTTTATCAAAGCCCCTTAATTATTGTCAGTTTAAAATTTTGTCAGAATGGGTACGGGCCATGCAAAATTATTACTGTACTGCATATGATTGGTAGTTAAAGAGTACATAGCGTCGTAATAAGTCGAGAGCTAAAAAAGTTAAAAACAAAAAAAACTTTAATGTCGTATGAACGAGTATACACCCAAGTATACAAGTGATGCATTTACACACACACATACAAGTGTGTGTGTAAATGCATCACTTCTGTACGAAAATAAAATGGTAACCGAAGTTCGAGAAAGGCATCAAATCCCGATGACAGAGAAAAGCATCAGAGTGGTGGGAAGCAAATTGCAACCTTCTCTTGGCCCTCAGATTTTTCCATGCCCTTCTACACTTTCTGGCATCTTTCATATTGCAGAAATTTACCACACGTATTTGGCGCATCATGTAATTAAAATACAGTACTGTTATGGAAGGAAAGATAATGTTTTAATCACCGCAGTAAACCTATTCCATAAAGCAAAGCTGAAGGAGGGAATAAATAAAAAAAAAAAATAAACTTTCTCCTTTCGTTCCCTTTGCAAAAACTCTCCGATTCAGTTTGTTTTGTATTTTACATTCTTACCTTTGCAGTTAAGCGTTATGCTATGCCCTTGAAACATGACAAAGACTGCGATTTTGATGTTATCCGTATACAACAGAGTGCATTTCCGTCTGGTGAATATCAAAATAAATATCTTACAAGCTGTAAATATCCCCTTCAGCCCTGCGGTTTACTGGTAGTGTAGTAATTTCCTTGCCGTTCTGTCTTCGCCTGACAGTTTAAATTCACTGAGGAGAGAGGAGTTGCTCTTATTTATGTTGCCATCTGGTCACCGGGAACTGGCCATAGACTACTAAATTTTTTTTCTCTCTTTTTTTAAAGCCAGTTAATGCTTCCACAATGTGACTGACGTTAACGATCAGTTCAACCTGACAGGTATACCTCCCGGCAAGTGCAATCAGTTTCGCCCCAGCATACGTTCCAACAGGAAGAGGCACTTGTGCTCACCTCTTCCTCTTTAGTGAAGACTACCGACAGCTAAAGAAAGGTTGCTGTCTGTACTTCCGACAGACTTGAAAAAACGATAACTCAGTGGCATTCTGAATGCCGTTGAGTTATTATTTCTTAGTACCAGACTGCATCATAACGGTCGTGTCTCTCTCTCTCTCTCTCTCTCTCTCTCTCTCTCTCTCTCTCTCTCTCTCTCTCTCTCTCTCTCTCTGTGTTCCTTCTTTTTCTTATGATTAAGTTGAGCAAGGAAATTTTGCAAACATCTTTGTTCAAACTTCATCGCTCTCTCTAAGAAAACAATTTTGAAATCAAAAGAGACCAGGAATTATCTAAATAATTCAATTAAATTAAATTAATTCAATCCATAATAAAGTATCCACTGAAAGTGCTTAAGGAAACTCATTCAGCTTAGTTGAAGTGGAAAAGAGGGATTGGCAACGGCAAAGAAATCTGACCAATAAGACACTGGCAAAGAGCATTAAAGGAAATACACCTGCTCGTCTTTAATGTAGTAAATACAGTTACAACTACTGTATTATATAAGGGTACAAAGATCAGTAATAACCTTAGCCAATGATTTCTTTGAATACAGCAACCCTCTCGCCCATAACTCACTTTTTGTTCGTACTTCAGGTTAAAGCAAAACTGACGCTAACCTAAATGGGGTCCCAGGCAAGAAACAAGATCCCCAATCTTTTCAATACAATCTTTTAGCTAACTAAAAGTTATCGTCTACAAATATAGTTAATCGTTTTTTGCTCGCTGCCAATATAGGGGTGATTCAGGAGGAATAGCGAATATTTTAGGAGGTTATAGTATCGATTATTCTGAGTAAAAAAGTTCATATAAACATGTGTCCAATTCTTAATGGATACGGAGATACAGCTGTTTTAAACTGGAGCGCACAGCACCCTGAATCAGATGTGACCAAGAAGCAGTTATAACCTGACGCTGTTTTGTGTGAGAAGCAGAGCCGTGCCGAGGGTGAGGCAAACGAGGCTTTTGCCTCAGGTTAAAAGCTGAAAGGGTCGCCAAAAGAAAGATTAAATAATTGTCAACATTTTTGATGTACCAGATGTATTGAAACATGTACCAGAAATGTATTTTAAATAAGTTATTTTTTAATTAATTTTTTTTTTTTTTTTTTAATTTCAGGGGAGGGCGCAATTTTTCATTCTAATTTCAGGTACTAAAATGGGTCGGCACGGTCCTGGTTAGAAGAGTTGTTAAGAATGGCTTCACACATGCTGAATATGCCGATATGGTGTTTGTCTACGGTTTTTGTGGTGGAAGTGCTACGTGCTGCTTGTAGAGAATACAGTCTACGGTTTCCTAACCGAAAAATACTGGATTCAAGAGTTTACACCAAACTGCGTGAGACTGGTAGAGTTCCCAGCGCTCATATTTCTTCTGAACGTGCAAATGAACAAAATGTGGATGACATAGAACATATTCTTCAGTCGGTAGAACGTACTCCTACTATTAGCACAAGAAAAATTTCTACGCGTATCGGTGTTCCATAGACAAGAGTATAGCGAACAAGGCTTGTATTCATTTCACATACAGCGGATGCAACACCTTCAACCAGGAGACGGTCGGAATTTTGTCGGTGAGTAAATGCTAATCGCCGATTAATTCCATTAATACTGTTCAGCGATGAAGCTACTTTCACCCGTGACAGTATCAACAACTCCCGTAACTGTCATAGGTGGTCAGTCGAAAATCCATATGCCACTGTAGAAACAAATTTTCAACATCGCTTCTCTGTGGTGCGGTATCATCGACAATCAGTTGATTGGGCCGGTTGTGTTACAAAATCGTCTTACAGGGCCCACTGACCTAGAATTTCTGCAAAACGAACTTCCACTACTATTGGAGGATGTTCCCTTGTCTACAAGGTTTGGTATGTACTTTCAGCATGACGGAGCTCCTGCATATTATACACATCTGGTGATACAATATCTAAATCGAACTTTACCTGAACGATGGATCGGCCGCGATTGTTCCGTTCATTGGCCACCGAAGTCTCCAGACATGGAAACTTTGGTGGCCAAAAATCTAACGGAGTTCTCCACTCCGTTAGATTTTTGTTTGTGGGGATGGATGAAAAGCGCAGTAAAGCGCAGTATACAAAGAAAAGGTGAATACAAGAGACGAATTGCTCGCTCGCATTTTGGATACGGCTGCCCTTATAAAGGAACGCTAAGACGACCTCAGAAGAACAACATGTCATATTACCACAAAAGTTGCACTGTACATTGAGGTTGGGGGTGGGGTTTTCGAACGTTTATTGTGAACTATAAAAAAAAAAAAAAAAAAATTGTCGATTATTTGTGTTTTGTATCATTCAAAAAGTCAATAAATACAAACAATAAGTCATTTATCGTTCTTTAATGCCCCTCATAATGGCTTTGTGCGCGCCAGTTTCAAACAGCTGTATCACCGTATCCATTGAGAATTGGACACAAGTTTATATGAAATTTTTTACTCAGAATAATCGACACTATAACCTCCCAAAATATTAACTATTCCTCCTGAATCACCCTGTATAATTTCTTCTGGTGATATGTCAATTCAAAATTCTGAAAGATAACACAAGGAGGAGGGGGTGAAATATCGATCGCTGCTCCATCTAATGAGTAGATAGTATACTTGGAACGCCAAGTACTCTATATGATCACAGGTATATAAAACTCTTGCTATATTAAATAATTGAAATTTTAACTTCTTTATATCGCATGGCAACCCAGATGGAACTACTCTGAAACCGCCCTATCTGATGACAGAACAATAAGTAAAGAAAACAGACTCTCAATGCCTTTAGTGTTTTAAACAAATAGCAAAAGAGCCACTCAGCTGTTATTTGTTTAAAAGTATTGTCTCGAAGCGACACTTGAATACCGAAGATTGATTGTTCTTATCTTGAGTAGGTCCAAGATTTGGACCTACTCAACCTATTTGGACCTATTGCTTATGGTAGTTCAAGTCTATTGACCACTAAATACGTAGGAGAAGATAGTATTTTCAATTTTATTCTCCTATAGTATATAGTATTCTCCCACTCAATCTTCTAATCTGGTGTCTTATATTTACACATATGCGCAGCCAATGAGACAAATTCTTGGGTGACTAATATCTTCTGTTTACCTTCGTAAACATTGACCAACCGCTTACAGAAAATTTGAAGTATTAACATCTCTTCCTGACAAAATACGTTTGAGCATTTTAAATAGCCTCTAGCGTATTTAAATTTTACTATAATATGTGCCATAGTATTAAAAAAGTCTTATCGCAAATTACTTTTATTTATTTCGTTTAATTAAATATTAAATTCCGTCTGCAGTGAACACGGTAGCGCCATTCCTGAAAATTGGACAAATGGAAAAGAGTCGAGTGGTCTGATGTTCGGGTTCCATCATGTCAATGGATGGGTGGGTATTCAATGGCGAGCAGGTGAATATTGCAACCAGACTGGATGGACGAATACAGACCAGCGGCGGTGATATCATGGACTCTGAGGGTTGTTTTCATGGACCCCACTAGGTCCCCCCATCTCCACTGAACACATCCCACCGCCGCATCCTACTTCGGCACTATTTCGAATCAAGTTTTGCCCTACATGTTGACCTTGTATCCAAATGACACTGATCTCTTTTAGCAAGACAACGCCTCATGTCACAAGTCCCGCATTGTGCAGGAATGGTTCGTTATATCCAAGCATTTCGTGTGCTTTCCTGGCCGCCAAATTGCCGCGACATCAATCCCATCGAATATTTGTGGGATGCGGTGCAACGCAGCATTCGTCGGTCCACGCCAGTGCCTCGCTCCGCGACGTCCTTCTGTCCACAGTGTACAATGTTGATTGTCAAGAGGTACCGGAGGTCCCACCCCCAACTCCGTGTTTGTATACTTTGTGTCGCAGTACAAACTCTGTAGAGGCCAGAGATACTGTGAGTTCTAGTGTTGGTTTGAGTATTGTAGTGTTAGTCTGCTGTTCCTCCGGCCATTTAGCCGCAGGACTCCTTGTGGGACCCAACGTTGCCCGTCCTTTCCTCGAGGAAACAGGTCGGGTGTAATAGGAAACAGAAAGATCTCTGGCGGGGGTGAATCCCGAACACGCCTGAGCTTGCCTGGGAAGACCCCTTGCCTCTTGCCACACAAAAAAGTGCAAGGATAATTAAACAGCCAGAATCAATTAAGAAATTAGGTACTAAATCATTGAGAGGAAGAGTGTCTAAGATACATACCTTCAATTACAAGGGGTGAGCATAATACACATCAAATTAATATAGAACAGACTGAGGATCAAAATACTGAAACAGCTGATGAAGAGGATACTGTAGAGACATTGGCTAGCCAGGTGTTATGGGTAAAAGCACACCCTTAGGGATACCTTCTTCTGGGGAGTCATCAAGTGACGTGAGATGTGGGATAGATATTGTAGATGATTTAGGGTTGGATCAAAGTAGTTAATTTTTCACTCGATAATGATGATGAGAAACGTGAAACAGAGATCAATGTTAGAGAGAGTGAGATTTTAGTTTCCAACATACATGAGCAGCAGAGCCGGCATGATGACATGTCATCTATATATGAATTGGTTATTGAGTTGAAAATAACAAGTGGTAGATTACATGACAAATAACGCAAATAAAGTGACTAAGACAGCGTCTAATTTTGTTTTAGATAAATGGATAGACATAGAAACGACCACAACGGTGCTAATCACAGACAATGAGAGATTGAAAGCTAGGATACAAGAGCTACAACTGAAGGCAAGTTTAATTGATGACATTTTTAAAAGTCAATCATCCTTGGATCAGAATGTTACGTATGCTGAAAAAGCTAAATTAGGAAATATGGATGAAGTTATGGGTATGACGGACAGAGTGAGGGATAAAGATACAAAGAAACAAGATGAGCTAAAAGTTCCAGTTCTGAGGAAATAAAATGGGTTATATTTCGGGTAGGAGAAAACACAGAATTGCAGAGTAGTCAGGAAGTGAAAGAAACAGTAGCTAAAGTAATTAAGAAATATTATAAAGACGTTAAAATTAGAAATATGAGAACTATAAGAAATAAATGAGTATTATTAGATGTATAAAAAAAAATCGGGTGTGGCTGTGTCGAAGCACGGCCAGAGGGGTTTTACGTGAATACGTCACGACAGCGGATTATATATGTGTTGGGAAGTGTAAATAAATGAAAACAAGTTTAATAATCGATTACAATTTTATTTATCATAGGTCTATGATAAGAGAAATAAGATACAAAGGGTAGACAAGATACATCCAAGTTTCTGGCGAAAGTCAGATCAATACAAGTGTTATCGAGCGTGGTCACCGTGTTCTGAACGTAAGTGAGATTAAACTCGCGTTGCATAAAGTCTTGGAGTGATCGGTTTCGTGGCACATCGACATTGAAGTCACCGGTGATGATGATCGGCGTATGCAGGTCTGGCTCGATACTGGGGATTATTATTCACAAACGTGCTCTCGAAACGCTCATTCGCCGACCTCTAATGGTTTTCCATTGTAACCGATCTTCCGAAATCCACATCCATTTCGTCCAATCCAACTTCCGAAGCGGTGGCATAGTCACGTCATTTACATCCATGGGTTCGTGCGCCACCGAAGTGCTAGCGCCGTCAGCCGCGCGCTGCGCCGCTTCCATTTTTTTTCGCTCCCGATACTTCCTCATTCGTTCCGACCCAGACACTGGGGTATTATTGGAAAGCTGATGAGCTGCTCTTTCCCGTCGTACGTTCGACATATTTCTGGCTCGCTTTCCGGCGAGTATAGGCGGACATTGTGAAATTTCTAAAATTTTTCAACTTCAATCCACATTATATTATTGCCTTTGACAGAATATATTTAGGTTTCTCAGCAAACAAATCCTGTAAATTCACAATAGCAAAATGTTTCAAATGTTTAGGTTATAGACATACAGCTCAGAATTGTACGCATAAAACTCTTTCTTGTGGTTACGTTGCCATGTGTTTGCTGATTGCTTACATAAGAACCAATCTGCCAAGTGCATTAATTACAAAAGAAAGAAGAGACATTTTAATCATTCAGTGTGAGATTATAACTGTCCTGAATACCTTAGAGCTGTGGAAATTTCAAAATTAATAATGAATAGAATTTCTAGCTGAGATGATCAAAGAGTATGCAGGTTTTTGGATATTAGTGAATTAAAGGTACTTCAAATAAACTGCCAGCGTTCAAGGTCAGTCATGGATGAATTAAGATTAATATAACATAATTTGTATGCAAGAACCTTATTAAGTACAGCAGATGAATGGGTCACTGTTCAAAGTGCAGGGTTTTCCAGTTAAGACTAGACTAATACATACTGTATCTTTATTAGCGAATCTTGGAAAAATATATGACAGATTATTATTTATAAGAATTAAGCAGTTAATAGCAATACAGGTGAAACTAATCAATTCGGATTTAGGTCCGGTAAATCAGCATATGATGCAATAGAAAATCTGATAACCTTCTGTAATACCCCTCCTTCAAAATACATGTTGGTAGAGTTCACAGATTTTGAGCCTTTGATGCATTATGTTGGGGAAGTATCCTGAATTGGTTTGTCAAAATGAATTGTAGCAAACAACTATATAAAGTTTCATGAAGCTACTTTCAGACAGACTAAAGCACATCTTAGCTATGAATCTGGAATTTTTAGAGATTGTCCCCCAGAGTTCTGCATTAGGCCCTGTTTGCTGGAATCTAGTTTTAGATCAATGGCTCTTTCGCAGCTTTGAACACTGCCATAGGGTCGCATATGTAGACGACGTGACCATTTGTATACCGGGCAGTTATAGAGCGATGTTGAAAGATAGAACAAAGGTAATATTGGAGGATTTACTTTTATGGGCATCGGAAAATAAATTGACTACGTCTGTAAGGAAGCCTAAAATGATGGTTTTCAAAAATTCCTTTAATTATAATAGTTTCCATACTATAAAAATATATGGCAAGCAAACAGAGTATGTCAAATTTTTAAAATACAGTATCCGAGTTTAATAACAGATGATAAACTACAATTTTCTGATCATTTAAGAGTCAGATAATAAAATTAGATCATTCAGTGCAACTATTATAAGAATGACTACATCAGAGTAGGGTCTGAATAAGAAAATTCAGAAGTTTGTATTATAAAGCTGTATTCCTACCTATTGTTTCGTATGGAGCGGAACTTTGTATAAGAGTATAAACAAGGTTAAAATTAAGGACAAGTTATATTCAATTCAGCGTGCCATGCTTTTGGGAACAACTAGGGTATGTAGAAATGTATCGACAAATCCATGTAAGTAATAGCAGGTTATTTGCCCCTAGATTTATATATTTTATACAGAGGATATATGTACCATTTAAGGAAGGGCAATGAGGTAAAATTTATGGGAATTAGTACTAGTTTGAATAATGGGAGAAAAAATGAAAAAAAAAAAAAAACGCCAGTACTTAATGAATTATCTGGTAAAATCGTTGGGAAAATAGTGAACCAGGGATTGTGACAAGGTATTCCTAGTGTCAGATTTGCATTAATGGAAAATAGGTACAGGTGGTTTTTCCCTATGATGTGCAGTATACATCGTTTATTATAACTAGTCATGGTTCTTTAAATGCCAAATTGTGCCAATTAGGTTTACAAAGTAATAGTAAGGCACAAATGTGCATTTACTATTACTATTACAAAGTAATAGTAATAGTAAATGCACAGGTAGTTTGGAGGAGACCTGGTATCATGTCTTAATAGAATGTCATCCTTATAACAATATAAGAATGCAACTGAATAATATTGTTCCTGTGAGTAACGAAGTGCAGTTTGATGTTTTATTATCCGGTAGTACTAATTTTAAATATTACAACAGTTTTGCTTTGAGATCTTCACGAAAAGAAAACAGGCTATTTTACAACATACCGCTTAAAACTTTGTATTTATTTATTATTATTACCATCTATAGGTACAGCACGCCCACTTGTAGATGGGGAAATGTGCATGAGCACAGACAGTGGTATGTGTATGTGTTCCGTCTATGGTGGCTACTAGGCATATGCCTATCTCCACCTAATGTCTCTGTGATGGTATACAGTCTCTGTAAAACGAGCCTGCCTTAGTATTAATGTGTGTATTAGTGTATGTACGGCCATAGGCGGATTCAGGGTAGGGGCACCGGGGCACGTTCCCCCCTGTAGTTTTTCGGAGCAGATACACCAATCGTTTAAATTCCCTTTAGTTAGAAAAAAAAATTTTTTTTTTCATTGTTAACATAGGATTATATCTATTTTTGCATTGTGGCTAAGCTATTTGCAACTGACTACAGTTGGCAACACTGATGCTGATGTGATCGCCATTCTAGTTCGAGGCGTCACGCAGTTTGGTCGTGCTGTTATTTTGTTATTTGGTTTTTAGGAGCATTAGCAACTAAGGCCATATTGCTCCGGGAATATGCGGTGGTAATTCCCTGACCTTTCCGCATACTCCGTATTTGGTGGTGACGGTCTCGAACCCCGGTCTAATCAAGAAGCGTGTGTTATGCACTGCTGCTCCTTCCCACCTGGCTACGGAGGCGCCATTTTTGGTCGTGTGTAATGTTTACTTCAAAGTAATTCAGACTTTAGCTGTGTGCCTGTGTCCGTCAGTCACATTATGTTTGAGTGTCATATTTGTTTTGTTCTGTGCATTATTTTGTGCCTTGTTTGTGCACAAATAAGGCACAAAATGGTGCCCCTCCTGTCATTTGTTTCGGGATCAGCAACTGTGTACGGCAGTATTGTTTATGTCAGACCACTTGGCCACCAGGGAGCAGCTATCTCCTGGACAACTGATACCTGGTGCCCGTCCAACAGCACTTGGAGCCGGGCCTTAGTCCAGTAAACTGTGCTTAAGCAAAATATTCCGCATCCATTGGTGGATGTGCCATACCAGTGGATGCCAGCTATCCCATACTCAGGGTGCCCAATCCTGACTACTAGCAAAAAAATAAAATAATGATAATAAAAAAATTCCCAAACTCATGAGAAAAGAAAAATCATAAATAATATAAAATAAATAAATAAAAAAAATTAAACAAAAAAATAAATAATTAATTAAAAATTTTAAAAAATAATACTGTAATTAAAATTTAAAAAAATAATAATAAAAAATAAAAAAATAAATAAAATCCCAAACCGAGGGGGGGAAGTCAAGGGTATAGTCATCACTGAGCATTTTGCATTAATTGCCTTCTCTTATTAAATACTGTACAATAAAACAAAAGTGCTGGAAAGCACCAAATTTAATACCGTCAGAGACTAAAATACAGTATTTAGATCACTATTATCATATATTACAACCGTTTGAAATAATTGCAGTCTTCTTCATCATACAGGGTACATTCAAATAATACACGTTTCCAGTCTTCATAAGCTCCACAAATACAGAAACTATCCTCCACTAAACTTAATTGAAATAGTTTAGTTTTTAAAGACTCATGACCCGTTAATATAAATGACGTTTTCATTGATGGATAGGACCACATTGGTTTGTTTTTCAATAATACGTATTGAACGTCTGGTAAAAAGTACCTAGTCACAGATCCAGTTATACTACCATTCCACCTGCATTGCCATATATTACACAATTCATTTAAAATTATTTTCTTCTCAATGTTAGTACGATTAATTACGTTAGAAGTTATTCCCATAAATTCTTCTACCCTACCCTTCTTTAAGTGATACAGTATATGAATCCTTTGGATGCTATTTTCGAATCCAGGGTTAAAACCCCAGCTATCAGCTGTAAGGCGTTTGTTGAAACTGTCAGACATACTCTATATATAGCCAACAGCATTATTCGCTGTATTGAATGTAATTTATTTTTCATTATTACATTTGATACCCTCCTATACAAAATCCCAGCAACATATGACACTATTGGCAGGAAGACCGCTTTGTAATATAATATAAATTAAGAGTCTTTTTACTTAGACCCCCATGCTGATGTAGTGACTCGAATTAAAGCAGAACTGAATGCTCTAATCCTATTGCCTAGTTCTTTTAAATGTGCCATAAATGTTAATTTGTCGTCAAGTAACAAACCTAAGTACTTATAAATTCTAACATATCGCATCTGCTTATTATAAATACACACCATTAGAGAACGTACGTCCATAATCAAAAGAGACTTTAAAAACCATCATCTTTGTCTTATTGATAGATATACTTAACTTATTTAGTGAAGCCCAAGTAATTAAATCATCCAATATTTTCTGCATTCTATTCTCCAACATCAACCTAGAAGAGGGGTCGGAAACCTGCGGTTCTTTGAACATGTAACTGCGGCTCTTTAACTTTAGCCCACACGAAGCAGAATTTAAAATGGAGTTTGAAGACTTACAAATCAAGGACATGTGGAGTGCAAGACTAAAATGCCTTAAAACTAAAATTGAGGATTTGGATAGGCAAACGGCTGCCTTTGCAATTCTGCACAAATGGACGGCGATAGATGAGTTGAAAAACTTGACAACCACAAGATTCAGACCAGCTACCAACGTAGGACAATGAACCTTGTTGACAACGCGCCAATGGGCGATCCGAACCGGGCCCTAGCCTGGCTCGCTTTAATTCACACTCCCAGGCAGGGGGAAAGACAACTGTTTTCCCACTGCTGTGTCCCCCACCCTCTTTTCTCCTGGTGAGGCATGGGCATGCCTCACTGACCACCTGGGGGCATCTTCTTTATCGTCCCCCATACTTCGTCTTTCCCTCCGGTCTCCTCCCCCTACTCTATCTATACACCAGCATACGTCCCACACGTCTAAATTTAATCAAGCAAAATTGAACCGAGATCAACGACATTCGGCTTTCCAATTCTAGCGTTTCCCCCCCCCCCTTTTTTTACATAGGCCCTATCCACTGAAATCTCAGGTAACTAGGTGGCAGAGCCTGCCAGGGAAAAAATATAGAGCTACTGAGTACTTGGTATGCCTCCACGAGGCCAAGTGTGGGCAACGTTGGGTATTATCAGGGGCGCAGTGGCTAAATGGCCAGAAGAACAACGGTATACAACAATCCTTGATACATGATCGGGTGTAGTGCCCTGATGAAGTACCTGATCATGTAAGAATTTTTACTTTTAGCTAACATCAGGTTTGAATTTTATATTTGCTCTACCCCTTTTTTGGAACTTAACCGAAATTACCCACCCATATCTGATGCTGGCTATCACTCCTTATTTTAATTTAATCATTTTTACTTAATTTTCTGCTTTACAGTTACCTTCTCTCTAATTGGCTTTTCAATTCAACCTACAATATTGCTTAATTCATTATAACAAATAGGATTTTCACATTCTCGCGCTTTTTTTTCACCCTACAATACTTCCTTTTTCTGGTATCCTTCTCCTATTAGTTATGGCATTTTGTGTAATTTATGCTTCCATCTTCACTTTTTTTTAACCTATTAATGCCACTTTGCATATATATTAGTATTTGCAATCGCCACATGGTACAAGAAAGCCTATGGCTTCTGCTGCACCAGCCAAATAAAAAAAAAATATATATATATATATTTTTTTTTTTTTTTTAAATATAAAGTAAAATAGAGTAAGTAAAATCTTTTCTACGTAAAAGACACCTGTCGAAACGCGCTGATCGATATCTAATCGGGACGTGACCGATGTAATTATTTACCTGTGCATTTGTAGTGCGCCTCAAGGTCTAATAAATATCACTATGTAATTATTTACCTTCGTTTACATCGGTCACTTAGGAAAAGGTCTGGTAAAAATTCAGATCTTGGGTATCACTTCATACTTCGACTAAAAGTCAGGAAGAAGAAGGCAAGTATTCAAGTAGGAAAAGGCCTGGTAAAAATTCAGATCTTGGGTATCACTTCATACTTCGACTAAAAGTCAGGAAGAAGAAGGCAGTGATTGGCAGGTGTCACTCACTATTTAGCCCTGCTCCCTTTCCTCCTAGGTTGACATGCCTAGGATGTTTATCCCCCAATTGCCGCTGTTTTAAAATCGGTAACTTGTTTTCCGTTTTTAAAACAGCTGGATGGGGGGATAACCACCCTACATAAGCTAAGCATCTCCCCCTACTTGACGACAGAAAACAATCAGAAACAAACCCATTCACAATAATCACCCAATCACAGAATTCGACCAGACAATCACTCCGTTCTAAGACCACGCCCTCTGCGTAGAGACAAGTGGTACTCAAATAGATTTTAGCCAAAGGCCTTTTGCTTCGTGTTCCATAATGCTGTTTATTTGTTATTTGGTTTTTATTTTTTAGGAGCATTAGCAACTAAAGCCATATTGCTCCGGGGATATGCGGTGGTCATTCCCTGACCTTCCCGCATCCTCAGAATTTGGTGGTCACGAGCTCGAACCCCGATCTAATCAAGATGCATGTGCTACGCACTGCTGCTCCTGCCCATCTGGCTACGGAGGCGCCTTCCATAATGCATGAGGAATATTGCTGCATCCGAAAGAGCCGGACTAAAATATTTAACTGAAATATTTACAAACTACACAAATGTTTACAACACCGTATTTACAAAATACTAAACTATTTACAAATATACAATATTCATTAATATACAAAAAACGTTACAATGGAACATCAAATGTTAGACAGTGAAGCACGTGCGTGACGTTGGTGAACGTTATGGAGGCAGTTGTCAATAATTAATTGCATTTCTAGTGACGTAACTGCCTCGCCCTCTTTTCCCATTGGCTCAAATAAATATCACTAGGAGGAAAACTTTAATGTATATAGAGATAAGAAGAAACTTTATAAAAAATAAATAATAAGAGGAAAGGAAATAGACAACCTATACGTTTTCCTCTTCCCATAGGTAATTATTCAGCTGACCTTAGAATTTCCCTGAACTGTCAGCCTCTACCACCGATGTAGGTAACTTATTCCAGTAATTTATAACTTGCAGGCTAAACTAAAACTTCCCGCAATCCACTCTAAACATCCCCCTCCGTAAATTGAAATTATGGCCACTTCTTCTAGAATCATTTATAACCGTGAAAATTTCGTCCTCATTCATTTTACTTATGCCTCTCAGAGTCTTAAACACCTCAATCAAGTCTCCTCTAAGGTGCCTAGTTTTCAAGTTCTGCAACTCACATATTCGAAGTCTTTCCTCATATGGACGCCTTTTTGCCGATCTCACCAAATGAGTTATCCGAATTTGGACCCTTTCAAGAAGCCCAATGTCTAAGATAGCTTACTCTATGTCAGTGTATTAATGATTACCTTGCATCTGTGTGTGTGTGTTTTTTTTTTTTTTTTTTGATTTGGTAGTTGTTGGCGCATCGGCTTCTGTGGCCATATTGCACCTCCCAAGGTTTTTGCAGTACTTTGATCCAAGCCCGAGGCGGGAATCGAACCCGCGACCTTTGGGTTGCTGGGCAGGTACTTTACCCACTCGGCTAGCCCGGTCGGCTGTGTGTGTGTGTGTGTGTGTGTGTGTGTGTGTGTGTGTGTGTGTGTGTGTGTGTGTGTGTGTGTGTGTGTGTGTGTGTGTGTGTGTGTGTGTTGTCATATGGCACCAGGCGTTTCCGCCATCTCCGCATTGTTTTCATTGTGAGTGAACCAGTTCACTGGGAAATGGCACAGATTTAAAAGTGTGTGGGAATTGTTCATGTGTAGTGTCCTGTACCGTTGGTCATCTGGTCATTTAGACCAGGACCCTTAGATTCACTCTGGCAGGTCCTGCAGCTTAATTTCCTAGGATTTCGGGGAATAGGACCTAAAAAAAAATCTGCGCTATCGTAGGGGTAATATCGCTTAGGTTTGCTAGGCCGAGTTTTGGGCGTAAGGTAATTTTATTATGTTAGGTTTTTGAAGTGTGGGGCTTTCACTATGATGAAGGTAGAGAGGGGAGGGAGACCAAATATTGGGGGAAAGACAGAAATATAGAGCCAATAGAGTAGATAGCCCCAGATTTCAGTGGGGCATGGATATGCCCCACCAGAGTATAAGTTTGGGCGTGGAGGAGAGGGAACAGAGAACGTCCCCACAAGGGCGCCTCCGTAACCATGTGGGAAGAAGCCGCAGTGCATAGCACACGCTTCTTGATTAGACCAGGGTTCGAGCCCATCACCACCAAATACGGAGGATGCGGAAAGGTCAGGGAATGACCACCACATATCCCGAAGCAATATGGCCTTAGTTGCTAATGCTCCCAAAGCAACAAACAAACATATACCTCCAAGGAAGTAGGAATAATAGGTGAAGGGGGATAGGGTGCCCTCTTCAGATCGCCATCACGCTGTTTGCAGCTGTGCTGCATTTAGTCTGTTCTCTACGCTGCGTTTAGTCTGTTCTGTTTTGTCACACATGCTTGACAAAAGCATTTGTGACAAAACAGAACCCCCGTTCTTGCTTTTCTTTTCCGTGTGATTAGCACTCTTCTTGTCCAAGTACTGGTCACCTGCGGATTTCAGTTTTCTGTCAAATTTGGTGGAGATTTTTATCAATCTCTATGTACGCTGCTGTAGATAGCTATCAGAGGTACCATAAAGCAATTGCTATTAGCAAGCAAAACGGTTGGCAACGTTTGGTGGAAGAAACAGGAAATACTGACCCTTGTATATAATCTATAAGCTTTCAAGAAATAAATTTTTGTGTGGTGAAATTTACAATTCGCTAATTAGAGAGAATCAAGAAACTTCGGACTGGGAATCTACAGCCGAAGCGATAGCCTCTTTCCAGAAGACGTACCTTATATGGACAGTCCTGACCAAACGGAAATTAGACACATTAATCAGGAATATACGGGAACAACTGAAATTGGAATTTTTAACATGCTTGAGCTAGGAGCTGCAGTAGCTAAACTGAACCATAAAAAATGCCCTGGCACTGGCCTCATTGAGAATCAAGTGATTGACAAATTTTATGAACTCTTCCCTGAAACCTTATTAAACTTATTTAATAAATGCTCGCTAGAGAGGCTTTTCCCTCTTGAATGGAAGCTTGCACCCTTAAAAATCTTGCATTAACTGGGAAAGCCAAAAACAAACCCCAGAACATACAGGCCAATGGCTTTATTGGCCAATCTTGGCAAATTATTTGCAATGATGATGCCCCAAGGATTTTAAAAGTATTCAGAACATCAAGTCTCCTCTGACTGCCAGTTAGGATTCAAAAACGATGATCCACTGAGAACACAATCTCAACCTTGATTACTTATATTCAGCAAGCAAATATGTTCTTGCTGTTTTATTGACTTTGAGGGCGCTTTCGATTCTCTCTGGTGGGAGAGTGCCCTCAGGTCACTGCAAATGGCACTTTGCCATTTGCAGATGTGACCTGAGGGCAAATGGCACTTTGCCCTCAGGTCACATCTTAGTTTAAGGACCGACAAATTAGAGTATGTGCAAAGCATTTATCATACACAACTACCATTTCAGGAAGATGCCCTCAGGGTCCAGTCTTGGGACCTCTCTTCTGGAATGCAGTCCTAGACCAGTAGCTCACGAAGGATAGCGAAGGGTTCATCAAAGTTGCATATGCAGATGACCTGGTGGTGGCTGTGCAGGGAGGATCAAGACAAATTCTCAAACAAAAAATCCAGTCAGTTTTGAATGATTTATTGTCATGGTCGGGTTTAAATAAACTAAAGATTTCTGTCACCAAGACCAATTTCATGGTGTTTAAACACCACTTCGATTATGGAAGGCCTATATGGTACTCAAATTCCATATGTACAGAACACCAAGTATTTGGGTTTAACTTTAAATGGTCATCTCAGGTTTCATGTACATGTCACTAAAATCAATGAAAAATATCAGTTTGTAGCTACAGTTGTTAGAATTTCCAGCAAGGAATGGAGTTAATCCAAAAAAACTCTGGTATTGTACAACACGACGATATTTCTTCCCATTGTGGTTTATGGTGCTGGTTTGCAGCTGCTACCAAGGTTACACCTAAAGCTACGCTTCTGCCCCTGCAACGTACAATGCTGCTTATAGTTATACGCGCTCCCAGGACACTGTCGACAAATGCCTTGCAGATTATTGCAGGTACCATCATCTTGGATTTACACATTATTTTCTGAGGTATTGTATATAACTTAAAGAAAGGAAGGCCGTTACAAATACTGAATATCACCTCTAACCCAAATAATGACATAAAGAAGGAAAAACGTAGAATTTGGGGTGAGCTTGTGAATTTCTGGCAGCAATATTGGGATGTGAATGAGTTTGGAACCATTACAAGAGGGTTCATTCCAGCTGTAAGCTTTGCAATGAACAAGCGGGTGTCTTCTTGGTTTGCTCCCACCATGACCACGAGTTACTTAATCACTGGACATGGCTTAAGGGCCAAACTATGTGAAAGAGGATTAGAATCTGACCCCTACTGTTCGTACAGTGAGGTTGAATCTTGGAGACATGACATCCTTGAATGCAAACTGTATGCTTCAGACAGACAGCAATTGCGAAATAGGTTACCAAACCTCTCTTGGTTTGGAGCTGGGACATCTTTGCTTTGCTTCAGGAATTATTGGCCAAAGTTTTTAAAAGACAGCAGTTAAGAACTGTATTGCAGGATACCAATTAACGGAAGTGCTGCACATTTGACGACAGAATGTTTGTTGTACAGTCATCTTCATTGGATGTTTCTGGATTACAATGCGAGTTGATCTTCCGCTCCTGGATACCCAAACGCAGGCTTGCATTTGTGGATGGACTCTATAATAAGTAGAGATAATGTTAATCTAAGTGTTACTGTTAAGTTAATGTCATTCCAAGTGTATGTATGTATTTGCTATTTACATATAAATAATTGTATAATGTTGGTTTTGTTTCAACAAGTGTACATTGTTCCTAGTTGGATTTTTTTTTTTTTTTTTTTTTTTCTGACCTCCAAGTCTGAGCTGCCTTGGGGGCGACATTGCTGGCACCTACCGGTATGGCACTTCATCCAGTAGGTGCGAGATTTGTGCATTATAGCACACAGGAATGGTTTATCCAGGTGTTGGTTGGTATCCCCTGGTTGCGAAATGGCCTGACACAACACTTTTTTCAGGCCTGTTTTGCAGAGGTTCTGAGCTATCACAGGAGTAATAGGTAGAGATGGGCTAATGTCTAGGAGCCACCCTTCATACCAGGACACACACATGTATATGTACACAAGGGGCACAGCATATATAAGAGTATGTAAAATAAAATTTGTATATAAATCTTGTATATAAATTGATTAATATGTATCTTGAGAATGTATATATAGTCGAGTGTTAATAAATAGGAAAAAAAATGAAAATGGTGAATAGGCCTTGCGCATACATACCGGGAGAGCGCCCTATATTCCTCCTCAGTGTCCAGGAAGTGGTTTTCCAGTCCTTTTGGGAAGTATCTCAATCCTGTTATTAGTAGCCCTTTGAGGTCTTTATAGTATTGACAATCATAGACTATGTATCTCCCCACATATGCAGTTGGGGTCCTCAACGAGTCCAAAGCTAAACAGCTTCTCCTTCTAGGGTCCATGTCCGGTTAATAGTGTTGTCATATGGTACCCTGGGAAGTACCAGGCCGGCTGCTTTTAGTATATTTTCCGGAGGTCTGGTAGAAATCTTTTTGTTACTTCGCCTTTTGTAGTCTCCGTCCACCTTCTCTGCCAAAGGTTTAGGAGGTGGGTCTGTAGCCTAATTTTTTTTTTTTTAGGTTGCCCGCCGGGTCAGTCATGCATCCTTGGTGGGTGGCGGCGACTCCCCTGGCCAGCAAAAACAGTAGCCCCGCCCGAACAGCCTCCAGGTCCAGGGGGAGCGCTCCGGCAAGTACCTGCAATGCTGGGGTATTGGTGTGTGGGTGTGTGAGACAGAGAGAGAAAACATAGGAACTTATTAGCTTCTTTATGACAGGCCGCCGTAGCCGAGTGATCATAAGTACACGTGCCTTGAGTGATTGCTAAGTATGGTGCTGTTTCTTGTATTCTCTCTACCTTGTGGTCGGAGTATAAACAGAAAACTTAAATATATATATATATATATAGAAGCCAATAGTCCCTTTTAGTCGTGTGTGTGTGTGTGTGTGGAAAGATCGGTGTAATACTTCTGCTCGGTCACTATTATTTATCATTTCATATAAACTAATTTGCATATAATTGATTATTCTAATTGCAGATGACACTTTTTAGCTTGACGTCCAGTGATATCACGCTGGCGTAAATCCTCTGCCCTACAACATTGTGCTTGCAACGACATCTATAGTTTTTGTTATAAATAAACTGATGGAGATCTGCATCCAGGTTCTGGGCAGTCTGAAGCGTGTTGGTGAGGAGGATGAAGTGGTCAGCTAGGTGGAACCTGTTACAGTTACTGCAGAAAGCGGGAAAGGCCCTGAGGGTTTCATGTGGGACCTTCCAATGAAAAATGTCCCAGAAACCAGGCGAGCTGATGTAGCCTGTAATCAGTTTTATAGTGTAGTCAGCCTTCTTCAAACCTTGATTTTATAGTTGTATAACTGAGAGCTGCTCTAACGTTGGTAGTCCGTATGTCATTTCTGAGGTTATATTTGAGTGCAAGTACCTGATCATCCAATATTTGTCCGACTGAATGCTGAGGAGTGTGAATGCGGAAGCCCAGATATCTGAGGCATACAGGGACTAACAGTACTAAGGGATGAATCATTCTATAAACCTATTTGATGGAAGTTACAGAATGTCGAACATGAAGTAAATGCTGCTTTGCTATCGATATCAATATACAGATTTTGATATGAAGGGCTTCACGAATGCATTTGGAACTGCAGCTTTGGTTCAAATATCACTCCTAGATACGAGTGGTGGTAGATCATTGGGATTAAAGAGCTGTTTGGCATCACTGGATGATGCGATTGGATTAGCTTCAGTGAAGACCATCATTACATATTTTGAAGGATTTATTTACATATCAAAATTTAACAAATACTGGGCACAATGTAGGAATTTTAAACTGATGGCTTCAGTGATATGGTGAGGGTTATCTGTTCAGTGGACTTCTGTTAAAATTTTTATACCATCTACACAGCAAAGCGTGTGATCTGTTGGCGATGAATGGGATGAAGATGGCTGCGAAGAGTAGGCAAGTATGCTGCCTTGTGAGTCTCCTCAGTAGTAGTTACTGGGCGAGTGAACATGGACTTCAAGACTTTAAAGTGAAAAATTATATTGGACAGAAGAGATCTTAAGAAAAGAAGTACGTTGCCTTGGATTAGATAATATTTTTCACAGAGGTGAGGAATTTTCTTGGAACACATTTAGCACTGAGTTTGTTAGATAAAAGGAAGTTTCTTACAGTTAATCGTTATTTTAGTGCATAATGTACACGAGGAAGGTTTCTGGTAGCATTTGGATGCTTAAGATTGAGAGTTTTGGGAACTTTCTCCATGAGTTTGAGTAGTGCTGCGGCTTGGCAACTGGCCTAAAATGATTTATGACATTTGGTGCACTGACTTTTGGAACTGGTGTGACTCAGTATATACCACAATAAGCGGGAAAATTCTTTTTAGAATGCCATCTTCTTTTCTTTTAGAATGCCGTTATATATGTTAAGAAGGATATTTTCGATAAAAGCGCTCAGACATTTAAGGAGCTGAAGCACCTATCTTCTCCAGAAAGTTACCGTCATTACTAGAGGTGATGGCATTTGAGTTTTTATCTCGAGATATGGATGTTTATCAAGGAAAACATATCGACATCATTCTCCAATTGAGAATTATAAAAATATGAGTTACTGGGAATCTGGTAATATACAAAATCTTCTTCATTTCTTAACAGACTAATTTAAATATAATCAAATATTCCGATTATTGAAATAATCGATTATAAATTATTCGATTATGCTTATCACTAGTTTACTACATGATTTGTCTTCTGTATTCCAGCCTCCTTAATATTGAGTTGCTACTCAATATTAAGAGACTGGATCACAGAATACGCGGTTGATCTGAAGCTTTGAAAAGTTACTTATTCGTTAGCGGACAGGGCAGAATCTGTCTTTGTAGATTCTCACTCTTTGAACAAGAAAAATATGTTTCTAAATTCTTCGAAGTTTCTTATAAAATTAATGAAAAAAATCTATCAACGTGTCAGCCTATACGATATAAACTTTGCTGGAGTCAACAGTGCAAAGCAACACAGCATATGGTACAAACGTCTCCATCTACAATGTTACAACTGTCCCCGCCATTGCTCACAAAATATAGACTATATCGTGTATATGTAGGTGTGTGTGTGTGTATATAAAAACACGGTATATAGTCTATATATATTTTGTCAGTAATATATAATACTGATAAAAGTGTGTGTATATATACACACGATATAATGCTACAAAATAAAACAAATTATACTGTATTTACATATTTCAAATAACACCCCAGAGAACGAATTCGTCCCAGTATGAAAATTAGTAAGTGCTTGTGTCATTTTTTATGCAAAGAACTGTGAAATCACAGGTCAGTGGCACCGACTACCACATCCGTCCACCTGCTTCTGTCTTGAACTGCTAGCTTTGCATGATTGCATCGCTCTAGTCGTGTGAGAGACAAAAATAGTTACACGCAATTTCACTTTCACTTCAGATTTGAGCTAGCTAAGCTTCTAAGCATACAGCCAGGTGAAAAGAAGATCGATTCCTCAACGGGTTATTCGGGCAGGTGTCTTTTTTACGAACCCCATCATCACAAAGTGTAAGGGCGGAAACCGAAGAAGAGTAAAAAAAAAACATGAAGTACTGATCCGCGACTATTAGAGGAATACATATAAATGTATAAATTGGATTATTCGGTAACACACGTTGAAATTTATCTGAATTCAGATAAATTTTATTTCGATACAGTACAGTACAGTACAGAAGATCGCGAAAATATTTTCGCTATTTCGCGATATTATTATGTATGAACACTACTAATATTGTATTATTCCACTGTGATGCATTTATAGCCTCTTTTAGGCCTCTGACTGTGGAAATTTACTAATACTTATTAGGCAGTGCACTAAGGTATAATTTTTCTTCCCACTGAAGAAGGAACAAAATTTCCCGAAACAGTGCTGTCTGGGGGAACACTACACTGAAAATATTTCTACCCGCCTCCTGCGATAGCTAATCCCCACCACCAACGTATTTCCGCAGTTTTGACCGCGTCTTAAGCTCCTGCTCATCATCAAGGTATTTCTTAATTTAATTTCTTCATTTAATCTTAATTATGCCTGCTCTTGCAACTCAACATATATGCGCGATGGCTGCAAAAAACTGTAAAGTATCTTTTTATCTGTAACGAATGGTCCGTACAAGAAAACCTTCGGGGAGCGTTGTTTAGGCAGATCTAACATTTCTAAAGTAAAGGTCACGTCCCAAGTTCGGTATATTGTACTCAATGCAAAAGCAGTATCCCAATCGCTAAAAAAAATCAAATCCGAGATAGAAGCACATCATGTGTCCAAATTTCTCTCATTCCTGCACACTCATCTGTTGATAAGCCACAATTAGGTGCCTGATTGAGCAACTGATTTTCTTGCACCATTCCCCAACTGTCCTGACAGTTAGACCGGCTGCTGTGAGCCGTGACACAAACTAATTTACCTCTACAATGTCCGAGTGCTAATGCCAACATTCAGACAGATTATCTCATTTTTACCCGCCCTCTCCCACATGGACTGAGATTCTGCGCTCTCCATTGGTGCTGATTTAGAAATTCTATTTCAACAACTTGAAAAAAAAAAAAAAAAAAAAAAAACTTTTGAAATCCATTAATTTCTTTTCGGAAATCACTTCGCGTACACCGCTCTTGTTAGACAGAGTGCACTGGCAAATTCGCCGCATGTCCAACAGAGCAGATTCCATTCAGTGTCAGACATTACATCCCGTTGCTGTTTCAACCGATATTGCCAACCCTAAAAGCAGCTTTCGCATTACTCTTGGCAAGCGATGCTACCCCAGTTCCTGCAGTACCTAGCAATACAGCCTCTACTGCCCAACCAAGCTCTTCAGCTGCAGCCACTCCTGCTACTCAACTGTTGCTGCTCTGGCACAATCGGCCCTTGATCAAATATAGCAGCTGGAATTCAACCCTCCAGCAAGCCGGCAATTCCATCTACATTAGTCCCAACTCTGACTGTCAACACTGATAATACTTCATCTCTATCCCTGAATCAGGTAGTAGCAATGCTACATAAAAAACTGGTTGCGTTCCTTAACCAAAACTCCAATAGGATTACAAAGTCGACTATCAATACGGTGAAAGAGCTTGGGAATAATTTGGAAACTATCTCCACAGCTCTCCTAATAGACAATGAGAAACTCATAGCAGTTAATGCTGAACTCAAGTCCAAAATCCAGCTATTAGAAAAAGTGGTTGATATAGTCTCCAAGTTCTCACCAAATCTCTCAGAGAGTTCTGAACAAGACGTGAGCCATCCTTTGTAAATCCCACCAGCACGCACCTATGCTGCTGCAGTGAGAACATAGCTGTCCGGAACCAGCCCAGAACCAACCTCCAACCTACGGATAAATAGATCAGAAATGCAGAGCCCACAAAACGTCCTACTACTGATTGCCATTGAAGATTCTGAGTTAAAAACAAGTAGCGCGGTAAAGGACCTTGTTCAAAACACCCTGAAGAATGAGTTTAAATCGATCAAAGTGAAGTCACTGCGCCCTATAAGAAACAGAGGAGTTATTATTGAAACTGCCTCAAAACAGGACCTGGAAAACATCTCTACAGCGAGTTCATTTCAAACTGTTTGGGAAACAGCTGGTCCTCCAAAGATGAGTAACCCATCAGTGATTATCTAGACTGTCCCAATTCAATGATCAACGACGAATTGGCAGAAGACATGTACTACAAAAACCTGGCGGACTATGGAGTCACCTTGGATGAAAAAAGAAAGGAGTAACATTCAGATTCTCCACAAGTGCGAAAGGCAACTCTACTGCTCACAGAGTCATAACACTAGACCCCTATCTTTACAAAAAAGTTATATAGCTCAACAGAATTTTTCTGGGCTGTAGTTCCCACAAGTTCAGGCCGTTCACTGTGGTAACCAAGTGCTTCCTTTACCTGGGTTATGGGCACACTTCAGTCCACTGCACCCACACCTCTCCAACGTGCGGACACGTTCATGCTGAATGTCCGCACCGAGACGAACCTCCAAGCTGCATCAACTATCTATACAAAAATGTTATATAGCGCAACAGAATTTTTCTGGGCTGTAGTTCCCACAAGTTCAGGCCGTTCACTGTGGTAACCAAGTGCTTCCTTTACCTGGGTTATGGGCACACTTCAGTCCACTGCACCCACACCTCTCCAACGTGCGGACATGTTCATGTTGAATGTCCGCACCGAGACGAACCTCCAAGCTGCATCAACTGCAAACGGAGAAAGAAAGACCATCAACACTCAGTTAAAGAGGTAAATTGTCCAGAGTATCAACGAGCTCTAGAAACGGCACGGCAAAGGACCACTAATGGATAAGAACCTAACTTCTCAACAACAGCTCACCAGACCTGCCCCGGTAGCATCATCCTCAGCAGCCAGTAATAGCCAGAACTCCAGCCAAATTAAATTACGCATCATGCAGATAAACGCTCATCGTTCCCGCACCACCCGTCCGTATCAAAGTACCTAGAGTACCTACCTGCACCATCTTTTATCAGAATGTGCGTAGTCTTAGGAACAAGCTTGACACTATGGAGCAAATTCTGCTCCCCGGATATTTTGACCTGCTCGCCATCACCGAAACCTGGCTCAATGATGATCAAGAATTCCTAGCGGCAGCTGCCCCAGCTGATTATGGGGTCGTATTCACATCTCGGATTGCACGCAAGGGTGGAGGCGTCGCAATATTTTACAAGAAATCCGCTTTTAAGCTATTGGATAATAAATCTAGTAACTCCCCTAACTATGAAGCAATCCTCATTACGTTAGGATACAACTTCATGACGTTTGACATCTGTGTGGTGTACATAACTCCAACGCCTTCCCAGCAAATCATCCTTGAAGTTTCCAACTGGATAATCAATCAGCTGCATCCCACAGCTTCTCACTTAGTTTGTAGTGATTTCAATTTACCTCCTCAGCTATCTAATCTGAAAAAGGATCTTCTGGCACACTTGAGATGTGCTGATCTACAACTTATTAATGAAGCTCCAACCAGGGGAAATAACCTCTTAGATCTAGTTCTAGCCTCTATCCCTTGCACCCTTGATTACATTGCAGAAACATCATTTGACTCTGATCATGTCCCAATACATGTGACTGCATATCTGCCAGCCCTAAATCTAAATTAGAAGCCAGAAGGACAACAAAAAAGGTTGACATCACTAGTCCCAACTTACTTGATGTAGATAAGTGCATCAGAGCCGCCTCTCTCATTCCCTGGGGGACCTTAGAGACTTGTGACCCAGAGCTAGCTGTGAACATTCTCACAAACTGGATCAACACGGTTGCCAAATATGCTGCCTCTAAAAAAATCACAATCAGTCCATATACAAGACTTTGGTAGAATTCTGAACCCAAAATGAGTTTCCAGCTGAAACAACAGCTCCATCGCACATGGAAACAGTCGCAAAATGTCAATGATCGCATCGTTTATTTAAGGGCACGGGCTCAATTTAATCGCCTAAAATCTAAGGCAATCAAATTATACGTTAACCGTGATCTGGCTAAAGGAAAAATTCCATACAAGAAAGTGAACCTTCATTTTCCTTTGCAACTTGATCCTGAATTGTGGCTTGATTTCGTCACAAGATTTAATCGTAATCCTATGCCAAACTCAGATCTGGCTCTATTAACAGAGCCCACCCAGCAAGAAGTGTTGAACACCATTCAGATCACAAAACAACAGCTAATCGTCGCCATCAATTCTCTACCTGCCTCGTCAACCGCTGGTGATGATGGAGTTCCCCAATTCATGCTCAAATGCCTAAGTCCGTACATTATTCAGCCACTTTTAATTATCTTCAACCAGTTACTCTCGAACCAGATTTTCCCACAGCAATGGAAAAACTATCTCATCAAACCTTTAGCCAAAGTTCAGTCGCCATCGAAACCTAAACACTTCCGACCTATCTCCAACTCCTCCATCCTGCTGAAGCTCCTGGAGAAGACCTTACTCCCCATCTTTACCAAGCAGATCTTGCCCAGTAATCCAGCCCAAATTCACTACTCCCTTCCAAACAGATCAACGATCACCAATCTGCTAGCCACCACGAATACTATCTTGTCAGCATTCGCGAAAAGGCACGAACTAGCTGTTACTTACTTAGACATTGAGGCTGCATTTGATGCCGTCCAAGTAAACCAACTACTCACTCTCCTGGAATGCCACTTCCAGATCACAGGGAACATATTATGCTTTCTCTCCTCTCTTCTGAATAACAGAGTTATAAAATTTCATACAGGAGATCGCACCCTTACTAGATCCGTCACCGCAGGAGTCCCACAAGGAGGGATCCTTTCCGGCCTTCTGTTCTCATCTATTATCTTCCCACTGGTTGCACATTCTCGATGTCTACTGAGCTATGCAGATGATATCAAGATACTCACTCCCATCATCCCGGGTCAAGACCTTGATCTGGTAAAAACGGAAATTAACAACACTCTCACTGCAGTCACATCTTACCTCTGCCAGTTTGGGATCAAGATCAATCCTGCTAAGTCCGAATTCATGTTGTATTCATTGAAGAAAACTCCTTCTCTCCAGCCTTCGGTCGGCAACACCCTCATCCCAATTGTGTCCAGCCATCGTGATCTGGGCGTTGTATTCGACTCCAAACTTCGATTCAATGCCCACGTAGACATGCTCCTCACACGTGCTTCAAGACTCCGGTGGATAGCAAAACAGCAGCTCCTTCATATCAGAGATAAAAAGACAACCGTAAGGTACATAAGAACAGTTATCTTTCCACCTCTACTCTATGCTGCTGAAATTTGGGCGTCAGCGGCACCATCAATAAAGAAACCACTCTTTGCCACAGAATTCTGGCTCCTAAAGTGGGCCAACAGGAAGCACAACCTTCCAGCTCTGATTCGTACCACGCAGCTTGCCAACTCTCTCGGGATTCCACGGCTTCCCACCTTAGTCGACGACCAACGCCTCCTAGCAACAGTCAAGATGATAACAGGCATACTTGCAACACCTTCATTCTGGGATACCGGTGGCTGGAGGATCACCCCTGCTGCCCTTAGCGCCAATCTCGAGCTCTACTCGCATTCAGCACGACTCCATCTCTCGGACAGGTTCCTCCTTCAGCAGATGCTCAAGCAAACCCAGGCACTGGACGCCGACCTGAACAAATTCGCTGTTGACCGGACTTACCGGAAAAAAATTATGACTAATAGGACTAATCAGCAATGACTGATGTGTACCTTGCATCTGTTCCTGTCTGATTGAGCTGATGCTCTTATCTCGATGTTAAGTCAGCTCAATCAAACTTAACTCTCGTAAGGAGTTCTCTCCTTTGTATCAAAATATGTTTTCATTTGTAAAATTACCTCTTTTTTTGTAAGTAATTGTTCGATTTTCCCGGAGGTTTCGGGAGGCTGTAAAAATGTAAACCACTGGCTTTTTGGCCGTGAAGGGCATTAAAGATTCTTTCTGTCTCTCTCTCTCTCGCGGATGAAATAAGACAGGTAGCCGAGACTCACCAAATCGACATAATTGCAGTACATGAGCCATACACCATCAAAGTCCCAGCAGAAAACACACAGAGCATAGTGGGCTATTCAATGCAGACAAAACTTATACAGCCAGCTAGCACTGACCCTAAGACCTGCATAGTTGTACTCAACAAGCAAATTGATGTCCTTATAATTCACGGGCTCTGCACAAAGTTTGCTACTTGCATCCAGGTTAGGTTCTTTTCAATCACATTATATATCATCTCCATCTACTGTCCGCCTTCCAGATATATTGAGTTTGCCATTGACCTTCTTAACTATAACAGTATACTAATAACAGCAGACGTTAATGCCAAATCCCCATTATGGTTCTCAACTTCCTTGGATGCACGTGGGCGACTTCTAGAGGAATTAATTCTGAACAGAAATTTAACCATCCATAACCTAGCCAACAACCTTCCGACATATTGTATCGACATAATTGCAGTACATGAGCTATAACAGTATACTAATAACAGCAGACGTTAATGCCAAATCCCCATTATGGTTCTCAACTTCCTTGGATGCACGTGGGCGACTTCTAGAGGAATTAATTCTGAACAGAAATTTAACCATCCATAACCTAGCCAACAACCTTCCGACATATTGTAGCGCCACTGGACAATCTAATATTGATGTCACACTAACCACCAATGACTTACGGACATGCATCTGGGATTGGATCACAATACCGGACTGGACGATAAGTGACTATCGGGTCATCTATTTTCACATTGGGACCAGGCGCCTGCCGACAACTACTAAGGCAAGAGAGCCAGAATTAGTAAGGTTTTCCCTAAGAACAGTCGACTGGGATGCATTCGACTACTCCATCAATAGAGACTTTCCAACACATGATCTTCTCCAATATGAAGAAGCAACACCAGAAGAATACAGTGAAGTAATACAAACACCAATTACCAGAGCCTCGTATAGAGCAACAAAGAAGAAAGTACCATGCAACAGACCTTGTGCACGGTGGAATACGGAACTTATGACACTAAAGAGGGAAGTCCATCGCGCACGAGAGCAGTATCAGAACAGACGAAACTGGCCAGCAGCAAACGTCGAAAGGCTACACAGGGAATACTTGAATAAAAAGAACACATACACCAAGGCAATAGCAACTAGAAAGCGAGAAACCTGGGCTACATTCGTCCTAGAATCTGGAAATTCAAACCCCTGGGGGTTACTGTATAAAATCACACGGGGAAAAACCTTCACAACAGATATCTCTGGCACTGTACTGGCTGACCAAAATGAAACCACCAACTGGACTGACTCTGTCAGTGCCATCATTAAGCTCTTCCCGGACGAAAACCCTCGGAATGACTTGCCGGAACACAAAAGTATCCGGAAGAAGAATGCCGAATATATAACACAGACCCAAGCTTAACCCTTCACCAGTCTGGAATTGAATCAGGTCCTCAAAAAAGTACATACCAAAAAATGCCCAGGACTGGATTTAATTGAATATGCCTTCACCATTAGATTTCACAAATTAAAGCCAGAACATCTTCTATTATTGTACAATAAAAGCCTCCAAAAATCAAAGTTCCCCCAGCCCTGGAAGGTTGCACTGCTCCGCCTAATACCAAAATCAAATAAACCAATAACGAACCCTCGTTCGTACAGACCAATTGCCCTGCTGGCAAACCTGGGTAAGACCTTGGAAAGACTAATGGCCATCCGAATCACGAATCTCTTTATCTCCAAAGGTATGATATCACCAGCCCAATATGGATTCACCCAGGGCAGATCATGTGAAGATGTCCTCTCTGATTTGATCCTGCATCTGGAAACTTCGCAATCCAAATATGAACTCGCTCTGTTTATTGACTTCGAGGGGGCCTTCGATAACGTATGGTGGGAAAGTGCACTGGAACGTCTTCACACAGCAGAATGTCCAAACAATCTTTACTAGCTGTTCAGAAGCTACTTCTCACAACGCACAATAGTAGTTAAGTCAAAATACCGCCGTCCTTAAACCCATCCACTGGGGAGTGTCGTCAGCCTCTGTCCTGGGGCCCTTAGTGTGGAATATGGTTCTCCAGAGCTGGCTCAGTAACAGTTTTGAAAAAAAAACGAAAATCATAGCATTCGCCGACGACCTCACCATCGTGGTCGCTGGTTATTCTAGAGCAGCCCTCGAATCCACAGCACAGCGAGTATTCAACCATCTCTCTACCTGGACAACAATCAACAAATTGCAAATTAACCCTGCCAAAACTAAGATGGTGTTTAAAAACCAACTCGACTTACGAAGGTCCCCCCAAGTCAAAATCAATGAAACCCAGCTAACCTTCATAGAACAGACAAAAGTCCTGGGAGTAGTAATAGACAACCGCCTGTCTTTCTTCCCCCATCTACAGCATCTGAGTTCCAAGACCAAAAAGGTTCTATGCTGCAATTATACAGATCTCAAGAAGTGAGTGGGGACTATCAAAACGAATCCTTCTTCTTTATTATAAAGCTGTCTTTCTCCCAATGATGGGTACTCTATGAAACCTGCCGGGGCCTGGTTTCACAGAGTACCCATCATTAAGATGAAAGAAAAGCTAAACTCTATACAAAAAAGCTATGTTACTGGCGATCCATCGAATCTTCCGTACAGTTTCTACAGCAGCTCTCCAAGTTATAGCAGGCACCCTCTCTCTCGATCTTTATACAATCTACAAGGGGCTCTGCTATCGAATTAAAAAAAAAGGTATTCCGGCAACGATCCTGGATATAGAACTCTCAATAACTACGGATATAAAGCAGGATAAATCTCGATGTCTCAATAAACTCTTCAATGTGTGGCAGATCAGATGGGATTCTTCTACTGTACGGGTAGTAACTCGGAGTTTTCTTCCGGAGGTAACCTTTGCAACCACTAAAAATAACGCCCGATGGTTCTCCCTCAGCCTCGAATCTTCCTTTCTCATTACCGGACACGGTTCTCTAAATGAGAAACTGCATACACTGGGACTCATTGACACTCCCTACTGCTTTTGCGGACAAAATGAAAGTTGGAAACACTTGCTTCTGGAGTGTGTACACCACGACATCAGAAACCGTCTCCAGAATAAAATCCAGGACTTCCCCCCCCAGCAGATCTGCATCAACTGATACAACTGATTTGTATGTACCAGAACAACCTCGAAGCCTTCCAGACCTTTGCAGCTGAGGTATTTGCCTGGAGGAGGACGAGGACACTGATCGCCAATCACCGACATGGAAATCCCGATCATTAGCAATGCCACTGCCAACTAAGAGTCACTTCTTCTACTGACTGTTACTTCAGTGCAATTTTTTCCCCCTCTAACCTGCGTTCTGCACTGTTTCCGGGGCTTGCCCTGGAACTAGGAGCAGCAGCCTTGGCTCACTTCTTCTTACTCTGTGCAGGATAAATAACCACTCTCCCAATTTTTTTTTTTTTACTCTCTCTTTCTCTGCTGGCACCCCGACTTACATATTCCTCTTCACTGTAGCCAGGGTGTAGGATTAAAATTATTTATTTCTTTAATTATTATTTTTCATTTATTTAGCTTCATGTTTTTTTTTTTTTTACTCGCGCTCTATTCTGACACCTGGGATTTGGGCTGTCACTGGTGCCAGACAGCTCTCTCTTTCTTTTTTTTTTTTTTTACCACAAGGAATTTATTTATTTATTTTTATTAAAATTTATTTATTTAATATACATGTATTCTTTTTCACCAAGGGGAATTATTATTTTTTTTTAGTTATTATTATTTATTTTTTTTCTCACCACGGGGATTTTTATTTATTTATTATTTTTTTTTTTTTAGCACCACGGGAAATTTTTTTTATTTTATTCCCCTCTCTGGAGTGCCCCCCCCCCAGAGAAATCTGGCCCACCTTTTGGCAACATCAGGTGGTTCAGAGTCTCGTATCGAGACAGTACGTGCTCCATTGGGACTGGCCCACTTCCCCGTGGTGTGGAAGAGTACCCAGAATCATCTGTCCAGGTGACTGATGCTTCTGGGTAGCCAAGAGGCCAGAACAGAACACACACACACACACACACACACACACATCTGGCCCGTTTGTAGTGATACTGATCTTCACAGAGATACGAGGCGGAGATGAACTCACGTTCTAGGAGCCGCCCTTTACAAAAACACATGTCCATATCCCGTTGCTGTTGCGGAATTTCCGATTACCGCTGTAAGGTCATAGCCGACCGGGCTAGCCGGATGGGTAAAGTGCCTTCCTTGCAACCCAAAGGTGGCGGGTTCGAATCCCTCCTCGGGCTTGGATCAGAGTAGAAAAGGCAAAAACCTTGAGAGGTACATTATGGCCGCAGAAGCCGATGCGCCAACAACTAACAACAAAAAAAAAAAAAGTAAGGTCAAACAGTTGTGTGATAAGCTGCATAATACCGTCGAGCCCATGATTGACGAACTGAAAAATAAGGATATCGGTGCCAAATCCACCACCTCTCCTCTTGAACATTCATTGCCAGCCATAACTATATCGTTGGCAGAGGTAGCTGCTCACCCTCCTGCATGTCCTGCACTTCGCTTCACCACAACTGGCAGGACTAGCACGACGAAGTCAAAACACTACGCAACGGGAACATGTAGGTCCAGGCTACAAGCGATTATAGAGGATGAAACGTCGATGATCTCTCTCTCATGTATCCAAATTATTATATTATATTAGGGTCTCCCGTAAATGATTGATTACATATACTCGTTTGTGTTATGTCTGTAAATTGCGTGTGTTCTGTCGTCGATTTGCCTGGAAGAAAAACCCCTTGGGGAAAAAACCTTGCTATCTACGCCTGAGACCGACGAACTCAGCCACGGAGTGAAAAAAAGCCCATTAAAGTTCCTCGCTTCATCGACGGGATTCGAACCCGGGCCTTTTCCACTCTGTGTGGGGAGGACGGTGACGATACCACTGTGCTACCCACGCAGACTATGTATCCAGACTCGCACCTCAAACCACACCGGATGAGATTGCTGAGCCCTAAAAGATGACTTTAAGATTCTTGTTTCCGTTACTTAGCTGCCAGCCAAACAGAATACTCATCATCCAAGCTTGATTTTGACACAGAACATTTTAGCTCCCAATGCCAGCCACCAATCTGCAGAGTTTGGGCCATCATTCGCCCTTTTTGAGTCTATCTCCAACCGCCATAGCAAAAGCTTCCCTACAACGAAGGAGGACCACTAATGCAAACGGATTCAGCTCTGCCTCTGCCAGCTATCCTGATCAGGCAAAAATTTCCCACGTACACTTACACAAATCTGACTCCATTGCATCAACTGAACTGACTATAGTCAAACCAATTGAACCCCTAGTTACAGTAAGAAACGAGAGTGAAGTGGCTAAGAAGCCTTCAACAGCATCAGTACTGCGAACACTAAAGCAAATATTCTTTTTAGAAATGGCAGACATTTGCATTATGGAAACTTGGCTGGAACCAGTGCTGATAATCTTTGTCAGCAACGGCAAACGCAGGGATCGATGCAATACCACATTTTATTGTAAAGTGCCTAAGTCCATACATTGTTGATCCACTGGATGAAAGAGATCAGAGGAGAATGACTAGAATTGTGCAAGCAAACAGACGGGCCACAATGTCGCACTTTATTGCGGATGGGCTACAACAGCCCACGGCCACATCGTGTACCTTCGTTATCAATGAAGAACAAGACAGCACGCCTCCTGTGGGCACAGCAACACCAGCACTGGACTACCGAGGATTGGAAAACAGTTGTTTGGCTGACGATTCGAAGTTCCTGGTGCATCATGTTGATGGAAGGCTCAGAATTTGGCGAAAACAACATGAATCCATGGACCCGTCATATCTGACGACTACTGTGCAAGGTGGTGGGGATAGTGTTTGATACCCACAGATTCACGTCTGAATGCCACATCGTTGCTGACCAAGTGCATCCGTTCATGTTGACAGTTAATCCTCAGTCAGATGGTAATTCCAGCAGGATAATCGGCCAGTGCACAAAGCCTGAATCACTATGGAATGGTTCCAGGAACATGACAATGACCTTTCTTTGCTGTAGTGGCCCGCTCAGTCGCTGGATCTCAATCCTATTGAACATCTTTGGGATGAGCTGGAAAGGGCTGTTCGCTGCGGGCCTACACCTCCGTCGAATCTCAAGGAACAGCGTGACACACTCATGTCTGCACAGTACTCCATTCCTGCACATCGTTTTCAGCATCTTGTTCAATCCATGCCTAGACGAATTCGGGCTGTTTTGAAGGCTAAAGGAGGCTCAATACGGTACTAGGTAGGTGTACCTAATAAAGTGGCAGCACAGTGTTATTAATTTCAACCCATAACGTATTATACCTTGAGCATTTAGTCTTCAAAATATTATCATTATCTTCACCATTTGGCATCTCTCGTATTGTGGAATTAACTTCGCAACCGTAATGGCATGACTGCATTACCAGGGTACCTGCCCACCCATCGATGACAGGCCAACTAGCATTGAAACGGTCACCAGGGGATGTTGTTGTTGTTATTTGGTTTTTAGGAGCATTAGCAACTAAGGCCATATTGCTCCGGAGATATGCCGTGGTCATTCCCTGACCTTTCCACATCCTCCATATTTGGTGGCTCACGGGCTCGAACCCCGGTCTAATCAAGAAGCGTGTGCTACGCACTGCTGCTCCTGCCCACGGAGGTGCCGTCACCAGGGAAGCCTGATATTCAAGGAGTTTCCGAGAATAGGGAACAACAGTCTTCTCTACTGGGTAAGCGTTGCCTATTCGATGAATTTTTGAGTGGTGTGAGTTGAAGGAGTTACTGTCCCTTTCATTCTTCTACACCGTTTCTTTTCTTCTTCCACTCTTACTATAACTTTCACTCTACTTTTTGCTTTTCTAAGTCTAATAGGGACAAGTGGACAGTAAAGTTATTATCCCACACATATACAAACAAGCTCCGAAACGCGTCTGGGTAGTGGTGTCCATTGAGAATAAATAACAGTAGTCTCCTCTACTAGAGAAGCATTATTTATTCATATTGTATTTTATTTTAACTCATATTGTGGCTACCTTAGCAATGTGAAGGTAGCCACAATATGAGATAAAATCTAAAGGATGCCGTTATACTGCGTATGTAGTTAAACTATGGTGTATTTACACCGATATTATATATTTAATTTAAACCCATAACGTATTATGCCTTAAGCATTTAGTCTTCAAAATATTATCATTATCTTCACCATTTGGCATTTCTCATATTGTAGAATTAACTTCGCAACCGTGATGGCATGTTTGTATTACCAGGGTACCTGCCCGCCCACTAATGAGTGAGCCAACAAGCTCCGAAACGCATCTGGGTGGTGGTATCTACTGAGAATAAATAACAGTAGTCTCCTCTAGAGAAGCGTTATTTATTTGAAGTAGTGCGATAACTGGTATCTCGTTGTGATGATAGCCATAATATGAGATAAAATCTAAACGATGCCGTTACACTACGTATGTAGTTAAACTTATGGGTAAACTATTGTGTATTTACACCGATATTATAACAAATGACTTAACAACGAAGAAATATATCCAGACGGTAATATGTCCCGACAATCAGGGAAAAAAAAAAAAAAAAAAATTATGCCGACTACAATTGGCTACTTAGATGGGTCCTTCGTAAACATCACATTCCTCCACGGAAGGATAACTCAAATGGCGAGACAGATAGTGCTGCCATGGTTACCAACCACAATAAACATCAGAAAGCTCACAACTTGTACTAAACAGCTAACTGATCTCATGTCATCCCCAAATTTCTGGGAGCTCTGCACCCGACACACCCCCTGCACAACCTTTAAGGTCGCCCTAACGCTGCTGTCAAGTTACGCAGACTCAAACCGAGTGACAGATCCACATCGGCGTAATCACTACCGGCATCAGGTGGAGTGTATATGAATAAATTTGCTGCTGAATCCGCATGCAGACGCCTAACCGCAGAGCAAGTCCCTGCTTTACTCGATATGTAAACAGCTCGGTCATGGGCGCCGGCAAGATATTTTGCAAGGTGGTGCATGTGTGATTAAATATTTTGTTCACCAAATTTTCGAATACATGCAATATCTTATGTTTCAATAAATTAATTAAAATATTAAAAATTGTGTATTACTTCGAAATGAAAGGTGGTACACTTGCACCATGCTGCTGGTGCCCGTGGGTTCTGTGATTTGATGACACTCGGCTCTGTGTGTGTTTATGCCGCATCAGGATCCAGTGACGAAGCCCAAACCTTTATCCACTGGAATAAGTGCCCGTACTTCGCCAGACCAATTGGATAACTGTCTAGCAGTCAGTGGTTTTCAACCGGGGTGCCGCGGCACACTAGGCTGCCGCAACAACATCGTTCTTGGGGTACCGTGTAATTTGGGTTTAAGTTACTTAAAAATTATTATTTTTATTTTTTTTTTTTTGAAATTTATATATTTATTTCATTATAGAAAGGGTACAATTGTACCGTATATTTTTAATTTTGTGATGATCTATAATTGATCTTTATTTAGTACCTCTATATAAAGAATAAAATTATTATATAGGTATATATTAAAAGGTCGAACACCACTGTGTTAGGTATTTCTTTTGGTGTAGGGGTGCCGTGAAAAAATTACTAGGTCAGTAAGGGCACCGTGAACCGAGAAAGTTTGGGAACCTCTGCCTCTAACTAATAGCACGTAGACGTTAACTGGAATTGAATTGTGTGGCTAAAAATTTATGTAATTTTAATATACATATCACATAATTGACACAAATTTACCTTCCACTTCTTAAAAAATTGTTAATTTATTTTATATTACTGTACTCAACTTTTCATTATCATAATTGTTAACATAACCTATTAAAGTACTTATTATTGTATTTCTAATTGTATGTTGACGTATACCCATGACTTCTCAAACCCTAGCCTTGTAGGCTGTGATGGGTATTTATTGCCCACTGTATCTGGTTGTGTGCAATAAAAAAGATTATTTAGATTTAAATACGTAACAATAATCTTCTCTACTTGGGAAGCATTACTTATTGGAAATTGCAAAGCCAGGAAACTCGTTATGAAGGATTTTACAATATGAGATGTTATAATGATGTCCAATTGCAAACTGTGTTTGCTGTCTAGTGAGTTTCTTGCATACTAAAATACCTTAATGCATTACCGAATACATATTCTACCGTACAATTACATAATACATTTAGGGAAATAGCTTCAGATTACGTAGAAATTAACCAGTGTATAAGTTAGTGCTAGAGCATCATGTCACGTAGCCAACTACTAAGTAGTTGAAAAAATGGCATCATTTAAGTATATTTCATATTGTGAATACCTTCACAACGAGTCACCATAATATTGCACTACCTCGAATAAGTAACGCTTCACCAATGGAGAAAACTAATGTTACTTATTCTCGGCGGCCACCACCATCCAGACGGCACCTGTTCGGAGCTTATTGGCTCCTAATCGGTGGGTGGGTAGATATCCTGGTGTTTTTTTTTTTTTTTTTTGTTTTTTTTATGAAACACCCACACACGAAAGGTATCAAAACCTATAGTACTTAGTACCGTGCATGGGTTGAAGGAGAAGCATGTGTTGCAATAATGACAACCCAGTTGCGAAGTATGTGGTATCCGCCGAGAATAAAAGCGAGAATATAAAAGCAAACATCAGTGCTTGGTGTGCAAACCATTTTCCGCGACTGTTGCACAATGTAGGGGAAGGGGGAGAAATCCAACAATTAATTTAGTAAAATACAGTAAACCCCCGCTATTCGCGGTATCTGTATTCGCGGTTTCGCGTATTCGCGATCGCCGATTTAATATAAAATGAAACCTAAAAAAATGTGAATTTTAAAACGCCGTGAATATTTTCCGCCATAAAAAACATGGGCGTGGCTAAAATTATCTTTCCCGGTCAAAACAGCGCTCAGTGGGTGGGGGTAGAGGGGTGAAAAAAATCGCGAGCGTGGATGTTTCTCGCTAATCCTTGTTCAGTATGTGTTAGTCATGGAAGGTTTCGTCGTTTGATTTTAATTTATATGTTTATAAATTGAATAAATTTATCAATTTATAAATTGATATGCTTACAAAAATGATAACTCTACCGTTTTGCAGTGTAAAACAGACTTTTTCGAGTGCGTTAACGGAAGAAAGTGACTTTATTGTGGTCAAGTTCTTTCTAACCCCTACAAAAATATGGCTACGAATAAAAAGAGAAATGTGAAAATATCAAAGAAGGTGATGACACTAGCGAATAAAATTGAGTTATTAGACGAAATTTCTAAAGATGAAAGTGTCTCCTCAGTGGCAAAACATAAAATCAATGAGTCAACGGTACGATCAAACAAGAAATCGGAAGAAAAAATCCGCCGTAGTGTCCGTGAAACCGCGCTAATTGCTTCAAAAATTTGCTCTGTAACTCGTGATGTTAAATTTAAAAAAATGGAAAACCTTTAAATCTGTGGATAGAAGACCGAATTCAAAATAAAATTCCGTTAAGTTCACTCATCATTCGTGAAAAGGCAAAACTTCTTTATCAACACTTTAGCAAAACTGGTGATAGCACTGGCGGGATGTTTTTTTTTGCTAGCAAAGGCGCTGATTTGAAAGATTTGTTTGAAATTTCTAATAAATATTGCATTTAATATTAAATTGTTTCTTATTTTCATTTCGATGCCATATGCTTGCATTTCACTATGTACTGTCATGTACAGTCATATTATGAAGGTACATATAATACATACATAGACAAAATTTTAGACTAGTTTTTCTTATATATTTCATACTTTGGAACGGAACCCCTTTATTACTATGGGAGCCATAACTCAGTATTCGCGTTTTCGGTATTCGCGACATTTCTCAGGAACGTAACCCCCGCGAATAGCGAGGGTTTACTGTACTATCATGTATTTTTCTGCAGAAGTTTCCTTTTTGTCTTACGGTATGTCTGCGCAACGTAGCTGAATGGTGAAGCAACTAGAGTATGCAGTAAGTACAAACACTTGGGTGACGGCGGTTCAAGCCGCATGACTACTAAATACAATGTTGTTCTTGTATTCGCTCTATCCTCTGAACTTCTCTGACCATATGTGGTTGTTCCATAGTACAAGAGAAAATTTATTCAACGGCCGCTGCAGCTGGGTAATCAACTCGAGGGTATACACGCGCAAGCGCTTGAGTGACTAGTAAGCCGACATGATACTAAGATATGGCGATGTTTCTCGTCTTCTGTCTATCTTGTGAACTCCTCTGAGCCTGCGGGGCGCCTCCGTAGCCAGGTGGGAAGGAGCAGCAGTGCGTAGCACACGTTTCTTGATTAGACCGGGGTTCGAGCCCGTCACCACCAAATACGGAGGATGCGGAAAGGTCAAGGAATGACCACCGCATATCCCGGAGCAATATGGCCTTAGTTGCTAATGCTGCTAAAAACCAACCAAACATGAGCCTGCGGTCGTCCCGGGGTATAAACAGAAAATTTACTTTATATATATATTTATTTATATTTATTTATTTATTTTATTACAGCAAATTTTTTTTTTTCAATGGAGTTAAAGATAACACAACTGCAAAAATAATCACTGATGTAGAAAACTATATTTTATTAATTTAAATCCTACATTAAAGACGCCCAGCCTAATATTGATTTAATAAAGAAATGCAATAACTAACATTTTATGTCTGTCGGTCCTATTTCAGAACTGCAGGTTTTTCTTGAAAGCGAGATTACCAAACGAGAAGTTGTAAAATGATTGAATTGTTGACGTAGTGGTCAGGTAGTAACAGTAACACCAAGTGGTCAGGAGCGAGTGCAGTAGCACTCTCGCTCCTGACCACTTGGCTATCCGTCTTGATATATGCAGTTATCCTCTTGATGGGACTAATTACTTTTTTTTTTTTTGTTGTTGTTGTTAATTGTTGGCACATCAGCTTCTGTGGCCATAATGCACCTCCCAAGGTTTTTGCATTTTACCGTGATCAAGCCGGAGGCGGGATTCGAACCCGCGACCTTTGGGTTGCCAGGCAGGCATTTTACCCACCCGTCTAGCCCGGTCGGGAGGCGAATTACTTACAATAGGAATCAAGTGACTCCAAAAGGTGGACATAACTAACTGCATTGATAAATAAATAAAATAAATTTTCCGTTTATACTCCGGGACGACCAAACAGTCAGAGGAGTTCACAAGATAGAGAGAATACAAGAAACAGCACCGTATTCAGCAGTCACAGGCTTGAACCCCGGTCACTCAAGGCACGTGTACTTATGCACCCGCGCGCCTGACCACTAGGCTACATTGTACTTTGAAAGAAGAAGTTGCCACACATTTTATTTATTATATTATTTATTTATTTTTTTTTTTTGCTATAAACGCATACCACGCCACCTAGTTACACTTCACTATTCCTGAAGGCAATCAGGATGATATCCTTTTCATTACACTGAAGTTTCAGTCTGATAGTTCACCGTTAACGTTTTTAGAAAAAGGCAATTCTCACCCAGAGCAAAACCTGCTCCTCCGTCTGAGATCGGCTGAAGAGACCTTTTTAAGGATTCCTTCAGTCTCCGACGAGGTTTAAACGCACACTTATGAAATGAATGACAAGTGAGCCTACTATATTACTATATTATTATTATTAGCCTTAAGGTGCAAGGAAGCCTGAGGCTTATGTTGCACCAACAAAAAAAAAAAAAAAATTAGAGTAAAAAAAAAAAAAAAGTGCTCATTTGTATTTTCAGACATATAAAAATATTTTTACGATATGAAATGTTTATTTGCTATTCCTATCCATAATGGAAATGTCGGAAGAATATTTTCTTTAATGGAAATACAATGATCCGATGAAAGAAATCGCATTGCCACCGATATCATCGAAATTATCCTCTAGTGTTTTAAATTCTGATCACATCTGCTGACAAATGTTGAATTACTTATGCAATACAACATTTCTTTACTAAAACACAAAAGATTAATGAGAGATGCCATATCGAACAGAAAGTGAGAGGCAATCTTTTATTTTTAGTTATTTGTTCATAAAGCTTTGTGCCGGTTTGATATCAACATATCTGGAAACCCAAACTATACTGGTCACGGAGGCAAATTAGCATATTCTTTGTAATTTCAACTGAGATTCGGGAGCTTTCTTCGGCAGAAGCGGTCCCCCCTTCCCAAGATCCCCCTTCCCAGTGAAAGCCATGCTTGGACAAACGTCTGCGAAGAGTTCTAGCATTTTCTATCATTCTGAAATCAGCTAAAGTTGTTAGAGTATTTTATAGTGTTTAAGAAGTCTATACAAATAATTATCCTGATGAAGAATGGAAGCTTTTTTTTCCTTGTCGCTGTCGACTGCCCATGATACACAACCCGTTTTATGAAACTTGGTTACTACATAAGAAATTATAAAATGATGCCATCTCATTTTGGAAGCAATGATCCTGAACTTCTAACGCAATCACTACTAAAGCTGGTATGTGACATCATTGAGATTGACAGTTCACAAAATATGACCAGGCAACCACCGATCCGTACTCATGTGCACTTAAGTACTCAACAGCCAGATGGTCAAACGCGAAGGTACATTTGTTCACGACGTTTCAATTAACTGTGCTTCAAGCCTGTGTGACTGCTAAATGCGGTGATGCTCTTGTATTCTTTCTACCATGTGAACTTCTCTGACCTTATGTGGTTGTCCCAGAGTATAAACAGAAAATATTTATTTACATATAGCGTATACAATTACAGTAATTCAAAAGAGGAAACAGAATATCACATTTCACTAAGTGTACTTTTGTACTAAAATATTTCAATATAAACACATGCGTATGGTACATTCTATTATTCTTTTCAATACGAATATCATTAGTATAAAACAGAGCTACGATGCTCAGTACATTCTACGTTGTATTTCAATAACAGAAATTTACCTCAATATGATATAGAACCTTCCATATGACACTCTCCAAAAATTAAAACGAAAATAAAATTAACGCAAAATAATTTTTTCGTTAATTTTATATTAGTTTTATTACTGGAGAGTGTCATACTGAATGTTCTACATATCATATTGAGGTGACGTAGCCCAGTGGTCAGGAGCGAGAGTGCATAGCACGCGTTCCTTGAGTGGACCAGGGTTCAAGCCCGTGACTACTAAATACGATAAATATTTGTATTGACGATTTATTGTAAACTCTACTGACTTGGTTGTCGTGCCGGAGTATAAACAGAAAATTTATTTTTATTTTATTTCTCTTATTTTCTACAAATTATTATTTTCATGAGAAACAACATTCATCAAGCATTATGATTATGTTATGGTGTCGTGGATAAAAAAACGGAGGGGGTACATCATCCAGTTCCCTACCCAGCGAGTGATCAAGTTTCAATCGTTGAAGTACCTGGAAATAAAAGCGTGTAACTGTCAGCCAGAATCGCACCCCAATTTGTTGACTTGTTTGTGAACGCCATGGGAACTCCGCAAAAGAAATTACCTGGCATTTTTAGGGATGCATTTGAGAGAACCCGTTAATCTTTTTAAAGCAGTTCACGTAAGGGATTTTTCAACTAAACAAGGATGTTTTTCAATTTCCCCTGTATCCCATCTACGCCGTACCTGGTAACGTTATACGGTACAAAACAGTGCGGAACGAGTACGAATGACCCTACATGTCCTCTCCAAAGATGACTCCAGGTCATGTTTGTCGCAAAAGCGACATAGTAAGAAAGCGGTATATGCGTCAGGGTCCAAAAAAGGGGGAGGAAATATGGGGTAGGGTGTTTTTTTACTTAAAAGTTGGGACCTGCCAAGGCCGCAGTAGCAGTAGTAAACAACACCACTACTACCAGTCTCCACGAACGAGAGACGGGCACAAACAAGGCACTCCCTTTCTCTTTCTTGTAACAACGGTTTTTTAGGCTTGTCTTGGACGACTGCAGACAAGAAGTAGCCGAGCCTGCTGGGTGTGGACCTGCTGGCCCACTGACCCGCTGACGGACCCAAACAACGGTTCCATACCACGTCTGCCCTTGAGCAGATCAGCGGAGGAGGGTGACCAGACGTAGCCGCTAGCGTCTTCTGCACTGTCGCTTTCTTGGACAGAGGTTGTGGGACTATCAAAAGATGGGAGGCGAGTCGTATATCAGACTACATATGTCGCTGGGATGGTCCGTAGCTTTTTTTTTTTTTTTTTTTTTTAACACACCCACCCTTGAACTTGAATATCTGCTCATACGCAAACAAAGACCTCGAGGACATCAACAGAAGTCTTTTTACGCTATACAGTATATGGAAAAATTCTTTTATCATATGCTTACGTAGAATCTTCTAGAAAAGCACGCTGGATAATTGATATCAAAATACTTAACATCTGTAATAAATATATGTCCAAGGAGACAGGGGCTAAATACACTGAGAAGAGAATCAAACAAATTTTTTAGAGGAAGCTACTGCAGGAATGAAAAAACACATCTGTTTGTGTTAATTTCTAATCTTATACATAATATTTCAATACTGAAAGTACACATATTAGTTGGTTGGTTGATATGTTGTTTAGTGGCACAAGGCCTGCTAAGGCCATATTATGCCTGATTCTATTCAGTAGTGGAATTACCAATTAAAAATCTGTAAAATAATCCCATCTGCTGAAATAAAAGAACTCAGCTAGATTTACATTATCTCCAATCAGATGGAGTAATTGCCAAAGGTTCTTGCAGATGTGAAAGCGATTTGAAAATTTTGTTTCGATAATTATTCTAATGATTGCAATTTATTAGAATATGCCTCACCGTAAGTGTAGTCTGACAAAATGTACAAACAGGCGGATCTTTCCCCTTGAGTAGATAAATATGCGTTTAGATACGTATGCCCAATACGCGTCCTAGCCAGGTTCACTTCCTCTTGCCTATTTGATCGCATGCTTGATGGCCACAACTTAGGTTCCTGTTTAAATTGAAGCAGTTTATTGCCGCACTGAGCCTGCCAGATTTGCAACCATTGCTCTTCACACACGTTTTTCATGACTGATTTGTAGTCTGTATATGGCACTTGGTAGTTAGGAGATCTTGCAGTGATTGGATGTTTAGCGGCTTGATCTGCATATTCATTTCCTTTGATGCCTACATGACCTGGTATCCAACAGAAAGTGACTGATTGGTTTACAGCTTGTAACGCAATATTCTGTGATCTAATTTGCTTCAAGACGGGGTGGATTGGTTTGGATGGATTTTTCAATGATTTTGTTGCACTCAGAGAATCAGAGTAGATCATAATTTGCTTCCTGGACAGATTAATCACGTGATCCAGAGCTATTTTAATCGCCCACAGTTCAGCAGAATAGACGCTTCATTCCTTTGGAAGGGACACAGAAGTAGAAAAGATAGAAGAAACTGCCACTGCGCCCACTGTCGTACAGTTCTTGTTTTTGAGCCATCGGTATATATTTGAAAACACCGACGAGAATTTTCTGCTACATGTGCAGCATGGAATTTCCTGATGCTAAGGTCTGCTGCTCGCTTTTTCCCCCATTGTTGGAATAAGAAATCACAGACCGGTGTATAATCAGACCACGGAGGGCCGTGAGTGCTCATTTCCTGAAAGACATTACCCATGTCTAGATTCCAACGTTGTGTTACTGTAGCAACCTTATCCCATTTTCGTTAGGTTTGTTTTGATAAAATATGGTTAGATTCCAACGTTGTGTTAACTGTAGCAACCTTATCCCATTTTCGTTAGGTTTGTTTTGATAAAATATGATCCTTTGGGGCTCAAATAAGTATGGCGAGATAGGATGAAAAGGAAGACTGAACTATTCAGGATGAAAAAGTTCATCCTGAATAGTTCAGGATGAACATTTTCCTCCGAAGATGGAGTGGAGGTTCGTGTGCATCTATATATAGACTCTGTACAGGGAATGTTCTGAATGCTCCTAAAGCAGTTCTTAGGGCACTGTGATGGATAGTGCCTAGCCGAGTTAGTGCACTTTTCCTGGCAGAGTCATAGATTGGAGCTCGGTAATCCAAGCGAGATCGGATTAATACCCGATATAGCCGAAGCAGAGTGTATCGGTCAGCACCCCACGTCAATGAAAAAGTACACTGAGGATATTTAATTTTTTCAAGCAAATGGTTCTCTGATATGTGATGTGTTGTAAGAAGTTTAATTTATTGTCCAGGATTAGGCCAAGAAATCTGATACTATTGGAAAGGGGTATAGTGAAATTTTTAAGATGTAGTTCAGGCTCAGGGTGGATCTTACGTTTTTTACAGAAATGAATACAGTTAGATTTTTGTGCTGATAAGCGGTAGCCATTGCGAGACATCCACAGCTCAATTTTGTTAATTGAGGTCTGAAGCTGTATCTCAAAATTTCAGGTGGTAGATGACTTTCATCAACCGGTGAAATACCACCACTTTGCTTATTGGAGGCTTGAAGTGGTGAAACCCATGTTTAGTCTCTAGAGCAAAGTTTCCGGCATCCCCCTCTCCTCATACTTCTCCTTAACCCAAGCACGGTACTAAGTACTATAGGTTCTAATACCTCTCGTGTTTGGGGTTCACATTAAAAAAAAAAAAAAAAAAAAAAAAAAATAGAATTCATAGTATTTCCTTGGCACGAAATCATGAGATCATCTGCATAGTGATATAATTCTACTGTGCTTGTAATATCATGGATGATATTGTTTATTCTTATTAAAAATAGCGTAGGACTCAAGACAAATTCTTGAGGGACCCCCTTCTTCTGTATATGAATTCTAGAAAGAGCATTTAGATGACTAACCTGAAAGGTTCTGCCCTGGAGAAAGCTCTGAATAAACAAAGGATGCCTGCCTCGTAGAACAAAGGTGTAAAGATCCCGTACAATACTGAAACGCCATGTTGTATCAAAGGCATTTTCTAAATCGAAACTTACCATAACGAGGTGGTCATTTCTGACAAAAGCGTCTCTGATATTTGATTCTGCTTTGGTCATCATATCTAATGCAGATCTATTTTGCCGAAAGCCATACTGATTTTTATGTAAGATGTTATGTGACTCAAGAAACCAGGTGAGGCGCTTGAGAACCATTTTCTCCAGTGTTTTCCCCCAAACAACTAGTTAAGGAAATTGGACGATAATTTCCTGGATTAGAGAGGTCTTTTCCTGGTTTAGGATGGCTAATACAAGTGAATGTCTCCAACAGCGAGGATAAACATGTTCCTCAAAAATTCTGTTAAAAAATATTAAAAGAATTTGTAAAGCAGTATCATTCAAGTGTTTTAGCATAATATAAAATATACCATCATGGCCAGCTGCACTATTGGGTGCTCTATTAAGAGCATCCGTTAACTCGGATATAATAAAAGGCTGATTAAATGGAAGAGACAGACCGGTGTTGAAATTTAACTTATACCTTTCTGCTACCACTTTAATTTGTTGGAATGAAGCATCATATGAATTTGCTGCTGAAATTTTTGCAAAGGCCTTAGCAAAAGCGTTCGCTTTGTCTTTGGGGGAAGACAGTTTCTGTCCATCACAGATCAATATTGGAGAGGATGACAATGGATATTTGCCATTCAGATGTTGGATTTTCCTCCAGGTTAATCTAGTATCGGTGTTTTTGGTGATAGTGGAAGCGAACTGTATCCAGGAATCTTTTTTGGCTTTCCTTCTTATTTGTCGTGCTTTAGCATTTAATTTCTTGTAATTTATAAGGTTAATAATAGTGGGATGCTTGCGGAAAATATTCCAAGCTTTGTTCTTTTCTTTTTTTGCTCTATTACATTCATCATTCCACCAGTAGTTTTTGCACCTGCGTGGATGAGTCGACGACTAAGGAATAGCTTCGTCAGCTGCTGCTAGTATCCGTTTAGTAGTATGGTCATTAGTTTCATCTATTTACTGGTTCAGAATGAAGTTTTTATCTAAAACTGTACTTAAGGAAAATTTTTCCCAGTTTGCCTTTGTAAATTTCCATCTTCTGCGAGTTTTCGGATTGGTAGGGGTAGTTTGGAATTTACAAGTAATTGGAAGATGATCACTATTGTGGGGATTATCCAATACCGCCCAATGTATACTTGGGTACAGAGCGGGGGGGAGCAGATAGATAGATCTATGGCTGAAGTATTTCCTGTGGGAAAATGAACATGAGTATGTGCACCGGTGTTCAGCAGAGTTAGATTTTGTTTGTCCAGTAATGTTTCTATTAGCTGCCCTCTTTTATCCATATGGAGACTTCCCCATAATGGGTGGTGTCCATTAAAGTCACCCATCAAACAAAAAGGAGGTGGTATCTGGGCAAGGAGCTCATCAAAGTTTCTGTATATATACGTTTGGTTCGGTGGAAGATAAATAGAAACAAGAGATAAAGATATTCCAATTTCTATTCTTACAGCAACAACTTCTAAATTAGTTTTTAAGGGGATTTGCTAGACGGATTAGTAACGGATACCAAAACCGCTACCTGACCTACGGATACCAAAACCGCTACAAAATCCAGCAGGCATTGAAATCTCGGATTAGGTCATAAAGTTCATCTGTATTAGTACGTAGTCCTCTACAATTCCATTGTAAAATGTACTTCATTATTTAGTTTTAGTGGTAGGATGATCCGGTTGTCTTTTAGAGGCAGTAGGCTTATTGCGATCTATTTTAATTTTATCTTTTTTAGGAAAGGTAGGCCGTCCAGTGTCCATATCTTCTTCGGCATGAATTTCTAATATAGGTTCTTGTTGAGTTTTGTCATCTGTATCCATTTCTGCAGTATTAATTTGGGTTTTAGTAGGAGATTCAGCTTTTGCCATCCTGGTCTCACTTTTGTGACTTGATGCCACTAGTAGTGGGGATGGAAATTGGAGTATTACAAGTCTGGTCTCTGTTGTTTTGCTTCAAGGATGGCTGAGGAACTAAAAGCTGAGCTCTAGCCCATTCAGCAGTGATATGTTCGGTGGAACTGAGTCATTGGTTTGTGTAGCAATTGAACGATATTTCTTTGTAATATCTGCATATGTACGTGCAGGAGTATCTTTCAGTATTTGTCGTCTCGCTTCCTGATAAGTCACTTTATTTTCCAACTTGAAAATTTCTGTATTTTTTCCCAAGTTTCCATAACTCGCAATTTCTAGAATATGCAGGATGATCTTCCTTGCAGTTAGGGCAAACTGGAAATGTAGCAGTTTGTGTGTGATCCTGGGATCCACATTTTGGGCATATTGTGTTTCCTCGACATGTTGCCTGAGAGTGTCCGAACTTCTGACACTTATAACCGTTAGGTTTGGTATATACGGGCGGATATGGCAATTTAGATAACCAGCTTTTACAGTATTTGGTAAGTTTGGAGTATTGAATGTGAGAATTACACTACGGGTTGGAATGAGATTGCCATCTCTACGAGTCAAAATTCTCTTAGCTTGTATGACCTTTTGATCTTTAAGTTCTTGTACAAGCTCCTCTTCTGTTACATTCAATAGATCCCACTCAGAGATAACACCTTTGGAACTATTTAGGGTTGAGTGGGGAGATATTTTAACAAGGATACCATCAAATGTTGTCATCTTTAACAACAATTCTAAATGTTTCGACTGTGTAGTTTCCACAAGCAAATCCCCTGACTGTAACCTTTTGACCATTTTAAGTGATCCAGCAGCATTTTCTAGAAATCTCTGTATAATAAATGGAGAGAGTTTGCTCACTGGTTGACTAGTTAAGGAATGGATAATCAGGAAAGTTGGGTACTCAGGTTGATGATTATCTATTTTTAAGCGCTTACGTTGCGCACTACTTTCATCAGAATTATACCAATCTATGGTATTTGAGCTTGAAGGCTCTCAGGCTGGATGATTTTCTTTATCCATGTCGGCTCCTTTTCGCCCTGGGGGATTATCTTTTCCACCCAGGTTACCGGCCCCGCCATGGGGAGGCAGGAGCAGTGCCGCTTGTGGTCAAGCGTAATAGTTAGTACGGTTAATATATACAATAAAGAAAAGGGTACTTTCCTTTTTCTGGCTCTCTTTCTATACTTTTAAAAGTAGAGCTAATCAACAGAAAGACTTATGAACGAAATAAAACAAGGAAAAACGCAGTCGCTTTAGAAAATCGCAGTACTATTAGCACAGAAGATCGCTTGGCCTCAAGAATCGCTTGGCACCCGGGGCCTACACATATTAGATGCAATGCGCAAATGTGCTGCTGTCTCAATATACTTCATACTACATTCATAGTCTCATTGTCCGAGACCTGATAATACCAAAGGAATATGATTAACTAGGCTAAATATCAGATCATGTTTCTGTTATTCCAAAACGTCCGTTTCAGTATTAATGGGCACCTTATCAGCATTTCTATACGAGTACGTAATTTCAATACTGATTTACACCGACTCCAAAGCAACTATGGTTCTGAATAAGCATTCCTCCCCCCATTTGTAGCACAATGTTCTCGAATCAAATTCCACACAAAAAACGCAAACAGTATTAAAATGGCTTAAAATTAACTATTATAAAGTGACTACATGATTCAAATAAGAACACTATCAAAGTTGAAACTTTCGAATTTAGAATTTAAGAAAATTTTAAACTCTAAATTATCTATTAGAAACCAATGGATTTCCCAGTAGGTAATTCGATTTGTGTTAATTTTTTTCTTATCTCAGAGAACAGGTTTCTCTGCTTCCTATTTCGAGTGTTTGTTCAATACCACACGAAAATTTCCCGAATTCCACTATGTACTGTATATAAAGCTGAAATCATTAAATGGCATTTGCTTCATCTATGTTCATACAATAATTAGCATTAGCATTAGTAGAGGCATTTGATGCAAGAAAGCAAGCTTATGCAGCATCAGCCAAAAAAAAAAAAAACCCACTTCCACTTCACCCCTCTTTTCGTTCAAAATACCTGTCCAGCTGAGCCTTAAACTTATTTAGGCTATCAACCTCCACCACAAGGGATGGAAGTCTGTTCCACCAACCAACCAACCACCCGCTGGCTAAAGGCAAATTTCCGCACGTCTATCCTACATCTGTCTTTCCTCAATTTGAATTTATGCCCTCTCAGGTGATTTTTCTGAGCTAGAGGAAGAATCCCATCAGCATTGAGCATACTTAAACCATTCAAGGCTTTATACACCTCTATCAGATCACCTCGCTGGTGCCTAGTCTCCAGACACTGTAATTTGCAAAACTTAAGCCTTTCTTCGTAAGAGCACCCCTTTGTTCCATTCACTAATCTTGTTGCCCTTCTCTGTACTCGTTCCAGCAGCTCTACATCCTTCTTGAAATGAGGCCTCCAGACCTGTATACAGTACTCTAGGTGTGGCCTGACCATTGCCTTATACAATGGAATAATCACCTCCTTATCCCTGCTGGAAAAATTCCTGTATATCATTGACAATACTCCATGAGCTACTCTTGCAGCCCATCTGCACTGCTCAGAGAACTTCATATCTGCCTGCAGAACCACCCCCAAGTCCCTTTTATTCTCTACCACTGTCAGTGTAGTACCACAGAGTTGATACGTTGCTCTGGGGTTGCTGTTTCCCATGTGTAGTACTTTACATTTGTCAATGTTAAACTTCATTTGCCACCTCTCAGCCCATCTGCTCAACCTTTCCAGATCCTGTTGCAGCAGCATAGTGTCGCAGCAGCAATGTTGCAGCAGCAATTAAACCTACATAAGTGGAGTAAGTATTAATTACTTAACCAAATGGGCGACTACCTGCAAAAAGCGTAAGTCAGTAAGTGATTAAGACCCGGGAAAAGAACTATAGGTCTCTTTGCTGTTCAATATACAGATGATGCGATAAAAAAAAAAAAAAAAATTACTCTTCAAAACTGTTAGGTTCTCAATTCAGTCTGTGTCATTTTTAGCAAGCGAGATTTCTAATATACAAATTTTGTCCCAGAAATGATCTTATAAAAATCAGTAGTCTCACTTTGAAACAATGCAGTGTCGCCAAAGACACTAGAGATTGTTGAAACAACTATGGAAGTCATTCGCAGCTGCTTGAATATGTGTAATGTCCACATAGCGATGGCCTTTTGCAGCTTCTTTCAGCCATGGCAACAGAAATTCAATGCTGAAAAATCCCAAAAAATACAGCGGATGGTTAAGACAGTGACTTGTCTTTCGATCAAAAAGTGTTGGATAAACAGAGTTTGAAGTGAGCGCGCGTTACCATGCAAGAGGAATTAATTTCCTCTTATATCATCTCAGGGCGATGACGACGAATATTCATCACTAAGCGTTGTACAACACGCGTGTAAAAGTCTTGATTAATAGTTACACTGCACAATCCCTTTTAATTGGAAAAGTGATTAACAGGGATTTCGCATTCGACTTCTGGGCAATAACATTTCTGGAGAGGTAACAGGGTTCTGCTCCAATCTTGACTCCGGTGCTTCCCCAACGGTAGGGGGGGAAAAAAAGAACAGAACCTTGTGGAATATCAGCATTAGCTGAAAATTTTTAGGACAGGAAGTCATCTTCCATTACACGCATGGAACGGTCAGAAAGAAAGCTACCTACCCAATTGCTATTTGAAGCTGAAACTTTTATCACCAACAATAATGACAGTCACGAAAGCGTTGGCAGGTAATCACAAGATGTTTGCAGGTAATCACATATCACAGACCAAGTTTCCTTTTGTTCTAGTATCAAACTTCGCACACAATTTTCTTTTCCCCAAATCCTCACCGAATATTTTCCCAGTAAAAATTTGTGACATTGTTTTTGCTTAAGTTTATTTATTTGTTTATTTTACTGATACATTGTACGAGCTTCACCAATTTACAAAGTGCTAATTTGAAGATTTAAAATCCTTAGTATCGTTGCAAAATGAGCACTAACTTGATTAACAGACTTAAAATATGAATTTCCTAAGAAGTATATTTCATAATTAAAATATAAGTGCGGCAAAAATATACAAAATATAAAAATAAATTATGAAAAGGAATGTTATCCAGGCTTAATAGATATTCATTAATTCTAATAAATAAAAAAGAAAGTTAAAACGCATCCGAAAATCATCTACTAGCATCCGAAGTTATCAGCGATCATGATGCAAAAATTCCCTGACCCTGCCGATGCTTTCACTCGAATTTGTGCAACAGAAGAGTGTCCCGACTTATAATCATCTTGAACTTTCCCCTTCCATCAAGAAAACGATTACATCACTCAAAAATAGAAGAAGGCGATAAAGCTTCAACACCGCAAGTTTCTTACAAGTTCTGTGTCACTTTGGCACGTTGGCCCAGTTAAAAAAAAAAAACTTTTGTTGTAACTCGTTGTGCCCGGCTACGCGAGAGCCCTGTTCCCCTGCTCTTTATTATCCCACGGGACTCTATAATATATAATACTGTATATCTATAAATAGTTAGAGTTTGCTGTGAACAACTACCCCACTACCAGAGCTTACATTTAACAGCCCCCCCCCCCCCTTTTAACTGCTGTTTTTATAGGATAACGCGATTTGTAATATTTCTAATTGAGAATTATGATTGTTTGTTTGTTTTGTTTTGTTTTTATTGGCGCATTAGCTGCGGAGGCTATAATGCGCCAAGACCAGGTCGTATATAAAAAAATTTTTTAACTTTCAGTGACCTACATAGTTAGGTCACTATGTCAAGATGTATAACATATGTATAAAAGAAAAATGTAAATTTTATATAAGATCAAAAATGTTTATTGACTTTAAAAAGGTAAAAACAGCAGACACATGGTCATTGTCAGATAAAATCTGACTGAGTGTATACGGCTCAGTCAGATGATTAAAAGCGGTAAAACGGATATTGCTAAAATCTGGACATTCAATTAAAAGGTGTCTGATCGATACAATTGTGCCACAGGACACACACATAGGAGGGTCATCAGCCCTCACAGAGAATTATGAGATCTAACATGGATGGTAAGACTAATACTTTAAGAAAGTATTAATCTTACCCCCCCCCCCCTTTAACTGCTGTTTTTATAGGATAACGCGATTTGTAATATTTCTAATTGAGAATTATGAGATCTAACATGGATGGTAAGACTAATACTTTAAGAAAGTATTAGTCTTACCCCCCCCCCCCCCCCTTTTAACTGCTGTTTTTATAGGATAACGCGATTTGTAATATTTCTAATTGAGAATTATGAGATCTAACATGGATGGTAAGACTAATACTTTAAGAAAACTGGTTCAAAGGGTAGAGTTAATATTTCTCCAAAGCCGGTTGGGGAAACTCGATCACAGTTAATTCAAGAAAACCTTAATGGAAAAAGTTATTTCTACTCAAGAAGTTGAAACTTCTGAAAGTTCTGGAGAAAATGACAAGACCGACAATCTAGAGAAATCACAGGATCCTTCTATCATGTATGAAAAGATATCCAATATGAGAAAAGATATGATCTTCCTCATGGTGGAGACCAAGTTTCTAAAAAGGCTAAAGATATAATTACGAAAAAATGATCAACGCTTGAGACTGTTATTACAGCTCTCGTAATTGATAATGAGAGATTAGGAGCTTTTAATAAATAAATCGAAATCCGGGCTAATTTGCTAGATAAAAATTGTATAAACCTTTTCACTAGGGAATATTAATAAAAACTGATCATATCCAGGAATTAGTCAATCAAACTTCTGAAACAAATACAGCAGTGTCTGAGGGATCACAGTTTCAGGTTGCTTCCTCTATGAGATGATATGCTGACGCTGCCTGTGGGGCACCTTCGGTGAAGGAAAAATCAGTAAAATCAAGTGAAAATGTCATAATTAATATTCTTGTAAAGTACTTTAGTTATTTCCTCCTGGATTTTAATAACAATTGAAATACAGTACAGCAGTGTTTCTCAATCTTTTTACTCTCGTGGCACATTTTCCAAAGAAGAAAAATTTCGCGGCACACCTACGTAGTCATAGAAGAAGAAATTTCTAAATTTCGCGGCACACTAATGTGACGCGGCACACCCTTTGAGAAACACTGCAGTACAGTATAATGCGCACACGTTTCATGTTTCTGCTCTGATTAATATAAGAAAACAGTAATTCCTGATTTATATATTCAAGCAAATTGATAAAAAAAAAAATAAATAAATAAAAAGCAGCACATCAAGAAGTAACCACGGGCAACGTGGTTACTTCTAAATTAAAAATAAGGCAGTTTATTAAAGAGCGTTCGGTTTCGTAAAATTTTCCATTTTGGACTCTTTTATCATACGGTGAGGTTTTTTTTTTTTTAATCGGTGAAATTACTTTTCACTGTATTAAGTAATTAGTGCAATTCAATGTAATTAGTGATACTAATTTCTAAAACTATGACTATTTAATTCCTATTACTACGAAGTTTTGTATAACGTATTTAATTATTTAAAATATTTTATGTTCATAACAAAGCATTAAAAAATTTAAATATTTCCAAATGTGTATCGGTAGCTTCCATGATTTGTTATTTGTTGAGTAGTGGTTTGCGGTGTTTTTTTTTTTTTTTTTTTTTTTTTTGCTCTCTTTAGAATTAATTTTAATGTCCCATTAAATAGGACAGCAGATTCGTGTGCTCAAGAATGCACAAGAATGCAGTACGTCGCATCTTTTTAGTTCGCGCCAAAAAAAAAAAAGAAAAGTCACTGAACTCACACTCATAGAAAGCGTTGTGTTCCATCCAAGGAACTAAGCTAACTCAACTAAAGTTACCAATGCGCGCATAGCCTGGGGCTACAAAACTTACATCGCTAAAATTCCTAAAAATCAAAACCACGGAAATAAAAATTCACTCCAACAGCTAAATCTCACAACCTGGCCTTCACTCGCGCAACGGTCAGTTGGTAAAGGTATATAATGGAATATGGTAGAATGCTAAAAAGACACTATTGATACTTGTTTAGTCACGAGCGGTTGCTTAGTAGTTGTTGGAAAAAAGTCATTGGACATCCTCCAAATAGGGAAGAGAAAACGTTGTTCATCAAAACAACAGAAGAAAATATTGTCTTAGCAAAGTCATCGCGGCCGTTCGCTGTTTGATAGATGATGCCGACAGGAAGCTAGCATGTTGAGTTATGGGTCTGCGGACACCATCACCCACCATTTCATGTTTTTTGAAGACTGAAAAATTATCTACAGAACGTCCATTCCACACGGACAATGAAGTGAAGACGTCAGACATGTTCAAACGGCAATCAAAATACTTATGAGCAGAATAAAAAAAAAAAAAAAAAAAACCTGCACAGATGGGATAAATGCCTAAACTGGTGGAAGTCTCGTTTCAATATGACTCCCTCGTATTTTATCCTTTTTAATGTCGAATCATGCCTAAGAAAAAGTAAAAAGAAAGAGTAACTTTACACCAGATGGAAAGAATGATTTTTCAGGTTTGTTCATAAGAAATATATTCTTAAACTTTTTTATTTTAACACTGTACATACACTGTAGAAAAATTGCTGCGTTCATTCTAATAGCCCGGGCGGCTAGACAGCGATCCCAGCTGGGGCCTGTAGAGTTTGTTTTCTAATATGTTACCACTGCAAAAAAAAAAAAAAAAAAAAAAAAAAAAAAGTGGGGACAAAATTGTTGGAAACCGCTGGAACCAACTACAGACAGTCCACACCGTCAGCCTTGAGATGCCCGATTACCTCATCTCGCCATCCGAACCAAAGAATCTGAGCGGCTACAGGCAAACTTGGAAGTGTTTCCAAATCACGTAGAGAATTGCATGCCATGAATTTTTGTGGAAAAGCTGCAGCCTGCAACTGCAAGCTTTTGAAAACTAAAGCTTGCGGGCTGCGGTTGCATAGTCCAGGTTGTGTGAACACAACCTGCTTCTATTGTGGATCAATCGAAATCTGTACTCTGGAGTAATGAATCACGTTCTTCCGATCTGATGGATGTGTTTCAGTATGGAGAATGCCTGAAGAAAGCTTGGGATAACCTGAGCGTGTTATCCCAACTATGAAGTTAGGCGGTGTCACGACCTGGAAGTGCTTCTCGTGGTATGAACAAGGTCCAATAGTCGTAGTGCATAAAACCATGGCGCCTCCGTAGCCAGGTGGGAAGGAGCAGCAGTGCGTAGCACACGCTTCTTGATTAGACCGGGGTTCGAGCCCGTCACCACCAAATACGGAGGATGCGGAAAGGTCATTCAGGGAATGACCACCGCATATCCCGGAGCAATATGGCCTTAGTTGCTAATGCTCCTAAAAAAAAAAAAAAAAAAAAACAAATAACAACAACAACAACAGCATAAAACCATAACGTTGCATCTTACACTGAAGTTATATGTAACCTATATCGTGGCAATAAAGTGGTTTCGACACGTCACCCGACTGGAGAGGTCTGGGTTCGAATCCCGTCGTACACTAGAAGAATTTATAAAATGCTCTTAAGTTCTTGTTATTGGCCGATCGTGGGCTGAGGGAGTGGGGTTCCCCCCACGAGTTATTCCAGGTTTTTCAGCTAGCGTAAAATGCACATTGGCTACTAATGCGTCTAAAACTTTACAAAAACGAATGGAAGCAACACTTATAACAGCCAAACCAAGCATATAAAAGCATACAGATATTTGTAACACGTAAATACATACAGTGATACATGCAAAAACATATTGACATACATATCGTAATACGTACAAACAGTGTACATATATATAATAATACATACAAACATACAGATATTAATTCAAATACAGATCAATATTCTCCTCAGCAGAGGGACAAAGTGGAGTTGATCAGAGATGGAAACTGTTACAACTGTATTAGGTTGTACATGTCCTGTATCTTCTTCTTTCTCCAGACTTTCTCACCACAGAACTTATGTGGATCAAACTTCAGAGTATTGTACGTTTGCAGGCAGTTTGTTAGCAGGAAAAAGCCTACTAAGCATGGCTAAATTCTGTAAAGAGCTGATTTGGAGAATCCACAGGTAATCGCGAAGGATGTGGGACAACCTAGGGCCTACAACGGGGTTGTAGATATTTGGAGAGTCAAGACGATCGGTGAGGATTTGAGATACGATACGTATATTTCCTGCCATGAGCAAATGATACCAAGGGGTGCAGCCAAGGTTAGTAGCATACAGATCTCGAGTGACCAGTAACACGGTTCAACCACCTTAATATCCAGTATCCAATACCCATTTTTTTGATGTTAGTGATAGGGGAGCAGAATGATTGTATTCATTGTCATAATAATAGAACTCCTTTGACCTAGTGGTCGTGCTGGAGTATAAACAAAAACAAATTTTGTACAGCTAGCAGTAGAGGACAATAAAGAAGCGTGTAGCATGTCTGTATCAAACATGATATGATTGTGGAGAAGTTTAGTGCAGAAGAGGCAGGAAAGCATGGACTCCGAACTCAAAATTCTGGAAAGAACATCTGCTACAATTTCTTTTGAAGCTTTTGATTCTTAACGACGTAAAGGAGTATAAATCATAGTATAAATAATTATTTAAACTATGATTGTGGCTTGGTGGCTGGCTTATTCATCATGATAATGTGTCGACTCATAGCACACTTTATGTGAAACAATCTTTGGCCAAAAAATAGTATTAAACAGCTGAATTCGCCATACTAGCGCTAACCGACCTTTGGCTATTTTAAAAAAATCAAGTATGCCCTAAACGATAAAGATTTCCTAACACTGAGAATATTATAAAGTATATGAACAAGCTCTAAAGTCAATTCTGAAAGGGTTTGTTTGGTTTTTATTGGCGCATTAGCTACTAAGGCTATAATGCGCCAAACTAACTTCTGAAAGGGGAATTGCATTAATGTTTTGAGAAAACAAGTGTACAACTTCTCAGTTGATTACGCTGATAAAACCGATTTAGATATATAAATTCGAGTAGTTATTTTAAAATCAATCAGTCTGTTTACTTTCGTACTTCATACACACTTACCTAATCACACTGGAAGGAGGATGTTCATCAATCATCGCGATCATCCGGAGCATTTTTTTCAAGAGAGAGGCAAACTAGTTTTCCAAAAAAGGGTTCACCGAAAAAAACTTCCATTTAGCATCTTGAAAAAGTGTAAAGAAACGAGTTTGATTTAGTGTGATATACGTTAAATATTTATTAGTGACAATATAATTGAAACTGTCATAAATATGCCAAAAATATTTAAAATTGTGTTAACAAGATTATCTATTAATAGCAAAAAATCACAATATAAAAAACATTTTGTCTTTCCAAATTCCAGATTAGAGGTACTGCCGTTCTTAGATTCTCTCTCTCTCACGTTACTTTTAATTCTACCCAGCCTTTGAACGCAATAAATAAATAAATAAATAAATAAATAAATAAATTTTCTGTTTATACTCCGGGACGACCACACGGTCAGAGGAATTCACAAGATAGAGAGAGAGAGAGAATACAAGAAACAGCACCATATTTAGTAGTCACAGGGTTCAACCCCGGTCAGGCGAACGTGTACTTAAGTACCCCAGCGCAAAACTACTCGTCTACGGCGGCTGTTAAAAGCTAACTACACCAGGTACGGTATCCCAAGTGGTCACCCTCCCAAGTACTAGCTGAGCCTAACGCTGCTTAACCTCGATGATCGGAGGAGAAAGGGTGCATTCAGCCCAGTAGGAAAATGAAGCTGTAACATAAAATAAAATAAAAAAACATGTCATAGCAATTTCGATTATGAAAATTCTAGTAATGGAGAGTTCGTCAAACTTATATTTCATGATGTAATATGAGATAAAAATTGGACTGTGATCAAAGGCAACACGAAACCAAAAATGTTATTACTAGACTTCCACATTTAAAACTCTCACAGTTACTTTTCTTCTGCACTGGGAAGCTTTTGTTCATTGTAGCTCACCATCTCCATATTTCTTATATGCTGTTTAATAATAATTTCAATCTAAAATTTGTTTACAACAAATGAATCCTTTAAAGAGGTTTCTACAAGTGAATTTTAATTTATACTATAAAACTTTATATGATCATAATTATATTCCGCGAAGAAATGATTTTTTTCTAGTGAAAAATGAGCAGTACGGGAAATCGAGTTGTGACTTATTAAGCTAATTTCCTCACTAAACAATAAGATTTGGTTAAAAAGTGATCAGATCATTATGCTTTTGTTCATAATAGCTTATGGTTAACCGTACAGTTTACCATTCTTACAAGGTTAACGGTATATTCATAACAAGTAAAAAGAATACGCCCTGGCACTACGTGTGTGTGTGTGTGTGTGTGTGTGTGTGTGTGTGTGTGTGTGTGTGTGTGTGTGTGTGTGTGTGTGTGTGTGTGTGCGCGCGCGCGCGCGAGAGAGAGAGAGAGAGACGATATTTTTCCTATCATAGTCTATCCCTTAAGAAAGTTAAGTAGCTCTCTTAGTCCAGGAAGTAGGGAACAAAGAAGTCAGAAAGACCAATAACGATTCGAAGGGACAAATCGACACACAACGAAAAGAATTCTGTCGTTGGTCAGCTTGCAACAAAACAACCATTCAAAATTGTAGTATGGGAGAAGGGGATATACGTAGCAGGCGGCTGGTGTTTTGATCATGGAGCATGTGAAGACACGGACAGAAAGGCGTGTCAAACGACCATCCCCTAACACAGCGCTGACAGATTGGAAACACAGAATGACAGAACAGTGATGCCTGGAGTACAGTAAGCTCCAAATAAACTTGCAGAAGCACTGAGAAATATATGCGCTGCGAATTAGAAGTGATGATTTCAGGTGGCTAGCTATGTTCAAAACACCAAAGAGCAGAGTAGCCATTTTTCTTTTTTAATGGTCTAACGAATCTGAACACAAAAACAGTGCAGACAGAGAAAAAATTAAAGCCAAAGTTAAGCTAGATAATTCTCAGTTACACACAGGTAACTTTCACAACAATCGTTTTTCAAGATCGAGCTGTTAATTTTGAGTGAATTATCCTAATGACTGAAAAGCAAAATTATTTTAAATAGATGATGTAAGTTTCAAATTTCTCCTTGCATACTGAATTTTTACAAAGCAAATAACTCAATTTACACTGATAAAACTTATTGTATTTTGTATGTGAAAATAGTCTTTGCTGGTATCTCTTAATATTTTTAAAACAGCTATTTCAGAAAGACAGTATATTTAGTTATTTACAAAATACATGTTTTTTAGCGTTCCCTATTTTGAAACTTTTCTAAAAGAGAGAAAAAAAACGGTCGTCTTCTGGCATATTTTAGCACAAAGGATAGCTCAGACATTTTTTGCGATTTCTTTAGCTTGATTGATAAAATTATCCAATAGGATATACTTGCTGTTTTGGAGTGAAATTTGTATCTTCAAATGAATAAATAAAATAAAGTAATCTTTTCCTTTTTTTTTTTTTTTTTTTTTTAACTTTTCTTCAAGTTGCATAATCTTCCATTAATCGGTATTTCTTTGGCTTAAGAACACTTGTGACTACCAGTATAAGAAAATATTAGTTGTTTCGACCATTAGTACCAGATAGAAGTATCAGAGAGAACATCATAAAAATACAAGGTTGAGGTAAGTAGAACTAGAGTTTAGCAAGGTCGTATATGAGGCAGAAAAAGGGGAAAGTATTTCCCTTTTTTCTGCTATTCAGTAGAGTCCGAATAGCAGAGAAACACTGCATTGGAATAAAAAAAAAAATTTTTTTTTTTAAATTAAAAAAAAAAAAAAAAAAAACGAACGCATAACCTTTGGGAAGCTTGAACAAGAATTTGAAACAGGTTTCTCAGGTCGAAGTGGCCGGCACAGTCAGCTGTTGATATATATATATATATATAGGACACATAAAAGCGAGACAATTTGAATTCTTTTATTTAACAAATGCTTTTCTTGGCTTTTTTTCATGCAGATGCATGAAGTATTTGCGAAAAAAAACTATTTGAAGCCACTTTTGAGTTTTGAGCTTTACACTCAAGGCCAAATGTCCGTTACAACCCCCTCCCCCAGCTCTAAATGGATTTGGAGCTGGGAGGGCCAAAAATTTACGGTTGGAATCTAACTTAAAACCTTAAAAAAAGTAGAAGAGGAGTAGCAGCTTCTAGTCTAGCAATATAAGATAACAGGAAAGTTCGAAATGTTATTATAATTCTAATCTTCTCAATTCCAACATTTTTAAAAATGAAATGTACTTCAAAAATGCTTTTCAAAGGCCCAAGAAAAGATGATTCGTACTAGAACCACAAAAATTGTAAGGAGCCCTTTGCTTGACCTGGTCTTCGAGTTTCATTCCAAAATAAGTATAATACAATTTTCTGACAGTCTATAACAATCTGCCACTGCTTCTTTAAAATGTGTTCCAAAGAAATAGTGCAGCCACACGATGGCTGTATTCCAAAGAAACGTGTATAACGAAATTTGTTAGGATTTTTTATACACCCTCATAATGTTGTATTTGAGAAAGTTGCAACTGCATAATAAAAATAATAAATAAAATAAAAAATAAAGTAGCTGTAAACGTTACAGTAAGGAAAACACAAGACGTAAGATCTGTACAATATACTGTATATACATGTATTAATATACACTGTGCTGCCACTTTATTAGGTACACCCCTGCTGTGCACACAAATGGTTTGTCCCACAATTTTCCAAGTCACATGACCACAGCTGTGGATATAAATGCAGCAGAACAACCTTTCTAGTATCAGTTAAGTGTACAAACCGTAGCAAGAATGGGGAAAAGGAGTAATCTAAAGGACTTAGAACGTGGCATGGTAATAGGTGCAAGACGTGCTGGACAAAGCATCTCTGAAATGGCAGTTCTCCTGAACTTTTCACGCACCACAGTTTCATGGGTGTATCGAGAATGGTGCAACGAACAGAAAACATCCTCTCAACGGCACTCCTGTGGAAGAAAATCGCTTGTTGATGAGAGAGGGCAGAGGAGGATGGCTAGAATTGTACAAGCAGACGGGCTACAATGTCGCACATCACGTCAGAATACAACCTTGGTGCACAGAACAAAATATCGCAACGGACCACTAGTCACACTTTGTCGCGAATGGGCTACAAGAGCCGACAGCCACATCGCGTACCTTTGTTATCAATGAAGAACAAGAGAGACCGCCTCCTGTGGGCACAGCAACACCAGCACTGGACTATCGAGGATTGTAAAACTGTTGCTTGGTCTGACGAGTCGATGTTCCTGGTGCATCATGTTAATGGAAGGCTCAAAATTTGGCAAAAACAACATGAATCCATGGACTCGTCATGTCTGACGACTACTGTGCAAGGTGGTGGGAGCAGTGTTATGGTGTGGGGAATGTTTTCTTGGCACACGTTGGGTCCATTGATACCCATAGATTCACGTCAGAATGCCACATCGTGCCTAAACATCGTTGCTGACCATGTGCATCCGTTCATGTTGACAGTTTATCCTCAGTCAGATGATTACTTCTAGCAGGATAATGCGTCGGTGCACAAAGCCCGAATCACTATGGAATGGCTCCAGGAACATGACAATGACTTTTCTTTGATGATCCTTTGTCCCTGGATCTCAATCCTATTGAACATCTTTGGGATGAGCTGGAAAGGGATGTTCGCTGCAGGCCTACACCTCCGTCGAATCTCAAGGAACTGTGTAACACATGTCTGCATGGTACTCCCTTCCTGCACAACGTTTTCAGCATCTTGTTCAATCCATGCCTAGACGAATTCAGACTGTTTTGAAGGTTAAAGGAGGCTCAACATGCTACCAGGTAGGTGTACCTAATAAAGTGGCAGCACTGAGTGGCCGGTGTATTAGATAAAAAGGTAAACTGCAGCCATTATCAACCCACTGCAGGAAGCCTCCTCAACAATTCATGCTGAGGGAAATGGACCCTAATCTGTCACGCTGGTACGGTGCGAGTCGGCAGATCGACCATATTTAGTAGTCAGGGACTTGAACCCAGGTCTACTCAAAGAGCGTGCGCTACTGCACTCCCGCTCCTGACCATTCGACTACGGAGGCCGTTCAGATACACTGACCTAATAGCGTGTAGCACCTCCTTTAGCCATTAGAACATTCTGAAGTCGTAGGAGCGCGGACTTCACGAAGTGCCGAAAGCATTTCCCCGTAATGCCGGGCCATGACAAATCGATCGCATCCCGTTGTTGCCGCACACTAGACGGTAAAGATTCTCAAAAAAGCAAGCGAATGAAATCTATGAATATATTTTGAATATTCCTATAGCAAGATTTATCATTAGCACAAAATACGTGCACCAAGAGTCCCCATTTTAAGTATGGATTCCAAATTAAATTAATCTTCTTTACTGAATGCTTATAATAATAGGAAGTACAAAGTGCTGTATATAATATTATCCATTGCGGTAACAGGCAGGGGCAAACTCGTTCTTTTATATATACAGTACATGTATGTTACCATTTTTAATTAAGAGCGAGTCACAGGTGTCCTTTTGTTTAATATATAAAATTAATAAAACAATATGCCATTATGATATATGGAAATATTTCATCACTGGAAGTGTCTGGAACCACTACTCAGTGAAAGACACCTGACATTATTGTTGTCAGCTCTTTCACTGGCGGTATTGGTTATTACTGATGAGTTACAGATAAGTATCGAAACTGCCATTACGATAAAATAATACTTGTATAGAATAAACAGCAGCAACGTACAATACAGTACTTACTTACACTTCAAATAAACAATATACATACTGTACATACTACGAACTGTTAAGTTGCTTCGCAATAAGACTAATGCATTTTGTGCCAAACTTGTTAACTCCTGGCTACATACAAAAGTAAACTTTGTTAAATCATGCATATTAATATTCACTACTAAATTTAATGGAATACTTTATTTTAAGCGTCATGTTTTATGAGCGGGAAATGCCACTATAATAAAAAAAAATCGCATTCTCCAGTTACTGGGAGACAAACTGTGTAGAAAACATTTGTATTTGTTATTATTCAAGCCGAATGCATTCTAAGAGTAAAGTAAGAATCTGAATTATATGACTCTGCACTAGAGCTATGAGGTCAGAGTCCAGCAACAATATCCTTGCACTGAGCTTTTAAGCATCACGTATCAATACGGAAAAGACGCGGAGCATACTGAATGTAAGAAAAGCGATCTATTTTGAAAACGTTCTAAAACAAAAATACTCGCCAGAAAAATCACGCAAAAAAAAAAAAAAAAAAAAAAAACGGACCGAAATGCCATTTGATGACATCAAGCTAATCTCTCTAATCAACTTACTGAAAATCTACTATGCGGTTTCATTAAGTTATTGATTTTCAGTAACTTTTCGATAAGTCGATACCCAGGTCTCGGTGGTAAATAAAAAGCAATGTACTTCCCCTACTTCCCCATTAGATTAGTGCAATACCAATCCAACCCGTGGCGAAGTGCCTCCACAATATGAGATCGATGCACTAAGTAGCAAACAATTTGCTCAGAACCATGTACAGCGTCCATGTCCGAACCAAGTACAATGACTTTAAATAGCTTTCATGGCTTGAGGATTTGCCCTAGACTTAACTATCAAAAACTATTATTTATATTAATGGAAAAATTCTTTACGATCAATTTTCTTCGTCATCGTACTGTAGATATTGAGGAATACCCAATTCCCGAAAGCCTTAGGGGTATTGTTTTTGCGCAATTATAAAAAAATATTCTTCTTTATACTCCGGCACGATCACGAGGTCAGAGAAGTTTACAGTTAATCATTTCAAAAAAAAGAATACATGTACAATCATTAACCATATTTAGCAGTTATGAAAGCTCGATCCATGGTCCACTCAAACGCGTGTGCATACTGTACTCTGGCACTTTATCACTTGGCTACACGGACCATAACCGGGAAGAGGTATTTCTGCACCCAGGCAGCTATTCAAAATTACACACCTCCTCTCAACTAACTATATAATATGAATAAAGTACAGTAAATGTATTGTCCGTCCGGAAAACTGTAACGAAGGTTTATTGAAAACCAAAAATGGGGTAATACAGGCAAAATACGGTAAAATAAAATAAAACAAAATAAGCACAGAAGCTTTCGAGACTATAGGTCTCTTCCTCAGCTGTAAAACACACCAGAATACATAAAAATTACGTATTTTTGAGGCTGAGAAAGAGACCCATAGTCTCGAAAGCTTCTGTGCTTATTTTGTTTACTTTTATTTTACTGTATTTTGCCTGTACTACCCAATTTTTAGTTTTCATCACACGGACGGACAATACATTTACTTTATTAGTATGGAACCCGGAACAAGAGGCCTCTTCAACTATATAATATGAATCTGTATTATTAATTTTCTTAATTCTTGCGCCCGAGGCAGGTTCCTAACTCTGAAATATTTTATTATACACAAGTTGAATCTTGTCCTGATGCCCATGATGTTATAATCAATAATCAAACAAACTACAGATACATACACACACACTCCTTTGTAATAGCTGTTTATTTACGGATGTTCAGGCCTCTGATTAATTCTAAGAAATCTTTTCCATAAAAATTCGAAGTTATCTTCGAAATCTTTAAATTCGAAGTTATTTCAAAATCATTTGGGTCAGTATTAACTAATTAATATAAAGATCTGGGAATTATTTGTGATTTTATTTTTGGCTTTAACCATGCATTCAAATGAGACGTTTTCTTCGCGGGTGATATCCATCAAGAAATAAACTATTCCAACACTCTATACACCAGCATAAATAATTTTAATAAATGCTCATTACCTTACACACTCCCTTGACCTTCCCCCCCCCCCCATCTCTCTCTCTCTCTCTCTCTCTCTCTCTCTCCCTCTCTGGATGGATAGGCATTCTGTCTGAGGAGGGGGAAAGATTTTTTTTTTTTTTTTGCAGGCTTCGTGGAATGACCATGAGGCAGGATTGGGTGCGTTTTTTTTTTTTTTCCCCCTTTTTTTTTTGCTGGCTCCAGGTGGACATGTGTTTTTGTGGGCAGCCCAGGAGCGGGATTGCTGGCACCCACCAGTCTTGCACACTTACTGGTGGATGCGGGATCTAGGTGCAATATGCACCGCCAGAGTTAGACCCAGGCTCGACTCCTCGTGCCAGCGATGGGCACCAGGTGGTATTTGCCCAATGGACTATCACCTGGTGGCAGAGTAGACTGTTTTACTTTATAACACAGACGTGTACACACACTTACACTAACAGACCATTTATGAGAACATGGTATTATGCCTACATGCTAAATTGGTGGAGGTGGATGTAAGTCCCGGTGCCACCCTTTGACAGTTAAATATACATACATCCTTGACCAGGTGAAGCAAACATTTAAACTTTAATATGATATATATGTTTGTGTAAGTAGTAAACTCCTAAAAAGTATGATCTACTTTCCTTAGCATACTAGTATTTAGAATATTCGTATGCAACAGTGTAATCAGGTACGCGTTTCGGAATGCTCTTTTCTACTGCAGCTTGGCTCGCGTCCATCTATAATTGAAAATTGCCTTCAAACGTCTTGGTCGTAGTGCTTCACTGTAATATGAGAAGTTTCAAAGAGCAACTGGAAGTGGATAATTTGAATAAATTTAAATGATTTGACAATTTACATAAATCAATAACAATAAGTAGTTTTTCATTTAAAAAAATATGTGCACTAGACAAATCTTTGTACACTGATTCCAAATCTGTTTTCGGTTTTCTTCTAGTACGAATAGTTTTTCTGATGAAACTGATTACATGAACATGAGCCTGATTATAACACTCACATATCTATTCAGCCAGCCTAAATGAATATAATTCCAGTATTTATCATTAATTGATGTTTATAGATTCGTATTTAATTAATTGTGTGGATATCTCTTTATCCTTGTTGTTTCATAACTTATTTGATTATATATTGTTTCAGTTAAGATCTAATAAACACATTTAGATCTAATTTATTAGATCTGATAAATCTAATTATTCGAACCACGAATTCAGCGGAGACATCACAGCCGGAGCTGTTTACCCAAGATGAGTTGAATGACATGAGGTCATTCACCCACCTTAAGCGAGACCAGCCCTCTCCAAACAGATCCACCCTTCTCCAAAGATAAAGCCGTATTTCTCGCCTCGGGACTAAAGCAAAAATACATACTTGATTAAGAAGAATGTCAAAGTGTCTCGCTATTGAAAAAGAAACCAAATTTGGCGACATTCTTTACAGTAAAAGATCTGCTCTGCTACTGACTTGATATCAATAGAATTTTTAGGGAATTGTCACCAGAATACATTACATATTAATGAACGCTTTTTCATCGACTCCTCACAGAGAAGTCTGAAAGCTTGCATTATGGGAACCTAAAGCTATCCATCTCCACTGCTCACTTTGTTCATCTAAAGGAGACATACTATAACACGAAGACACTCATCTCGGAACTTACTGAAGGCAGGAATTTCCTAGACCATTTGTCCAAACACGCATCTTTACTCACTTAACTTTTTGCCTACACATGAATTAGTTCTCTTAGCGTCGCGCCACCTCTGACAAGTCAGAACATCGTGGCACGAGTTACCGCCCCTGCCCCGAGGAGGCGGAACTTCCACCATCTATTTTCTCAATTTAGAACACAAAACAATTATGACAAAGACGCCAAACCAACAACTTAATTAAACTTCATTAGTTAAAAACTTTCTTACAATACATATAAAACCATTTTATATACATATATAAATAAATTAAGTTAATAAATGCTATAAATATTTACATCAAACCATCAAGAATTGTCTCTTTCGAAACACCTCATTAGTAAATGCCATAAATCTTAAGTAACTACTGTATTCCTAGACTCGAAGACCTCCGAGGGATCCATACTCTCTCTCTATACCTTGCCTCATCTCCATACGAAGATTAGCATAAATCTCACATTCTCTCATTATGTGCTGAATGCTCAGTCGCACCACATATGCAGTATCGATCATTTACTAATCCAAATTGATAAAGTTTCTCTTTAACGCCATTTCCAGTAACCATCATACAGGATTACAGCCCCACTGTCGGCCATTTCCTATTCATCATCATAAATTCCTATTTAAATATCAGGCAAAAAGCTGAAGGTAACACAGCGAATATCAGAACTGGCCCAGTGCCCTTGCCACAACCTCATCACTTCTTTTAAAAACTTTTGACTTTCTCGTTTTAAATCTTTCTTATCATAGTCTTTTCAACATCAGGTCAAGACCTTACTCCGTTATCTTTACTGACCTATTTTTCTTGGTCGAATATTCCAATGTCCTCTTCATTATTACCAGGTCAGTTGGCTCACATCCTGCAATAACCTGTAAGGCATCACTGAACACAGTTCTGCAGGTTTGTGATGAAACCGATTACATACCACTGTGACGAGATCATACATATTTTAAATGGTGAATGCTGAATTCGTACTCCACAGGCATATGTTGCTTGCAATGAGATCATATCCCTTTAATGACCCATCGTACTGCAATTAATTTCTTTACCTTGGAATAAACAATTCTAATTTTATCTCTAACATATTTCACATGGAGGAAGGATGTAAGCTTTTGATCCACTATAACTCTCAAGTACTTGACCCAAGGTACAAACATCACTGTGGCACCAGTCCAGGACTGGGTGGTGGGCCCCCCGCACTCAAAGCTCCCTTCAACTAAACGATCTTGGGCTTTCTAACAGAAATCTACAACTTATGGAGCTCCACCCATCTCAGCATTTTGTTCGATCTTTAATCTAGTCTCTATACCCTAATCAGGAGGTCATCAACATATGCAAATGCCTCACTGGTCTCCCAATCTCCTTTCAACAACTCATCCATCACATAAATCCATGAAAAGAACGAATGATTGAACCCTGCGGTGCTCCTCTAGTTATATTTTTAATAATCTCTTGACATATTTTAACACGAAGGCTACTCAAAGCAATTCAATAGAGCACTTATCAATGGAATACTTGCGGTGATCTCAAAGTCATAAAAAAATTGAGTCACATGGGTCAGCCGTTCTACCGCAAACCTTGAATTAGACATGATTAGCCTAAAAAAAAAAAAAAAAAAAAAAAAAAATCAAATATGAGCTAGTAACAAGAGTATGCAGAGAATGTTCCATTAGCAATTCCAATAAAGATTTTCCTTCCCTTCTCCACATGAAATGTGGCCTAATCAACAGTTTTATGAAAGCGATAGCAAGATGGATTCGAGAGAATTTCATTGCTTAAGTGAAAAATTTCCAAGGATCAGTGCCGCAAAAGTGAAAGAGAGAATCTTTGTGGGATCTCAGGTAAGAGAGCCTCTGCAGGATGAAAACTTTAAAAATTCCTCATGTATTAAAACTAAAAGTATGGCAAGCTTTCACACGATTTTGTAGCAACCTTTTGGGTAACCAAAAGTCTCTCGCAAAAGAGTTCAGAAACTGCTCGATGCATATAAAGAAAGCACATTGTGTACCAGTCTCATATGTTTTGTAATAAAATCGTCTTAATTAACATGTACTGATATTACCAACAGTCGTAAAACTGTACGAAATATATATTGATATATATACTGAGTGGCAGTTTATTAATATGCCGACGTAATAGCGAGTAGCATCTCCTTTAGTCACCAAAACGTTCTCAAATCGTAGGAGCATTAATTGCACGAAGTGCCGAAAGCATTTTCCAGTAATGCTGAACAAAACGAATCAATCGTTGTTGCCTCACGTTGGACAGCAAAGAATTTGAAAGAATTGTGGATGGGTTCTAGGAACATATCTAGAATATTCGTAAGACAGATTAATCACTAGCACAAAATGGAATGTCAATTCTTGATTCGCATTTAGCCTTCTTTCCCAGAAAACTTGGTACGGTGGATGGAAAATCGCCACCAATGTTTCTTGAATGAATGTATGTTAGCAGACTACTGCTAGATATTGTACCAAAAAAAAAAAAAAAAATGTATCAGACAAAATCATCCGTACATTTTTGAATTGTACATATCGTTTTTACAATAGTGTACTGTACTGTATTATTTTAACTGTATGTCCAAAGCGTTTTGGGTTTAAATTGTAAAAGTGATAAAGAGGAAATTGTGTACCAGTCTCATATGTAATAAAATCGTCTTAATTAACTTTACTGATATTATCAGCAGTCTTACTATCTTATTAAGAAAACTGAACGTTCTAGGGAAAAAAAATAAATAAAAGTTTCATTTTGTTTATCATTATTATTAGAAGAGATAAATGAATGAAGTGGATACTGTTTATTTATTTGTGTAGTAGTAGTAGTACGCGTTTGTGAAAAATTTCATTAATTCATTTCAGATGTAAAGTTTTCATTAATTTTAATATGCGCAGGACTGGTATTGGACAACTTATCACACTAGCAAAAGCGGTTCTGGTGACCCTAGACAAAAAAGGAAAAAAAAAATTGACTTTTTGTACAGAAAAGCATATGTAATTTTATTTTACATAAACAAATTAATAAATCGCCATTGCTTATTTATTTATTATTATTTTTCTTTTTAGCAGATCCAGATAAAGGCCTTTTCTCTGCATCAACTGGTCATACTAACATGAGGAATCCCCAGTTTGTTCAAATAGCAATTCTTATTTCCTTTATGCTCTCAAATCTTATTAGATCAGTATAGGCTGGGAAAATGTCATTTCCGACATTAATTGAAAGCCCTGCAGGTTTTTCTAAATCACTGTACACCCCAAAACAACTTGACCAGATTTAGATCAGAAAATTGTTGTTTTCAGATTCAACTGTTATTAGAAATGTCAAAGAGTTCCTAGAGCAATAGCATTTGGCAACAATCCGTCCAATTTAATATTATGCACGTAACACAGTACTTCAAGTGGTGATACATAAGAAGACAGAACACTGGTCAAGGTCCTAAGCTCAGAATAAAGACAGCCAAGTACAGTACATCACTTTCAGCTGTTTCACGTAGGAGATAGCAATACTGTAATTGTAAATCATTGCAACACTAGCAATTCTTCCTGTAGTTTTTAAATTATTAACACAAGAAAAATCCAACGTTTTCTTTAAAATGTTGAAGTCATTCATTCATGGATATGACTACTTGACTTAAATGTACATTAAGTCTGCCAAAAGAAAATGTCAGTGTATTGTCTATAAATTGGATGTAAAGGCTGTTTGCATGTTCTGCTAGATATGAACCTGAGTGTCCGTGGGAAAGGAACCATGCACCCCTCGGCCGAGATCGACAAACTCTGCCACGGTGCGAAAAAAGAAAATAATAATAATAAATTCATCCAGTCTTGACGGGATTCTAACCCGGGCTTTTTTTGCCTTATGCTCAGCTTCGTCCGAAGATTGCTATATGACACGCAATCGTCGAAATGAATTTACAGAAAAGCAAACAACTTGGAGACTCATTTCCAATTCTACTCGTTGCTTGTCTATTAGCTTTATAACAATTCAATTTAAACAAAAATTCTTTTGTTCTTTCCAAAAGAATAATTTTTGTTTAGAAGTTTTACCCAAATCAGAATCGACAGCATCACAAGAAACTTAAAATATTTAAGTCCGCTACGACCATCAAGTGAAACTACTTCCGGCTGGTTGATTGGGAAACATCCGCTGATACACCATAAATATTAGCAATTTGCAAATGAAGTTTTTATATTTTCAGCTCCCCTTGAAATCGATAAATGCTAATGATTAATTGACCTGTCCCTAAAACCGGCCCTGCCCGAAGTGATTAAATCTTAATTGACCGGTTACCAATAACATTATAAAAACGAGCGATGTAATCAAGAAACAAAATTTCAAAACGATAAACCGATTACAGTAAACTACGACGGCGCTGAACAGTGGAAATCCGTGAATGACAATTGTCTAACATCCTAAATACGTAATTAGTTTTGCTTCCAGGAGCTCTTATACTCAAGACTTACATTTTTGCTTTTTTTTTATTTTAAAATATGATTTATGAATAAAACATTAACTAAAAAACAAAATTAGAAGAGTTTTAAAAAAAATTAAAATAACAACGGCACGTTTCCAGTGAAGCATAAATATAAAAGAAGAAAAACGCAACGAATTCAATCAATATCTTCAGTACAGTTTCAATCGCTTCATTTAAATATATAATCGGTAAATAAATAATTAATAAATGTTCTGTTTATTCTGCAAGATGCCAACACGTCTGTTAATGCTCATCACGCCGTTAAAAAGCACCTTACTAAACTGGGTCAGTGGAATCGGGTCAAATCAGCTGAATTCCGTGATCTTTCGTTTCTTTTTTCCCGCCCATAAGAACTTATGTCAACACTGCTCGTTCAGGAGTAACCTTGGCAATGAAAGTGCGCGCATGCTCATTTACCTTGGCTCTGCTTGTCGTTTCCACACACGCACACACACAGCTCACTTTCTTCGCTTCGTGAGCTTGTGACGTTTAGCCTAGACAACCAATCACTCAGTGGCGATCATTCAGGCTACGGGAAACCTAGTGGTCTAGTGGCCCACATCAGTGGCGGCGTTGGCAGAAGTGTGATGTCCACTGGAGTACACACACCTTTGCGACTGTAGGCATGCCCAAAGCCTTCCTAGTACGGAAATTCCGGGCTCACTGGCGATCTGGGCCATGCGGAATAGTGACCCCACCTCCGAGTCCGGAACAAGGTACGTTGCAAGGAAAGTCGGAGCAGGTGGCTCTTGAAGAATCTCAGTTAGTTACAGGTAAGTTATATTTTAAATTGGAAAAAGTTTTTATATCCAGTTATATTTTTATTGATGCAGCTTTTTTTTTTTTTTTTTGGCTGTTATGCGTTAAAAGTTAACACGGGATTAGAAAACAGATACAAGTTGAACATCAAAAAACTATAAATATCAAAAAGACAAGTTACTATTACCAATCTAAAACACTTAATAATAATAATAATAATAATAAAACACTTCTGTAATTGGATGAACAAATCAAGTTTTGCATAAGAGCAACTTTCTCTAATATAGTATCCTCACCATGAGTTGTCTGTATTGTGCTATGGATAATTAAGACTGTACAGTGGCATTTGGTGACACGGATGCATAGTAGTTTATTTTTTTTATAACTCTGTTTGAACCATTTAAGAAAGATTTTGACCTCACTTTCTGTGTCGGAATCCAGATGCATAGCATTCAATGCACGGTTCTTGATCAAAGATACTTCTTTTCTAATTTACAGTCGTTGACATTTAGGATCCCCAGCATAAACCACCAGAAAGCGATAGGTTGAACAGAACTGTTCAACCTATCGAGCAAAACAAACAAACAACCAAGCAAAACAAAAATGTGAGAAATTATTAACACTCAAGTAAATAATTATATATATACACTAGTAATTAATAGTAAGTTCTGTTAGTTTATGTTATGTCTGTAACAAAAACATGAGTTGCACTTTGTTTTACGGGTGCAACAGCCTTGTATTATATTCTCATTAATATAATACAATAATATAATCTAGTAGCGTAGCTACCCTTTTTCGGGCCCGGAGGCAAAGAACATGTTCCGGCCCCTACTTAATTAATGAAAATTGCAAAAATAGGAGACAGCCAAAGACGCCGGGCCCGGAGGCAATTGCCTTGCCTGCCTACATGGTAGCTACGCCACTGATATAATCTATAATTATGTTGAAATTTCTTTTGGTATTTGCGCTTTACTTTCGTTCTCTACCCATAAAGGTTCGTTGATCCTGTCCCAGTTTGCAAACAAGTACTGTATAGCCTTTTAACGTATGGCATTTTGGGTTTGTTTAAGTGAATAAAACATTAATTAAAAAACAAAGATGAAATAAGAGTTTAAAAAAATTAAAATAACTTAAAATTTCAAAAATCGGGACACTTTGCTCTATTTTTATCCGGTGTTTTTCAAACGTTTCCATATTTTTTTATATGCAGTTTTTAACCCAAACTAATTTTCGATAACATTTAAATTAATAATGTCTAGTGAACATTATTTTTTTAAGGAGGGGATTGAAATGCTATGACTTCTCACATGGAAAAGAATATATAATCAGATATCATTCCAACATGAGAATAAACACGAAAGGCTGAAATATAGCACCCATCGATCGAACATCCAGGATGGTTAAATTATGCCTCATAGTAATAATTTGTTCTGAATAATATGCAGTTTTACATATTATCTTGTTTCTGTAAGTTCAGTAGGGAGAAAAAAAACGTTCAAAACCACATGCAAACAGAGAAAACCTAAGAGCATGTGCGGCTGCCGTAATAATACATTTGCTTTTCTTACGGCTGTGTATCACCATATACCGTATTTCCCCATGTATAAGACGCACCTTTTTTTCGAAAAATTTGGGGTCTAAAAACTGCGTCTTATACAGTGGTTGTAGATTTTTTTTACTTGCATTTCCAGCTTTTTCGCGCTTGTTGTCGTTGCGCTCATTGTTTCGCACTTGTTACCGGTATATTAGGTTACGTTTTGCCACGTTCTGCCCAGAAATGGCTCAGAAAAGATTTTCGTACAGTGCTGAATTCAAGTAATGAGGAGTTCTATGAATTTTATGATGAATAAAACTTGAGTTCAATAACTTTATGTAATATATTTTTTTTTTTTCAAATTTCGGGCCCCAAAATTAAGGTGCGTCTTATACATGGGGAAATACGGTACTTTTTTAGTGTGATTTTGTCCTGCTTATTCCTGTATGCAATGCATTTGAACCTTCTTCCGCAGCGATTTTTTTTTTTTTTTTTACATACCCAGATTTTCTGCAAAACGCTATATCATTTAAAATGATAATACAGATATCAGTCGGAATAAGATAAATGACATGAGCCAAATCATGATAAAGGTGAAATAGACAGGTCACTTGTAACGTATGAAAAACTACTTACACAGGTGAAGATTAGGTAATGTCTGCGCAACGGCCATATAGAATCAGAGGAGTTCACAAGATAGAGAGAATACGATGACATCACCGTATTTAGCAGTCGCATGATCAGGCTTGAATCATGGTCAACCCAAACACATACAGTACTGATGTACTCTCTGCTTGATCACTCGACTACGGCAGTGCAAACGCGTTCCTATATACAGACTGTTTCTTAACGTGTGGACAGTACTTTTAGCATCGATTCAAGACCTGAAAACAATAAAAATATTTTATACAAACGTGTCCAATTCTGAAAGGTTAAGGAGCTATGGCTGTTTGAAATTGTAAAAAAAAAAAAAAAAAAGTTTCGATAGGGGAAAAAAAATAAGACAATAAATAAGAATAATCAGAAAGGCACGTATAGTACAATGTTTATTTACTATGTTTGTATACACTGAGTACGTTAGATTATTTCTAATTTTTTTTTTTTTTTACTATAGAAAGATTCCATAGTTATTTTTTTAAAATTCCAACAGCCACAGCTCCATAACCATTCAGAATCGGGCATATCCTGATATGAACTTTTTTCATAGTTTTCAGGTCCCGAAGCGATCCTGAAAGAAGCACCCATATGTTATGAAACACACTATACAGGGTGATTCACTACCAGTGCGACAAACTCGCAGGAGGTGTAGGGGGCACAAAGACGAATCGGAATCACATAGCATTGCAGGGTCCGAAATGCCCTCGTCATGCGGTAGAGGACGCTGAACGGGAGGTCGCGTGAACAGCGATCCCGCTGGAAGTCAGCATTTGCGAACCGTTTCTGTTGAAGAAACCAAGTGGCAAAAGTCCTCCGGAGTGGATAATCCGCAGGCACCAATGATTGGACGCGTTGCAGATGGTATGAACTCATTTGGTTTGTTGACAGTATCCTCCATACAGTGAATTGGGAAATACCCAATCGTTGGCCTATCGCTCGAGTACTCGTACTCGGATTGCCTTCTGCAAGACGACGTAGGACATTCTCCTCATTGTCTGGCGTCCTCATCGTTCGCTCTCGATTCATGGTACCTCTCGTGAAACAACGAGTCTCACGTAACCTTCTGTGCACACGTGCGAAAATCGTATGATGAGGAGCACGCCTGTGCGGGAAACGTTCCTGGTACAAGCGCAGAGCGGCGCGCCGTTACAGTCAGCAGCTCCATACGTAAGGTGCATGACGGCCAGTTCAACGTTTGAATACTCGTCCATCCTACTGCCTCGGGAACCGGTTCGCAAATGCTGACTTCCAGCGGGATCGCTGTTCACGCGTCCTCCCGTTCAACGTCCTCTACCGCATGACGAAGGCATTTCGAACCCTGCAATGCTATGTGATTCCGATTCGTCTTTGTGGCCCCTACACCTCCTGCAAGTTTGTCGCACTGGTAGTGAATCACCCTGTATATTGAAGAAAAATTGATAAAAGTTATGTTAATAAAGATGAGCTACTAAGCTAAGAGCTGAACAGAAGGTAGAAGTGGCAAGAGTTAGTTAAACGTCCTTTTTTTTTTTTTTATTCAACGGCTGTGATAAACTTGTGGTACGATTGTGCCACTCACACCTATCCAAACAAGTGATCAAAAGTGACAAAACCACTCTGCTTACAGGGTGTGAAACAAGGCATTAAGTGATGCTCTTTCGACAAGAGTTAACTAAATGGCCTTTATCCTACAGAGAACTTTCCCGCAGCTTTCATATATGATAGGTCGATAGCTTGGCAATCTTACTGTATAATAGTCGTCTCTCGTTGATCTCTATTGATCATAACCGACAAACGTTGTCAATCCAACTGCTATTACTGACAGCTACCGTAAATCATCCTTTGGGTGACAAATTTAAGTTTTTTATTTAACCTAATCTAATCGTGTTTAATGGTTAGGTTACCCAAATAAGATTAGGAATTTAACAGGTCGTAACTTCCATATGGCGTGTAGCGATTCACATGAAAGATACTATACAGATATTACGTTTCCTAAATTTTCATTTGATAACTAACCACTAATTATCATTCTTTAGGTAACCTAACTTTTTTTTAAAAAATTAGGTTACCGAAGATGGGTTAAAACAAATTGGATGCTTTTCACGTATGTTTGATTAGCAGTCGCTTTCAAGTAATATTCAGTAGAAAGCAATGAGAGAACATCAGCGATTGTCATATCTTGGAAAGTTCTCCATAGGATGGAAAAAAAAAAAAAAGTCGTTTAGTTAACTCTTGCCGAAAGAACATCGATTAATGTTTCATACTTTCAAGCTCGCTCCGTGAGTGACTTTCTCACTTACCACTCATTTGGACAGGTGTGATTGGTTCAATCGTACCCAGTTTTGCCAAATTGACACACTTAAGGCTGGATGTTGACCTTGTCGATCAGTCAAGACTATTCACTGCAAAGAAATTCTCCCTCAACCAAGCACCAATGCCATACACGACAGGATTAAATCCCAATTCTGCCAAATGGTGCAGTGGCCAGTGAAAGTAATTATTCAAGTGGAGAAAACACTTTAGAACAAATAAAAATTTAACATTTTTTTAATACAAAGGAAAACTAATAAAATCTGATCGCAGATGTGAAGATTTCTGCCATGGCTGAATGAAAACCAATCAAGCTAAACTTCTTCCATAAAAATTTCATCCAAGTGCCTACGCAAGCCACAGCTTACTTGCGAATGCGTGTCCCTGATCAGTTTGTGCAATGTTGTTTAAGCATGTATGACAGGTGATGATTGCAAGGGTCTTTTAAAGCCCAGGAAAGAATTCACGGTTTTTAACTCCGGGAAACTGGATTTTTTTTTATTCGGCAATCAGACAAACCAACTACAGAATAAGCGCTCTTTGAACTTACAAAACACTGCCGCCTAATAGCATTACTTGCCTTGGTGAAAAAATAAAAAGAAAAGAAACAGTCGCAGTAATTTCTTAATGAGACCTTTTTCACCCAACTACTAGTATATACATGCATTAATCCTTGATGAATGTCTAGTACAATTAAATGTTTTAATGATATTAATATTTATTTCAATACCGCAATATATCAGAAAATATCCAAATTTGGACTCTGACGTGGTAGAGTTAGTTTCCCGTATTAAAAAAAAATAATTATTTTTGGCAATTATCAACTTTAATTAATGTAGAAAAGTTTCTAATGTCCAGTCAGCGCTATCAGTTCAATGCAACTCTTTACTATCATTCGAATTATACAATCTCTCTCCTCTCGTTGTTGTTATTCCTAATAATGACTGAAAACTAAGGCTATGTTAATATGGACGTCGGGAATCAGGCACTCCAGCTCGCACTGGTGGCAGAATAAATAAGATATTACTGGGATTTTGTCATATAGTGGGGAAGATATTTCCGGCTGTAAATATCTTCTTCACTTTGTAATACCCAAAGCTTAATTTGCCTAAACATTATTCGCATTAATAAATGATGTTCCCTTAAAATTGCAGACGTACCTTTTCAAAAATCCCTGTATTTTTATGTTTACATACTGTTGTTTTCTTCAAAAGGTTGTTTAAATTCTTGTCCTTATATTGAATACATATTTCAAACATGCATGGCCAACCTTTTCGTGCAACTTGCCTCATGTTATGTTGGAAATTTGTTGGTCAACCTAGAAGCGGATACAGAAGTCAACGGAATCTATCTGTGTCCTCCCCCACCCCCACCTACCCAATTGATCTACGCCTGGCACCACCAAATGCTTTTGCTAATTGTATAAAGGAATTTTATAAGCTATAGTATTAAAACATTGTACGTTTCTAAAATAAATTTAATCTACGTTAACGAATGAATGTTCGTCCTTAAAAATCGATGTCTCGAGAATTTACTAATGCTCCTATTTAGTTGAGCTAAATTAATGCGATAAACATGAACGGTAGATTCTTGTCACGATGTTCCATCGGCTCATGTTTACGTGAGTATTCTTATATACTGCGAGAAAAAAAACATTTATTAATCAAAATGAGAGGTAATCGTACGCATGCGCGATCAGAGAATAAGGCTAGTCTACAGTACTAAGTTTAGTGATATAATCAAATGTAAACAATTCTACACGTTGCGCTGATACAGCAGTGCCAAATTTTAACGACTCAAATCCTGTATGCATAATTAGAATTTAATTCATAAGAATTAATTAAATAATTAATTTCTGAAGTCACACGATTTCAGCGACATTTGCAATTAACGACATGATACATGGAGTACAGTATCCGGTATATTGTATTTTGTTATCAGTAATTCAACTGAATAACTCATTAATCAATATCTGTTAATTGTAATGTTAAGTCGCTCAATAGCCTATAGACTTCTCCTAAAATAAGATAGAAATTTACTTACAGGACATTATCCCGCTCATAAACTTTCATTTGCAAACTTCGATTCTTCTCGCCCTGTAGTAACAGTTACGCATTCATTATTCCCACACGTAGTTTCGTATGAGTGGATAGTAAAAGGGTAGCGAGATTTGCGATTCGATTGGATAATTATGAATGAACAACAACCTGTTTTATGTTTCATTTTATTTACTTTTATAAGCATTTTATTCACGAACTGCATTATACGGTTATAAATTTTACCTGATTTGTATTCTACCATTTTTCAAACGTTTCTGGAGCTTAAAGTATGAGGTATCTTTCACCGCAAAACTATGAACTGACTTTAAGAGGCTTGTGCCGATTAAAATAATTTATAATGTGCAAAGCACTGAGGTCTACTCACGCACCACCCCCGACGTACTTGGTTTTTGTGGGGGGGACGTTTGTTTTCAGCAAGCACCCTCTCCCCCCTTGTTATTTGAATCACTTTTTTTAACAAAATATAGACAAACTATTGCGCTAATCCAGATACGAAGCGTTTTTATTTCTATTATTCGTATTTTATTTTTTTGAGATTACCGGTAAATACATTGACGTATATGTATATACTTTATAAAAGTATGTTAAAATATGTATATTCATAGCTAAATTTTATGTGAAATCTTTTACTTGTTCTGGAATTTGGGGAGCGCGTGAAATTTACGAAAAAATTTTAGGGGGCCCAAGGTATAAAAGTTTGAGAACCTCTGATGTTGGCTATTTGTTACATGGACCTGTTTTTGTCATATTTGGGCCCAAATTTTTTGAATTCGATGTTGAAATTGTGATAAGTATTGCCTCCCAGATGTTACGATTTCCGATTTTAAAAGTTTGCCTGATCAATTGCTTTTTTTCAATGGGAAAGTTGTTTCCTCTTCTCTGTTTAGCCTGAAAACACGCCGGGTGCTTCTAAACCAAACATCGAATATAAATCGATTTTATTTGATGAAAAAAAAAAAAAATTTAAGATAATAATAATAAAGCAACAGCTATAGCGTGAAGAAACGCGACACAAACTACTCCACACAGCCAGCCACTCGAGCATACTGAAGAGCGAATAATTGTCATTGACTTTTTAAATTTCTTCTAAAAACACAAAAGAAAAAAAGGTCGCCAGTTCAACTATAGAAGAGGAGCGTTTTGGCCGCACCCTGAGAGGACATTCCAATTCATCCCAAAAGTGTTCGATCGGATTCAGGACTCAAGCGTGTCGTTGAACGTAGGTTTCCTCAATTCAGGTTTTTACTTTGCTTGCTATACGGGATTGACTATTATCGCACTGTGACATAGAGGGCCTTTTCCCATGGAGGGCCAGAGCGCTGGCGTCATGGAATTGCCCAAGAAATAAGAGTATGACTTGTCAGTGATGGTTTGTAGCATTACTACCATCGGTCTAAGTCCGAACCGCAGAAAGCAGTCGAACACCGTAACCTCATATACAGTATATACATACAGTATACTACACTTTTCTCTCTGAATTTCTAGACACCCAGCATGACAGTTTGTCATGTACGTAAATCATTAAAACACTTCCTTGCTAGGCAATGAGAGGGAGGTACCCTACCACAAGTATTACTAATGTAAAAGGCGCGTGAAATGCCCGTCACGCGTCTTGCCCTCCTTATTAGTTCATGTACATCTGGTCTGTATTTCATATTATGAAATACAGACCAGATGTACAGTTTTGAGTTAAGTTTAGACTAGTTTTTATTTCCAGTTATTGACGTAGCCGAATGGTCAGGAGCGCGAGTGTAGTAGCATATGCTCTTTGAGTAGACCGCTGTTCAAGCCCGTGACTGCTAAATACGATTAACATTTGTATTGATTTAACGTAAATTCCACTGACCTGGAGGTCGTGCCGGAGTATAAATAATAAATTTTTAATAGAACACTGGCTATGGCCTGGAATAACGTACGTGTTCTTTAATGTGCATATATCTTTTTTTATTTTATTATTATTTTTTTTTTAATGCTGTCTATTAATTAAATCACTGAATTTAACGGCGAACAGTCAATGAGCACATAATTCAGTGGTTTTCAACAGGGGTGCCACATAATTTGGGTTTAAGTAACTGAAACTTATTATTATTATTATTATTTAATTTATATATTTATTTCATTATAAAAAGGTGTACGGTATCTATTTAATTTTGTGATGATCTATAATTGATGTTTATTTAGTACCTCTATATAAAGAATAAAATTAATATATATATGTATACACTGCTGTGCAAAACTTAAGGACCAACACTATTTCTAAAGGTTACAACCACAAAATCTTTACTTAAGGTACTCTTTCTGATGAGAGTAGATTCAGTCTCAGCAGCGATTCTGGACGTCAGCTAATCTGGCGAGAAGTTGATACACTGTATCACCCCGCAAACATCACTGAAAGGGATCGATATGGCGGTCGAGGTGTTCTCGTCTGGGGAGGCGTTATCTTGGATGGACGTACTCCAGATACTGGAAAGCGGTACTGTAACCAGTGCTCGCTACTGTACTGAGGTAATCCTTTCCCATGTGCGTCTGTTCCGAGGTACCATTGGCCCGAGTTCGTGTTTATGGTTGATAACGCCACACCCCATCGCACTGCAGCTGTTGATATGCTTTTGGAAAGTGAGGACATTGTTCGTATGGATTGGCCTGCCCGTTCCATCGATCTAAATCCCATCGAACACATATGGGACGCTCTGGGGAGACGCCTAGCAGCATGTCCACACCCACCAGAAAAAAGTTCACCAGCTGAAGATGGTGCTGACAGAGGAATGGACGATGTTACCGCAAGAACTTAACAACATTGTTCTAAGTATGGACAGGCGGTGCAACGCCTGCATCGACATTAGGGGTGGCCATATCGCCTACTGAGGACCACCTCTTCCCTTTGTTCCATCTTTGGCAGTGATGCATCTGTATCATGGCAGCCAGTGCTATGTTATCACTTTTGAATAAAGTCCCTCTATACCGTTTTGTTTCCGTTGTTGTGTCGGTGCTGTTTGTTTCCTTCATCATTTCTGTACCTCACGAGGTTCCTTTGGAAGGTTTTTCCATATCCAGGCCACTCCTATGAGAAGCTACAGGTGAAAACCTGACTGGCCCTTAAGTTTTGCACACCAGTGTATATACAGCACAATATTGCCTAAGTTGGTGATGCGCCTAAAAAAAAAAAAACTTGCAACGACAATTACATTTTGTAATTTGGAATTTCATCTTTACCATTTGACTTAAAATCACTTCACACTCTTCATGTTTTTCTCACGAACAACCCTTCAAAGTGCACGGTAGAGATGAGTGTTCCTCTACGCACTTGAGATCACACCTTGGTGATCGTTTCTTCTGCGACGGAGCCTTTCTCAATCTCTTGTTGTTTTGCATTACAAGAGTGAAAAATGGGATAATCTGCGAGATTTCTCTTCTTCCTTTGCTTGGTTGGATTGCTGTTTTAAATCTTCTGATATCAATGTTTACTCAGATCGTCTCAGTGAAATTATTTTTGTAGGGATGAAATTCTTTATTCTACACTCCCTCCCAAAATCTTGTCCTTTATCTAAACCTTGATTTTCCTACAAGTGTCCTAAGGCTGTTCAAGAAAAGAATGTTGCATATCGAAAATTGGCTCCCATCCAAATCTCCGCGTTTATTTTCTGCCTACACTAAAGCTAGCAACAAGAAGTAGATTTTGAAAAGGGCTAAGAGTAGAAAACTTGCTTCTTGTCCAAACGGTAGTCGAGCATTCTGGTCTTTTGCCAAAGCTATTGGCCGCAACTTTTGCTCATCTATACTCCCAACTCTGTTAAAATCTTGTGGTTCTCTTGCCTCTTGCCTTCTCAGCTAAAGATAAAACCGGCTTACTAGCATCTTACCTTTCTTCTAATCCTTGTATTGACTATCTTGGTAAACCGCCTCCTACCATTCCAGTAATAAATAAATAAATTTTCTGTTTATACTCCGGGACGACCAAACGGTCAGAGGAGTTTACAAGATACACAGAATGCAAGAAACAGCACCGTATTCAGCAGTCATGGGCTTGAACCCTAGTCATTGAAGGAACGTGTAATTATGTACCCACGCGCCTGACCACTAGGCTACGGCGGCCTCTTACATTCCACTCAGTTCCTTCTGTGGGCTTCGGTAAAAGGATTACAGAAGAATTTTAAACAATCTTGATGACAAGAAACTCCAGGTCCTGATAGTATTTCTCCACTTATTCTCAAAAGCTGTGCATCTGAGCTTACTCCTACTTTTTACACTTTCTTCTTATTCTACTGGAGTTTTTCTTCTGCTTGCAATTTACTCATATCTAGCCAGTTCCTAAAAAGGTTACAAACCCTCCCATCCAATTATCGTCACACTGCTCTTACGTCCACCCTTTCCAAAGTAATGGAGAAATCCATTAACCACCCAATCCTAAACATCTAGAAATCTTCCACCTGATTAATGATCGGCTAGTATGGATTCCGTTATTGTCGATCCACTGGTGATATTTTGGCTTATGTTACCCATTTATGAAAAAATTCAATGGAAAAGTTTGGTGGCACTTGACATTTCTAAGGCATTTGTCGTGTTTGCATAAACGTTTTCTAAACACGCTTCCATCTTATGGATTGTCGACTGCTTTTTGCATCTGGGTATCTAATTTTCTCTTGATCTTTCACCGCGGGTGGTGATATATGGCTCTCTGTCTTCTAACTTCTGCACTAATGCTGGTATTCCCCAGTGTCCAGTTCTTTCTCCCACTCTTTTCCCCTTGTATATTAATGACCTTTTTTTGCATTTACCGGTAAGTTTATCCATAGTTTTACCGATGATAGCACACTGCATTCCACCTTCCAGTTTGAGAAATCTTGCCCTATACAAAGAGCACCTCCAACTTCTTGAATGTCCGCTACCAATTCCTTAATGCTGATCTCCAGGTAATTCTCCAGTGGGGCAAAGATAACTTAGTAGATTTCAGTCCTTCTAAAACTCAGTTCTATTTTGTATCTCTCAAAAAAGGATTCTTTTGCTCCTATGCTTATCTTCGATGACACTCTGATTTCTAGGCAAGATCATATATCTCCATTGCGGATTACTCTGACTTCTCTCTCTCTCTCTCTCTCTCTCTCTCGGTATAAGCACATTACAATATTGTTCCTCTTCATTTAAAAAATTGAATTTTCTTTTTTGTTGTCAGCGTTACTTTTTTTCTAAACAGCTATTCACTCTGTACAAATCTCAAATTCTCCCTACTACGGAATATTGTTCCCACATTTGGGGCAGTGCCCTATAACTTCTCTCAGGCTTCTAGACTCCATTCAAAAGAGAGGGCAGTTATGTTAATTAATGACCCATTTCCAACAAAGTCGCTCCATTTTCCGTCTCGTCTCATAGACGTTGTGTTTGTGTTGCATGCCTTTTCTATAGATACTTCCATAGGTACTGTTCTTGTGAATTGGCCTCTATAATTCCTCCCTCCGAAACCAGTCCGAACACGTGCCGCATCCAGTCAGCATCCTTTTTTTTTTTACTCCCCAAATTCACACTCACAGAACCAATTTTTCGTCTTCCTCATTTATTCCTTCAACTTCCCTTTTTTGGACCAACCTTCCTTCACACATATTACCTGAAAATTACAATCTGCAGAAATTCAAGTCGAAAGTCTGATGTCAAAAGTGTCTTTATTCTGTCCTCTCAACCTTTAACCCACACATTGTAGTAAGGACTATTACTAAGGACATTGTACTAAGGACTTTTGTGTTGGGGTTTTCATATATAAAAAAAAGGAGCAACTAATAAGAAGCAGATAACAATTTCATTATTTGATTATCGTTGCACTAACCGGTTTTATATATAGAACAGCGTAAATTTGATTGATATCAGCACAAACTTGCTGCTTCTGACGCTGCTAATATTTTCTCAGTAGCATTAATATTAATATGTAATGTTAGAATGTGTTGGATAAACGTTGACAAAGTATACATTTAATCTTATTTTAGGTGTGAAATACTTGAGTTTAGGTTATTATTTTTCAACTAGAATACCCGTGAATATTTCGCCAAAAGTGTTTTAGAGATAAGTGAAGATTAACATCGAAGTACTGTAATTGCAAAAAAAAAAAAACTTTCTCGCTCGGTTCCCTTCGTTGCTAGCCAAGGAGTCAGTGGGACAGATTCGGGTAAAAATGCAATTTGATTATATCGTCTTTTAAAAATAAATTCCAATTATTGCACAAAAATTAGCAGGACCTCGAAACTGCTACGTTACGTTGTCTAAGAGAAAAAACTCCAGCTTTGTTGAAAGTCTGACCCTGATATTTGTTGATTGTATTGACAAAAGTTACGTCTTCTCTTCAACGAAAATGGCAAGTTAGTTTCACTTGGAGCTGAATTAATTCTTCGGATTTGAAAATCGGTTGGAAAAGATTTTGGATTTTTTTTCCCTCCCCCAGTTTTACTGTTAAATAAAACCTATTGCTTTGGAATCATGTCAAAAGCTTATTAAGTCTTTGAGTTATTCAAGTTCAAAGAGCCTTCTGGATAGAGTGACATAAGCAAATTATTATAAATATTTAAGCACTGCTGTTGAGGAGAACCTTGCACTAAGATCTCTAGTGTTTTTCTATATAAAACAACTTTTTGCTTAAACTGAAAACCTACAGATCACGGAAAGAGACTTTCAAACTTATATAGAAAATAATTAAACTACTCTTCTTGGCTTGTCATCGTTGGAAAACTCACGAAATTTTGAGAATTAACTGCCAGAGTGATGTCAGCTTAAATCCTCACACTTTTGATTATTTAGTATTACTACTGTACTTAGCAAACAGTACGTACTACTTAGCACCAAAGTTTGTCTCAGCGGAAAGTCATCGATGTAAATAAAATCTCAAATCTCACGTGTTCGCTTGTTCTAATATCTTAAAAATGTGGATATTAAATAATTGCAAAGATGAAGGATGAAAAAAAAAAAAAAAAACAAGCTCGAGATAATATACATAACTATACAGTCTATCGAAAAGCAACTTTCGCGTAATCGTGAATAAAAGGTCCTCGTTACAACGATGTTCGGTAATCGAGGGTCATTTCCCCTATTTGTTGTGTGGCCTGTTCAGTTGGAACCAAGGTGGTGAATCATCTTCCCCCTATTATTGATGATCTTGCAGAGTCAGGAAGCAAAAGCTGGATGAACTCATGTATTGTTACCGCACTACCCCCCTACCCCCTTTCTTCTTTCCCGCCGCTTCAGGAAGAGCCGCATTGCTATGATTACGTGTTGCTTGCCGTCGTCACACCGGCCGCAGGGTAGATAGGGTGACTGAACAAGCAACTACGGTCTATTTCTCAGACGCAAGTTTACTTTCCTGAAACTGGACACGAACGTAACGAGCACGGCTTGACTCGATTTGCCGTTCACGGCCAAGGACAGATGGGCGGTGTTATGCGGTGGTCTTGTGCTGTTGCCAGGAATGCGTAACTGCAAATGTTTTAAAGAACAGGTTTTACTAATGTTTAAGGTGGGGAGAGTTTCCGTTAGTTTCCAAAGCAGAGAACGGTTAGGGGTGGACTTGTAGAACAACAACTAGTCACATGCAAATACCAGTTGCGGTAAAGCTGGCGATGATACATGTAATCACGTCTTATGCGTTGCTCGCGGCTTATTGTTTTGGTGTTACCTGACAGACTACATCCTGTTGTTCAACTACATGTAGGAGGCGCATTTTCCGTTGGGAGTTAATCTTGTTGGGATCATTAGAAAGCGTATAACTCCAACGGGCACTCCGCGTTTAACGGTGATAATACTTTAAAAAGAATTTCTCTCGATGCTCCAGTTAAACTATTAGCACTTCCTCGGAAGACTGTAAAAGTGGGCGAAGCAGTGGAGCTTAAGTCAAGTTGCTTTCTTCCGCCCCCATTTCCGTGTTTACAATTCTTCAGCAAATTTTATGAAATCTCTTTATCGCATTAGAAACTTATTTAACATACCTACGAGTTTCTAAGGAGTGTCAATCTGTGTTAGAAACGGACGAAATAGAAAATTCAATCAGCCTAGGGGAGTTATTCATTTGTTTCCGACATTAATTTGTTTTGGTACACGTCGCCGGGATTGTAATAAACCATAAAATAAGCAAAAAAAGACGACAGCCAATATCTGCTGTTTTGTGATTGGACAAGATTTATGATTAAAGTAATTTATATCTCATAAAATACCAGTAATAAAGATTTTTCATCTGTAACAAAATTAGACCTATTGCAATTTATAGCTTTCACAGGCAATTATTAGTTGCTTAGATGTTATAATATATTGTAATTTTGAATAGTATAGACTTGTTTTCTTATCGAGTAAACTGCCCGAATGTAGTGCTCTAACAAGCATCCTGGCTTTCTACTAAGAGCATCCATAAAATTTCTCAAGTACTGAGAATATCTATTGAAAATAGCAAGATGTAGGCGCGGTCCCAAGATTTTCTAAAGGAAGGGATTAAAGCAGTATTTGGGGAAACTGCTTTAGCCCTGTCCACGTTTTATTGCTACTGCATCGTGTAGTAGTAAAAAAAGATGCACATTTTATTTCTAATATAAGGGGGCCTCTAGCGAATTAGTTCGAAGATGACATCCACATCTTCGAACTAATTCTCAATGGCGAATTCGAACATAAGTATTTATCTACAAAAATTCATAAATAAATGTTCTGTTTATACTCAGGAACAACCACACATAAAGTCAGAGCAGTTCACAAGTCACAGAATACAAGAACATTATATCATATTTAGTCAGGGGTGGGCAGATGGGGCATATGCCCCCCCCCCCCCCAACCAAAAATTTGAAATTAAAGAAACAGAACGGATGAGGCGTTCTAAAAAAAACCTCAAAAGTCTCGTCGCCATGCTCCCCCATTACGATGTTATCTGGACCTGGTTGTCATGCCTCCCCTTACGATGATACCTGGATACACCACTGTATTTAGTAATCACACGAACTTGAACCACGGTAATTCAAAGCGCGTGCACGTTGTACTCTCCCGCTTAACCACTCGGCTACGAAGGCCTTCGGAGAAGAAACTTGAATGGTCATCAGAAAAGTAAGGTAATAATATATTGCCACCCAGCCTTATATACAAATGAGTGGATACGATCCATACAGTGGAGTGAAGGGCGCAGTACAGCTCGGCATGAGTATATTGTCTCCTGAAGTGAGATATGAATATGGTGTCCTTTTTATATACAATATTATTTATGAGGTTGAATTGCAGCCGAGTGGTCAAGCACGGGAATGCAGAAGAACACGCATTTGAGTTTGAGCTCACATTACTGCAAAATACGGTAATAATTGTATTTTTGTAAAAATAATTACAGTAATTGTAAACTCCTGACTTTGTGATCATGCCAGAGTATAAACAGAACATATGTGGACATGTATAGTATCTTATGTAAGGCGGCTCCCAAACGCTAGTTCAACTACGCCGTGGTACACTGTGATGTTACAAAAACTCTACAGAAAGGCCAGAAATGTGTGTAATGCTATGTTTGTGCCGTGTATGTGTTTGTTATGTTGTTTAGTTGCTTCTGGCCGCTTTGCTATCAGGAAGCATCAAGCACCAGGGTGGTGCGTCCTGATACCCGTCTACGCCGCGAGGAGGCGGGCCACAACTGAGCGCGAACCGCTGCAAACCTCGAGTGTCTCGTACTGAGTGTCCAACTCATTCAAAATATGAACAAATAAAAAATTTAAACAGTAAATTAATATAAATTATAAAAATAAAAAAGTAATTAAAAGTTAAAAGAATAAAAAAATTAAAGAAAAAAAATTTTCGAAAAATGAAAAATAAATAAAAATAATCAGAAAAATTGAAGATAAAAATAAGTAAATAAAATAAAATTAAAATTAAATTCAGAAAAAATAAAGATAAAATAAGTTAATAAAATGGGGGAAGGGGGGGAATCCCGCACCAGTGTAAGATGGTGCCAGCAGATGATCCCACCTCAGGACCAGCCTGAGGCCAGCAGAAGATAGAAGTCAAGAAGACACAGTGATATCATTCGGTGTCGTACAAGTTTGATAACAAACTGTCCAAGTCGAAGATGATGGTGAAGATGGTACTTGAGCTAAAAAAATGGTGGTAGTGACGATGGTGGTATCACGAGATGGCGACGATAGAGATGCTGGTCTGGACTGGAATAGGAGTAGATCCTGAAATTGGGACACTACTGATGAGTTGTCCACGTCTGGTAAAGGCTTTATGTGCAAAATCTTGCAGAAGATGATATTTTTCTTTGGAGTCCAAGAGAGACGACTCATTGCCTGGAGAGAGTGGTTGACACAGAGCAGACAGAGGCTGACGAAGATCCAAGTAATATGGGCAGGTGAAAAGAACATGCTGCCAGTCTTCTGGGCTGCCACAATTACAGAGGGGTAGAATCAGACAGATTAAACATAGCAAGTTTAGCAGGAAGCGAACCATAGCCAGTTAGAAGAAAAAGAGTGCGGAGACTCGGACTGAACCATTTTAGAATAGACTTTTGTAAGGCAAAGGACACAGATCGAATAAACTTTCTTGTGACCATACCTTTGGGAAAAGAAGACCACCGATCTTGCCAGAGTTGAACCAGATGGTTCCAGCAACGAGTTTTTTTTCTGATTTAGGATCGCAGTGGAGAAGGCATGTCTAAGGTAATAGCAAAAACCTTGATAAGCGATTTTGAGATCCAGAGGTAGGCAGCCATTTAAAACCTGAAGCGCAGCTGTCGAAACAGTGCGACAGGTACGACTCATCATTAAGAGCATACGTCTTTGGTCAGAGGAGAGTTTTTCTTGGATGGCAATCTTCTTAGTATACCAAAACCAGGCGCCAGCGCCATAGGTACAATCGGAACAAACACCATTTTATACAAAAGACGAAGGGTGCGATGGTTAAATACCCCAGGATTGATGCAAAAGACGGCCAAGTATAGATGTATATACTTGGCAATTTTATCATGAAGGTGTGAGATATGTTTCTGGAAGTTTAACCTAGGATCTAGAATAATACCCAAAAATTTATGTGAGTCAACCACGGAGAGAGAACGACCAAAACGTTTAACAGTCGGAGGCCAGAAAATGTTAAGGTTGCCCTTAACATAAAGAAGCTTAGTCTTGTTAGGAGAAATGGTAAGTTTATTAATAACGGACCAAGAGCACAGATCATTCATAATACTACTGGCAGTACTTTTCAAGGAAGCACGAGAATTACCAAGGACAAGAAGGGTTAGAATAATTCAGTGGTTTTCAATCGGTGTACCACGACACACCAGGGTGCCGAAACAATATTCTTGGGGTGCCGTGTAATTTGGGTTTAAGTTACTTAAAGTTATTATTTATTTATTTTAATTTATACATTTATTTCATTATAAAAAGGTGTACGGTATCCATTGTACCGTAGTTTTTTAATTTTGTGGTGATCTATAATTGATCTGTATTTAGTACCTCTATATAAAGAATAAAATTATTATATAGGTATATATTAAAAGGTCGAAAACCACTGTGTTAGGTATTTATTTTGACCTAGGGGTGCCGTGAAAAAATTACTGGGACACTAAGGACGCCATGAACCGAGAAAGTTTGGGAACTCTGGGTTAGATCATCGGCATATGCTATTTTAGAAGCATTGGGAGTTGAACGGAGAAGGAACTCATCTAGAACCAAATCCCAGACGAGTGGACCAAGCACTGAACCTTGTGGGCATCCTCGAGAGACAGAACGACTAAGTTGCTGAGTTCCAGAAATGACTTGTATGTACAGAACGGTGGAGAAAGTACATATGAATGTTGCGATCCCTTATACAGGGTGACTCAAAAATATTGGTGCAAACGTTTAGGGAAGGTAGGTAACATCTAAAGGAATGTGAATCGCATAGGAACCCATAACCGGAAACGTCACCGTAAGTCGGTACACGGCGCTGTTCATCAGTTCGCGAGAGGGAAAATTTCTGGTTTGCTCATTCAAGCAGTAGCCGCCGCACGAAGAGCATGCATCGATATACGAACTGTGAGCTGGCAGACATGCACCTAGTGTATGGATTAGCAGAGGGGCCCACACGGTGTGCGCCCCCATGCGGCACAACATCGCTTGCAATAAATGTGTGGGCAGGTATGGTCGGTGACTGCTTAGTCGGCCCATACCTGTTACCATCCCGCATGAACTCCGCTAAATATCGGATCTTTCTTGAACAAGTTCTACCAGGGTTACTTGACATGTTACAGCAAATGTGAGACGCAACATTTGGTTTCAACATGAGGGGGCGCCTGCCCATTATGGAAGGTGTTGTTGTTGTTGTTATTTGGTTTTTAGGAGCATTAGCAACTAAGGCCAAATTGCTCCTGGAATATTTGGTGGTGACGGGCTCGAACCCCGGTCTAATCAAGAAGCGTGTGCTACGCACTGCTGCTCCTTCCCACCAGGCTACGGAGGCGCCCATGGAAGGTGTGTTCTTGACCATTTGAACAGGCGTTTTTGGCGTGGATGGATTGGCCGTGGTGGACCAGTTGCCTGGCCCCCACGCTCACCTGATTGGTCGAGCCTTGATTTCTTTCTGTGGGGGACCCTCAAATCTATCGTGTATGAATCGCCTGTGGAGACGGAAATGGATTTCGTGGCGAGACTCGTCTGCGCTGCTGCTACTGTCAAAAAAAAAAACTCCAGGTGTGTTCGACCGTGTCTCCAATCCATGCTGCGTCGGTGTCACGCATGCATCGCGTCTCATAGTGGAACCTTCGAGCATCTGTTGTAACATCATGAAATACATCCATCTCGTACTCCATTGTTAATATTATATCAAATAAATGTTTGCCACTAATTACTGTCTTGTGTCATTTCTGCTTCTTGTGCCTCTGCTACTACTTTCCCGTGACGTTTACAGTTATGGGTTCCTATGCGATTCACATTCCTTTAGATGTTACCTACCTCCCCTAAACATTTGTACCAATATTTTTGAGCCACCCTGTATATCAAACCATGTTCTTCAGGGTGTCACTTTTGCCTTTCACAAGTGACGCACTCTGAGGCGATCGCCTTCTCGCCTAACCTATCGGCTCGGTCCGGAAATGATAGGGATGAGAGATTGGTCCTCGAGCTATTCGGACCATAAGAACTCTCAGCGTTACCGTACCTTGAATTTGAAAGTAAACGCCGCCAATTAATTAAAAGATTCCCCCAACATTTTTTACTACAACATGATGCTACTGCATCATGTAAAAAAAAAAAAAAAAAAAAACTACACATATTTCGATCATAAGGGAGCCTCTAGCGAATTAGTCATAGATCTACAAAAATTCATAAATAAATGTTCTGTTTATACTCAGGGACAACCACACATAAAGTCAGAGCAGTTCAGAAGACACAGAATACAAGAACATTATATCATATTTAGTAGTCACACGAACATGAACCACGGTAATTCAAAGCGCGTGCACTTTGTACTCTTCCCGTTGTTTTTTTTTTGGTTTTTTTCACGAGTTGCAATATTTTTAATTACCGCGTTTCATTTTCATTTTAATTACCGTTTCACTTTCACAGAACTCCGAATAGAAATGCCAACTCTAAAACCAAACTTCGAAAGAATGGAAGTTAATGAAACAACCCAACAAAAATAGCATTTCTTCTTCCGAAGAAAATGCAAAAATTTACGTTGCAAAGTGTAATCGTCACTCATTATGAAAAAAAAAAATAAATAATAATAATCCACGTCATAATGTCATGTAGCAGCAGCAAAAATAAACGGTGCAAAAGATGTTAGGTATAACCAAAGCCATAGATTGCTGCTCCTAACGTTTCCAACCTAAAATTTATGTTTGCTTCTGTACACTGCATAACAAACTACAGTATATATGCTGTACATAGTTTGACAGACGGCAACACGTTGTGAAGATGTCTATCAAACTCCCGTTTCTTTTTTCAGTTTTTTTTTTTTTTTTTCTATTTGGGAACAAGATTCAGATCGCCCCATCTACTATTTCCGACTAGATGATAATTTTCTCAATATGATGATGCAGTGTATTATTTTCTGTGTTATAAATAGAAATAATAAATGAAGAATATGTCTGTAAATTCGTATGTTCTGTGTTCGATTTGATTTTTGCTGGACGAAAAAACAGTTTCCGGGAGGAAAAATCATACTACCCTCGCCTGAGACCGACCAATTCAGCCACGTCGTTAAAAAGGCCCATAAAAATTTCTAGAGTCATTGACGGAATTCCAACTCGGAAGTTTTTTTTACCTGGTATGCGGAGGATGGTGATTATACCAACTGTGCTACCCACAAGGACTCGAAGAATGTCTAAAGAACTTTTCATACGGCTGTCGAGTTAGTCTGGTGCTGGACGAAAAAACAGTTTCCGGGAGGAAAAATCATACTACCCTCGCCTGAGACCGACCAATTCAGCCACGTCGTTAAAAAGGCCCATAAAAATTTCTAGAGTCATTGACGGAATTCCAACTCGGAAGTTTTTTTTACCTGGTATGCGGAGGATGGTGATTATACCAACTGTGCTACCCACAAGGACTCGAAGAATGTCTAAAGAACTTTTCATACGGCTGTCGAGTTAGTCTGGTGCTGGACGAAAAAACAGTTTCCGGGAGGAAAAATCATACTACCCTCGCCTGAGACCGACCAATTCAGCCACGTCGTTAAAAAGGCCCATAAAAATTTCTAGAGTCATTGACGGAATTCCAACTCGGAAGTTTTTTTTACCTGGTATGCGGAGGATGGTGATTATACCAACTGTGCTACCCACAAGGACTCGAAGAATGTCTAAAGAACTTTTCATACGGCTGTCGAGTTAGTCTCCTGCGTACATGTATTATATAATTTGGCTGAATGTAGTTGTATTCTTTTCCTTAAATCCAGTTTAATTTCAAAACTCGTTTAGTTTCTGAAACCATATCTTCTAGGGCGATGTGTTTGTTGTAGCTCTCTTTCTCTCTTTTTCGGAGAAGACTAAAAAAGAAGAGAAATAGATGTATATTGTGGATTTCTGATATGTAACCCTACTATCAGATATAATTTGACAACTACTGCTATGTTGGTATGCGAAGCGACTTAAAATATGTGGCAGGTATATGAGGCTAATTCATTCTGGGCTTACGCAAATCCTTACTGGTAGAAATATCGAGGAAGCATCATAAAAACTTGAACGTACGGCCGTTACTAAAAGGTACACGAGTCTGTCACGTGACATTGATGACCGTGGCCTTCACCTAGAGACACGCTCACTTTCACTCAACGCGTGCCGCCTTCATTGCAAAATCTGAAGGTGACCCATCATGCCCTGCGGCAAGACAGGTTTTTGCAGGATTACTTTCTCTGGCAGTTTTCACGGTCGCCGTAGGCGGACCTACCAAGCTGGCACATTTTCCCGTGGACGATAGGAGGAAGCATGCTGAAGGTCAAAACATGTAAGGCACTCCGTAGTGATTCGTACCTATTTACCGCATAAATAACTGAATGTCAGTCTTTTGTAACCATACCGGCCTTGAGTGTGTGGCACATCTGGAGAATGCACCGCTAACTCGTGCAACGTTAATGCAACCTTGTACAAAGCGGAATGGCATATCATGCTTTGATTCTACCTACTCCTTCCCATTGAGCGAAAGACTAAAATGGACCGATGTCATTTGGCAGAGATAACGGTGAGCTATGATGTACACAATTCAGGGTGGAGTCTACGTTTGCCAGGACTAGAACAGCTGATATAATTATATTCAGCATAATGGCGATGACAAGAATGAGACAGGCAGATACAATAGCAAGCACAGCAGTCGTATGATTCATTATAACAACTCTGAAGTACAGTATTTAGACAGTGGCACTAGTAACGTCGATTTGGTGAAATGCCAAATTGTGACAGCTCGTAGAAGTCGTCTCCTCCCTTCCATGCTATCCACTCCCATTTCTATGTGAAGGTAAAGTGGTAGATTCGAGGTCAGACCCGTTATCATGTATAAAATGCCATCGTTATACTGGAGGAAGTTACGTAAAAATTTCTAAAGGCAAAATGAACGTGGAACGATTCTTAACGTGCTGTTATTGAATCTCCATTATTCTCAAAACTTATCACAAACGCCAGTCAGGTATCACATAGTTCTATAATGGTTCTTGAACTTACACAGAGACGCCGATTATTCGAACCGGGTATTCACCAATTGGATAATAGATTTTAACCAATTAAATTTAACCCCAGGGGCTCACATCTAGTGAATATGGCTTGGCACACCCAGGGTCCTGAGCTGGATATCATCATTCTTCTCTTTTTTGATGACTCTCTCTCTCTCTCTCTCTCTCTCTCTCTCTGACAGGGTAACACGGGAATTTTTTTTTTTTTTTTTTTGGCTGGCGCAGCATAAGCCTCAGGCTTCCTTGCACCATATAGCTAATAATAATAATAATAATAATAATAATAATAATAATAATAATAGGCTTCTACAGGAATCTCGGAGAAGACGGGTAACAAGGGAACGGACCACCCGAGAAGAAGACGATTGAGGATTTCTAGGAAAACATATGGAGCAGGGAAGTAAAACATAACAGCCGAGCCACCTGGATAGAACTAGAACCCAAGAAAACCAAGGACATACAAGAAATGAGAGAATGAGAGATTCGGGAAGAAGTAAAACAGACGATCAAGAACTCTCACAACTGCCGAACTCCAGGAATAGATAACGTCCGCAACTACTGGTACAAGAAGCTCACTTGCACACACAAGCACCTGGCAGAGCAGTTCACCCAAATGATAAGGCACCCAGAGACAATACCGAAGTTTCTCCCTCAAGGATTCACATATCTGAAGCCTAAAGACGAAGATACAAGAAACCCGGCGAAATACAGGCCAATCACCTGCCTCCCAACAATGTACAAGATCCTGACCAGTTGCATAACCAGGAAGATAACAGACCACTTGGAGAGCCAGAACATAATGGCCGAACAGCAGAAACGATGCAAGCGGCTGAGCAAAGGATGCAAAGAGCAATTAAACATAGATGCTGCGGTTATGGAGCAAGCATACAAGAAGTGCCGCAACATGTACACAGCCTACATCGATTACCGCAAGGCCTTCCACTCCGTGCATCATAGCTGGCTAATAGAAGCGCTGAAAATCTACAAAGTCAATCCGATAGTGACAAACTTCCTAGGAGATGGCAAAAAGGAGTACCACCATTAAGGTCGAAAACATCACAACCAGGCCAATCCCAATCAGGAAGATGCCCTGAGCCCATTATGGTTCTGTCTAGCACTTAACCCGCTATCTACCATGCTGAACAGTAGCAAGTATGGATATAACCTCAAAGAAGGAAGGAAGAACCTATATACCCTCACCCACATGATGTATATGGATGACATCAAGCTCCACGCGGGAATCGAGAAGCACTTTCAGCATACTCCAGATCACCGAAGAATTCAGCAATGATATTAGGATGGAATTTGGTCTAGACAAATGCAGGACCCACGGATTGCGTCAGGGAAAATTAGTCAACTGAAACTACCAGCTGCAGAGTGGTAAAGAGATCGAAGTCATGGCAGAGGGAGAGGCCTACAAATACTTGGGGATTATGTAGGCTCAGCAGTTACAGCACAAGGAAATTAAGGCCAGCCTGACCGAAAAATACCACCGGAGACTCAGAAGCTTGCTGAAAGCAAAGCTGAACGGAGGGAACACAGTTAAAGCCATAAACACCTATGCAGTCCCATTGCTAACACACTCCTTCGGGGTAATAGATTGGACTAATACCGAGCTGGGGGCTATCATGAGAAAGACAAGGACAATGATGACCAAGAGCTGCCAACACCACCCACGAGCTGCCGTGGAGAGACTGACAATTGCCCGGGAAGAGGGAGGAAGGGGCCTGATAGACCTCATTGAGCAACAGAAGACAGCGATAGTTAACCTGAAGGATTACTTCAAGAAACACACAGCAGCACTCCACCAGGCCATAAGGAAGATAGACAAGCGGCATACCCCAGTCAACCTAAGCGAGCAGTCCTCCCCCAACCAGGAGGTACAAACGAAGCTAGAAAGATGAGCAGAGAAGACACTCTATGGCAGACACTACAATGATCTCCATCAGGATCACATAGATAAAATTGCTTCCAATGCATGGCTCACGAGCGGGACGCTCTTTCCCGAGATTGAAGAATTCATGCTTGCCATCCAAGACCAGGTAATCAACACCAGGAACTATAGAAAATACATCGCAAGGAGCCCGGAGTGTTCGATGACACATGTCGACGATGCCACCTGGCCTCAGAAACGATCCAACACATCACCGCGGGATGCAAGGTGATCACCTAGACTGAGTACACTCATAGACACGACCAGGTAGTCAGGATAATACATCAGAAGCTAGCAGGGAAATACCAGTGGGTCGAAGAAAGTGTACCGTACTACAAGTACGAATCCCGGGCAGTACTACAGACCCACAACCCACAAGCTGTACTGGGACCGCGCCATAATAACGGATAGGACAATCCCACACAATAGACCGGACATAACCCTTGTGGACAAGAAGGAAAAGGCTATCTATCTGATTGACATAGCAGTACCCAACATTGGCAACCTGCAGAAAACCCATGGGGAAAATATCAGGAAGTATACGCACCTAAGACAGGAGATCAAAGAGATGTGGCATATGCAACAAGTAACGACCATCCCGATCATCGTATCAACCACAGGTATGGTGCCAAAGACACTACATAACAGCCTAGCAGCAATAGGTCTCCCAGCAAACACCTACAAGGAACTCCAGAAAGTCGCAATCCTGAACACCTGTAGGATTGTCAGAGAGTTCCTCGACCAACAGTAACATCAGACATAACAACTATCCTTTGTACTTGGTAGCAATACCCGTCACGAGGTTGAATCGCCAATCAGGGAGAAATAATATAAGAGCAATTAAAAATAATAATAATGGATTTTAATTCTTGTAAAAAGAAAAAATTGGCAACACTAAGTTTTCAAAATCGCTAGCAGCGTTCTTCGAAATTTTTTTACATCACTTTTGTCATTAAAGGCTATTCAAAAATTATATAACGTGATTTTAGTTTAATGATGTCTTTAAATAAGAAAATTTCTTTCCGGGTGTTATATATGGTTTGTTCGTTCGTTTGTTTTTAGTTGTTGTAGTAGGGTTTTAGGAGCATCGGCGACTATGGCCATACCGGTAGCACAGTGGTAGCATCACCGTCCTCCTCTCCACACAGGCTGGAAAATATCCGGTTTCGAATCCTGTCGATACGAGAAACTTTTTATGCACTTTTTTTACTCCGTGGCTGAGTTAGTCTGCCTCAGGCGTAGATTGCATAATTGTAAATTGCATGTGTCCTGTGGTCAATGTGCTACCTCGCCTGAGACCAACTAACTCGGTCACGTATTTGCGCGAGTACCACAGTAGTATCGTCACCGTCCTACTCACACCGGGTGGAAAAGTCCCGCGGTCGAATCCCGTCGATAACGCGAGGAATTTTTATGGGCATTTTTCATTCCGTGTGCTGAGTTAGTCGATCTCAGGTGTAGACAGCAAGGTGTTGCAGAAAAAAACAATACAGTATTTACCTATCGGTAGTGTATCTGGAGCCGTGTTTCATTCTCCCCCTTCATTCCGTACAAGTGCGACGTGTTCGGCTAATACTGAATGATATTTGCTCAGAAGCTCAACAATACCACAAAAATTTCCATTATGGCTATTGTCAATTTGTTCAGAAGAACCACGGAAAGCGAGCTCCCTCTCTCTCTGACAAAAATAGGATGATATCAAGAATGCGATGAATGTTATTGAAACGATAAAGAATTTTCTTCCATTTATTACTTTGAGCCTTGAGCTGGTCAACAATATAATTGTCAATTGAAGTTGAAGCACCGCTCATTGTTGCCTTACTTGCATCTTTCCACGCAATATAGTTTTCCTTGTGTAAGTTAGAATTTTCATGACTTGGAATGCGATCTTTTAATTTTCTCCACCCTTTCTCAATACTCCATCCTGGATGACTGGTTAATATACTCACATTAGAAGAGACATCCCCCTTGGTAAACAAAAAAACAAGGTGCACAATACAGTGATTGCTTCGCATGACTCCAACACAGCCAGTCTCGTTTATATTTCTCTCCATTTGTCAATGCTACTGTAAAAAGGCGAGTTGGAAATGAGTGATTGTCCTTATCCATGGGGACATCAGTTGGTACTTCCAAGTCCTGAACTTTTAGAAATGATTCAGTGTCAATTCTATTCCTCTTATCAATAAGTCCAATGTCGATTTGTGATGTGGAAGCTTTTACAGCTGCGGACCCTTTTTCATTATTATCAGCATCAGCTACGGTTGGCAATTGTGGTTCCACTGTTTGGTCTATTAGTCTATCATCAATTTATTTGGGAGTTTCACCTTCTGTATCTGTAGCTGGTCCTGGTTCAACAGCCTGGTTATCAAGATCAGCGTGGTCATTCTCTGATTCACGTTATGGTGATGTCTAATTACGAAGTCAGTAATTGATTTGGATTTTTTTGACAGCTTCTTCTTTCAGTTTGGTACACTTTCTCTTTGCTGTACCACTTTCATATTTTTTTCATTGTCCCACAAAACTTATTTAAAGTAAAAAACAAAACAAAAAAAAAACATATTAAATAACACATCTTAATTTTGTTCAGCCTACCAGGGGGAAGTAGGCCCCCTCAAAATCGTAGGTCCATGCCAACAGCCCCCGCCCACCTCTGATATGGCCTGGGTGCGGTGCTACGGTTTTTGGCGCCCCACAGACAGAAATCTACTTGGCGTCCTTCAAATACTTTTATTAAATGTTATAATAAAAAATTTGAATTTCGGTGCCCCAGACATTGGCACCCCTATGCCCTGCTTACCACGCTTACCGTGTTCTGCCGGCCCTGCAAGGAAGGCACATGGATTTATCGTATACGTCTATCGATGATTTATCGCACATTTGCTTCTAGCAGAGATAAGGTCATAGTCCCACAGTATAAGGCAATTGTAAGACCATAATTTAGACATTGTGTTCAAACATGAGGACTGCACATAAAAACCAGACCTGTTCGGATTGGCTGGAAGAGAGAGAGAGAGAGAGAGAGAGAGAGAGAGAGAGAGAGAGAGAGAGAGAGAGAGAGAGAGAGAGAGAATTACAAAAAAGCCAATTCAGAAGACCAATCGATCGCTGTTCTTCAACACCTTGTGGAAAGGCCTACATTCGGGATTTGTAAAGAGGGGAGGAATTTTTAGGATTCAGTCCATTTTGTTTTTTATTCTGCAAAATATTGATACTGATCATAGAATATACACAATTACATTGTGCAGTACACTGACGTCTCATAGCCTTATTGCTCTGGCCAAAGACAAAACAAAAATGAAGACACTTTTCTTAAAATAGTTCAAAAAATCTACCTGTATTGTTTCTATATCAGCATTAAGGTGGACGCCAAGTAATGTAATGTTATTACGCGAACTGTGTTCATTGTGATGACTACCGATCATCTTACAGCTTCTAATGTTATCTTTGTTCAGCGGTCAAGGTATTCTTGAGCTTTCTACGACCTTCGAAGGCGAACCGTTAACTTCGAGCATCTTATACAGTATATCGGATTAGTTTTGTTATATGACACTAGAGGTCGTCACTTTACTATGACCTTGATAACTACTCTGAGCAGACATTGTGAAACGTGAATGTAAGGTGCCTATCTGGGATTTTATGTCACATCTTATATTTCATTAGCTTCGAAGTTAAAAGAGTTGTTGGCTGATATCTAAAGAACAGTCACATTCTACCCATAGGTCAGGAAATTTTTCTTGGAAGATTTGTTAATCTACACTTACATACAGCCTTGTTTACATATTTTTCCAATTCTGCACCAATGGTATCTATTCGACATTTGACCAGTGACGCCTCCAAAAATTTTGTTTGGGAAGGGTGGGATCACACGTTGCACGTTGGGAGCTTTTCTATAATTATATAATACTGAAATTATAAACGCACTTTTAGGCGCCTCCGTAGCCAGGTGGGCAGGAGCGGAAGTGTGTAGTACACGCTTCTTGATTAGACCGGGGGTCGAGCCCGTGACCACCAAACACAGAGGATGCGGAAAGGTCAGGGAATGACCACCGCATATCCTCGGAGCAATACGGCCTTAGTTGCTAATGCTCCTAAAAACCGAACAACAACATAAAAGCACTTTTGTGCAATTTGCACCATTGAAACAGGTGTCAAAGCATGACACCTTTTAATACTTTGGATCAGTGCTATAATGATAAAAATTTGTGCAGTAAAAACTCACTAGGTTATTGTAGATGGAAAATTATAAAAATTAAAAAAAAAATAAATAAAATGATAATAATTTAAAAAATGAAAAATATGTTACTATAAAAGCCTGAAAGTAAATCCTAGGTTTTAACAATTTGCACTGGCAAAAGTCTGAAATTCAGATTTTTATCAAAGCGTTTTGGTAAGTCCAAGGATAACCCCAGGGGCCATCTGGTGAGTATGGGCTTGGCACACCCAGGGTCCTGAGCTGGATATCATTATTCTTCTCTTTCTTGGTGATTCCCTTTTGACTCTCTCTCTCTCTCTGACAGGGTAACTCGGGAATTTTTTCCGAGTTACCTTGATGATTCCCTTTTATGTCTCTCTCTCTCAGGGTAGTTCAGAAATTTTTTTTTTGACTGGTGCAGCATAAGCCGCAGGCTTCCTTGCACCATATGGCTAATAATAATAATTTACTTGCTTGCATTGGTAAAAGCCCGAAATATCAACACTTTTCATTTTATTTCTGACTTTTACTACTCTAATACTGTAAATCCTTACATTTGCAAGTTCGTTTTGCCAAAAGGATGATAAGGGTGATTAGCATTAGTTGAGGCATATAATGCAAGAAAGCAAGTGTATACATACAGCATCAGCCAAAAAAAAAAAAAAAACTCTTCCCATTTCACTAATCTGGTAACTCCAAATGTTTATCTAGTTCAGCCTTAAATTTATTTAAGCTATCAACTTCCACAACAGCAGATGGAAGTCTGTTCCATCTGTTGTTGTGAAAGGCAAACTTCCCCACATCTATTCTACAATTGTCTTTCCTCCATTTGAATCTATGCCCTCTCAGGTTCTTAGTCTCCAGATGCTGCAACTTGCAGAACTTAAGCTTTTCTTCATAAGCACACCCCTTTGTTCCTCTCACCAATCTTGTTGCCCTTCTCTGTACTCCTTCTAGCAACTCTACATCCTTCCTAAAATGAGGCCTGCAGACCTGTATACAATACTCAAGGTGTGGCCTGACCATTGCCTTATACAAAGGGATAATCATCTCCTTGTCTCTGCTAGCAAAATTCCTATATATCATTGACCAAACTCCATGACCTGCTCTGGCAGCCCATCTGCACTGTCAGAAAACTTCATATCTGACTGCACAACCCAGGTCTTTTTCATTCTCCACCTCCCTGAGTGTAGTACCACAGAGTTGGTACATTTCTCTTGGGTTACTGCTACCCATATGCGGTACTTTGCATTTGTCAATGTTAAACTTCAGTTGCCTTCCCTTCCTAGCTCATCTGCCTAACTTTTCTAGATCCTGTTGCAGTAGCATCATGTCTTTACTCTAATTAACAACCCTGCCAACCTTTGTATCATTTGCAAACTTGGACATTAAGCCTGATATACCTTCATCAATATCATTGATAAATACACAAAACAACAATGGGCCCAGCACCTAACCCTTGGGGGACTCCACTAATAGCATTAGTCCACGTAGAGCAGTGTCCATTTATTACCAACAACCATCCCTTTATCCATTGCCATAACTTGACCTTAATGCCATACCACCCCAATTTGTACAGCAGTCTTCCATGTGCAACAGTATCAAAAGCTTTCCTGAAATCCAAGTATATGATATCAAAATTATTTTTTGCATCCAGTTCCTTTGTGACCACATCATAGTATCCAGTCAAATTGGTCAGATAAGACTTCCCCTTAACAAACTCATACTGTGTTTGAACTATTGCTGCTGTTTTTTCTAGGTGATCCTATATCACCTCTTTAACCAGTGACTCCATTATTTTCCCCGGAACAGAAGTTAAACTAACAGGTCTATAATTATTTGTGTCACCCTTTGTGAATTGGGGATACATTTGCACATCTCCAGTCCATGGGGACCTCCCCTGACTCTAAGGATGCTCTTATAATTATGGCTGAGGGTTTGCTTATTTCCCTTGCTGCCTCCTTCATTATAACTGGATAGATTCCATCTGCTGCAGGTGCCTTTTTTATGTTTAACTTTAACAATTTCTCCTCCACTTTGCTCTGAGTTATCACAAAATCACTTAGCTGCCTCTTAGAGTTTGATAAACTTCTGGCATTCTGCTTCTTGAATAACTCCTCATGTGTGAATGTAGATGCAAAATACTCATTCAGTTTATCAGCTACTTGAGCAGGATCATCAATAGTCAGCCCATCAATGTTAAGTGGTCCAGTCTGATTCATCCCTTTCCTTCTAGAGTTTACATAAGTAAAGAACTCTTTGCTATTTTTCTTTTTCATCCTTTGCCAAAGATTTCTCATAATCTGCCTTCGCCTGCCTAATCTCCTTTGTGACTTGATTACAGACTAGCTTATATCTTTGTAGGCTTCTGTGTCGTGTGATAATTTATATGCATCCCATGCATTTTTCTTCTCTGCCACGATGCTCATTAATTTATCCGACATCCATTTAGGCCTGAACCTTGAACAGTATTTCTTAGTTGGTATGAAAAGCCTATTAGCCTCCAAGATTTAAGTTGCCGAAGGCTTCCCATTTAAAATTCACCATTGGTAACATCAATGTTCAGGAAAGATAGGAACAGCAAAATGAGTGTCAGGTAGACCATTTTGACAAGCTCATGATATTGTGTTTAATATATTTTGCTATATTAATATAACTGTAAGCTAATTCAATAGGATTTAAGTTGGTATAATATAGTGCCATTCCTGTATCCGTAAAACATTATTCCATGGTCTGCAATTATATTATTTATTTTATATTTTGGTTTAATTAAATGGCTGTAACTGCATGAGTTTATCCAAAAGCTCTGGATTTCTAAAGGTTTCTGTTAGTATGACTCATTATTTTTTATGACCATTCTATGATATCTTTTTATTGAAACTTAGATGTTTTTATTGACTTGTATGCCATGTTAGCTTGCATTGTCCATTATGACAATGCAAGCTACTAGGCTTTATATACCAACTAAGAAATATTGTTCAAGGTTTACGCCTAAATTGATGTCAGATAAACTAATGAGACATATGGCAGAGAAGAAAAATGCATGGGATACATATAAATTAATGGTGACATGGAAGCCTATGATAGATATAAACTGGTCTGTAATCAAGTTACAAAGGAGATTAGGCAGGCAAAGGCAGATTGTGAGAAATGTTTGTCAAAGGATGCAAAGAAAAACAACAAAGTTCTTTACTTATGTAAACTCTAGAAGGAAAGGGATGAATCAGATTGGTCCACTGGATATGGATGGTTCAACTGTTGATGATCCTGCTCAGGTGGCTAACAAACTAAATGAGTATTTTGCATCTACATTCACACATGAGGAGTTATTCAGGGAGGGGAATGCCAGAGGTGAATTAAACTCTAGCAGTGAGCTAGATGATTTGTAATAACCAAGAGGAAAGTGGAGGAGAAATTGTTGAAGATAAACATAAAAAAGACAACTGGGGTGGATGGGATCTATCCAGTTATATTAAAGGAGGCAGCAAAGGAAGTAAGCAAATCTTTAGCCATAATTGTGAGAGCTTCTTTGGACTCAGGGGAGGTACCCATGGACTGGAGATGTGCAAATGTGATCCTAATTCACAAAGGAGGATCAAAGGGTGACACAAGTAATTGTAGACCTGTTAGTTTTACTTCTGTTCCAGGAAAATTAACGGAGGCACTAGTTAAAGAAGCACTGCAGGATCATCTAGACAAGACTTCAGTTCTAGCTCCGACACAGCATGGTTTTGTTAAGGGAAAGTCTTGCCTGACCAATTTGATTGGATACTATGATGTGGTCACAAAGGAACTGGATACAGGGAATAACTTTGATATCATATTTTTAGATCTTAGAAGGGCTTTCGATACTGTTGTGCATGGAAGACTGCTGAACAAATTGTAGCAGTGTGGTATAATTGCTACTATGGATAAAGGGATGGTTGAGTGGGAAAAGACAGAGAGTGGTAATCAATGAACACTGCTCATTGTGGACTAATGTTATTGTGGAGTCCCTCAGGGTTCAGTGTTGTGTCCATTGTTGTTTTCTGTATTTATAAATGATATTGATGATGGTATATCAGGCTTAATGTCCAAGTTTGCAGATGATACAAAGAACGGCAGGGTTGTTAAGGACACTAATGACAGTACGCTGCTGTAACAGGATCTAGAAAAGTTGAGCAGATGGGCTGAGAGGTGGCAAATGAAGTTTAACATTGACAAATGTAAAGTACTACATATGGGAAGCTGTAACCCCAGAGTAACTATCAACTCTGTGGCACTACACTGACAGTGGTCGAGAACGAAAAGGACCTGGGGTAATTGTGCAAACAGATATGAAGTTTTCTGAGCAGTGCAAATGGTCTGCAAGAGTAGCTCATGTTGTCTTGTCAATGATATACAGGAATTTTTCTAGCAGGGATAAGGAGGTGATTATCCCTTTGTATAAGGCAATGGTCAGGCCACACCTTGAGTGCCGTATACAGTACTCAAGGTGTGGCCTGGTCTGGAGGCCTCATTTTAAGAAGGATGTAGAGCTGTTGGAACGAGTACAGAGAAGGGCAACAAGATTAGTGAATCGAACAAAGGGTTGCTCTTACGAAGAAAGGCTTAAGTTTTGCAAATTACATTGTCTGGAAACTAGGTACCTGCGAGGTGATCTGATTAAGGTGTATAAAGCCTTGAATGGTTTGAGCATGTTCAGTGCTGATGGGATTCTTCCTCTTGCTCAGAGTAATCACCTGAGAGGGCATAAATTCAAATTGAGGAAAGCTAGTTGTGCGGAAGTTTGCCTTTAGCCATCAGGTGGTTGGTTGGTGGAACAGACTTCCATCCTTTGTTGTGGAGGTTGATAGCCTAAATAAATTTAAGCCTGAACTGTACAGGTATTTGGAATGAATGGAGGGATGAAATGGGAGCGTTTTTTTTTTTTTTGGCTGATGCTGCATAATCTTGCTTTCCTGCATCATATGCCTCTACTAATGCTAATGAGAACAAAATTAGATGGTAAATTTAGTAAAAGTTGTTGCTCTACCAATCTGCTGAAATTTTCAAAGTTCCTATGGTTATGATAATTCCCAGTCTTTGTATTCAATTTAATAAATAAAATTAATAAATAAATTATAAATTTTTCTGTTTATACTCTGGGAAAACCACACACTCAGAGTAGTTTACAAGGTAGAGAGAATACAAGAAACAGCACTGTATTTAGCAGTCATGGGCTTGAACCCCATCACTCAAAGCATATGTACTTATGCACCCTCACACCTGTCCACTTGGCTAAGTTCATTGTTGATAAAACCATCACTTCACCAGAAGGTATTATTATAAGTTGAGAGTGTTTTCCGATAGGTATTTCAATTCACTGCTCATCAGGCAAATGGCAACATAAGTTTTTTTAAATGTGATGAATGGACAATAGATTCACCAATATAAACAATAACTTAATCAATTAATAATACCTTAACAGATAAATAGGATGATTTCCTTAACAGAAAAATAGGATGTTCTCTATTTCTTAATTCTTCAAAGATATACATCTCCCCAGCTTGTTATTTTTGCCTTTCATTCAAAATTAGCCATTTTCAATGAAAAGCTCATTGTTTGAGATGCTGTTGTAAATATTCTTACCAAAAATTCAAGTTTTCTTCATGTTTCAAAATACGCAGAAGTTTTCTATGGTTGGTATTATTTTTTCACAACAAAATTCATGAATCCCTCTCCACAAATGACACATCTGACAAAATGATCCACTACTATTTTTTTTTTTTTTGGCATTGAAAATAATAGCTCACTGTGACATTTCAGACTCATATTACTTTCTTGCAATACCTGCTTTACTTTTGATATAGACAAATTACATTCCACATGATGCTCCTCAGTTCATTTTATTAATTTTCCACATTCACTTGTGTTTTCTTAAAGAACAGGTGATTATCTTAACAATGCTCAAAAAATTGTGAAATGTAGTTTTCAGAATATACTCCAGCATAAAGGAAAAAATGCTCTGATGAAAATTTACAGTTCATTCTGGAATACTGATGGTCTTTATGATAAAGCATTGATAATATTATTATTGCCTTAAATTGTGATTCAAATGATGCTGATACCAGTATCAAATGGAAAGAATCAGAATAAAAAGTAAGTGTACTTGATGTTTTTGTTAGTGTCATTGATTTTGAGTCAATACTGCATCTGTTCGTGCATCACCAACTGTAACTGAGTGTTGCATATATATAATAAATGTGGGAATATTTTGCAAGGGAGTGCATGTTGGAATAAAATTTTTTTTCACCAAATTTTCGAATAAATGCAATATCTTATGTTTCAATAAATTAATGAAAATATTAAAAATTGTGCATTACTTCAAAATTCAAAGGTGATGCAATTGCACCACCTTCTCCCATGGTGCCAGGCATATAGAAGTTAATTTGATCAGATAATTTGGTAGGGCTAGTATCGAAGGGCATCTATAGCATCTATACAATGGTATAGAAGGCGTTTGTGTGGCAGTTATGCTAAAAGAGGTGAAATACATTTGGTTATAGAAAAGCAGAAAATCTCCATCCCTTTGTAAACCTAATACTTCAAGAGGTGGAATGAACTAGAAACAGACAGCAGAAAGATATCAAAAGTGAAAGAGCAAAAAAAAGCATTAAGTGTGGATCAGATATAAAACAGGATAACTGGATTTACCATTTCCATCCTAATACTGGACTCTGGATAGCATCTGGTGTAATAATTTGCAAAATCCAAATTTAAATTATTAGAACAAACTAAAACAAACTTTTTTTTTATAATTAATATTTTACAATTAATGGACTTGCATATGAAGCTATCAGTTATCTATTGCAGTCATAAACTTTTGACGAAGTTCATGTCTGGCACTTATGGTGAGTTGAAAAGCAGTAATTTATAGGAAAACAAAACCCTCCATTTCACCCATAGTTCAGGAGGTGGAAAATTTGGAAGAAGAAATAGAAAGTTGTATACAGCAAAGAAGCAAAGGTGTAACTTGGGTATATAGGGATTATCAGTCTGTCCCATCCCAATAGCTATTGGGACAGGACTGACAACCAAAAGAACCTTTTTATGTAGCACGGTAGCATCAAAATGAATATAGTATTATTAGGATCTTTTTGTATAGTAGGGAGGAGAAAATTTTATTGTTCGTATGCAAGCAATTAAAATCCAAGAGATAGTAGTAGTAGTAGTAGTGGCATGTGATGCAAGAAAGCAAGTGTATGAGCTTATGCAGCATCAGCCAAAAAAAAAAAAAAAATCACACCATTTCCTCCAAATGTTGGTCCAGTTCCTCCTTAAATTTATTCAACCTATCAACTTCCACAACGACAGATGGAAGTTTGTTCCAGCAATTAACCACCCACTGGCTAAAGGCAAATTTCCGCACATCTATTCCACATCTGTCCTTTCTTAATTTGAATTTATGCCCCCTTAGGTTCGTAATCTGAACAAGTGGAAGGATCCCATCAGAATTCAGCATGCTCAACCCATTCAAGGCCTTCAAGATGACCCTGATCACCCTACTCTGAATGGAAGAGAAAGTTTTGGAACATGGTTTGCACAGGCTCCTATGTGAGTCTAGATGCATAAAAGGACATTCAGATAAACAAACTTTCTTCTCTCTATATAAGGGCATAAATTGCATTTTCTGTGAGTAATCTGCCATTCATTGCATACATAGTGTGAACACCATGGTAAACTGTGGGAAAGTTGTATTGTAATATGGAAATAAAAACAATCATGTAGCATAAATAGGCGCCTCCGTAGCCAGGTGGGAAGGAGCAGCAGTGCGTAGCGCACGCTTCTTGATTAGACCGGGGTTCGAGCCCGTCACCACCAAATACAGAGGATGCGGAAAGGTCAGAGAATGACCACCGCATATTCCGGAGCAATATGGCCTTAGTTGCTAATGCTCCTAAAAACCAAACAACAAACGTAGCATAAATAGAATTGAATTTAAAAATCACAAGGCCATAAAAAATCACAGTACCATGTATACTGGGAGGAACCACTTACAGTTTAGAAATTTTTGATAGTAAATTTTGTCAGATTTAAAAAAATTAAAATGTGAATATATAAAAAAAATAAATCTTAGAGTAATAAAAAAAGTAAAGCACCTTTTTATTCTTTTACTATAATGGTGTTCAATAATATTTTAAAAAATGTATTCACTTTATAAGTGTGGGATATCTAAGTGACAGACTGAGCACAGTTGGCACACCACAAAGCCAACCCTCAGCATGAGGCACAATGCATATAAAACTTTAAGCATTAATTGCACAATAACTATTATAGAAAAGTGAGTTCATTCAGCATGTATGATAATTATTTACAGTGATTCTAGTAAGTCATCATACTATAAACATAACTAGAAGGCAAACATATGTTTTTTCAAGCAAATGTTTAAGTATTGCATTCCATCCACTCTTCATCTTCAGTTACCCTTAATTTTAGTGGTTATGTTATTATTAGATTGGAAAACAACTTAAAAGAACTTGTATAGTTAATGAAAACTGATCTGAAAGAACTTATTTTCCCTTTTTTGATATTACAGCAGTCTCTCCAAAGGGCCACTCTATAGACTCTCTCCATTCCATCTTTCATTCTAGTGGAAGGTTAGAAGAAACTCAGACCCCTCCAATATCACCTCACAGAACTTCTAGTCCTTTCATAGATACCAGGTGGCATTATCATCCTGTAAATGGACTGCTCAGTCCGCTAGCCAACGTTTTAAGTCAGAAAAATGAAATCAAGTCTGGTAAAAGTGAGCAACTTCCAAGTCCACAATATAAACTTCATACCTCAACACATACTAGAAATCCTTGTGAACTACAATTCAGTCACTCAGATTCTTTACCAAATGATAAATGTCATACCATTCACTGTGACAAAAAAAATTTTCAGTTATCACTGCCTAAATGTCTTAATCGTCTATCTGATGATAAAGGAGGTTCTGAGTCGCAACTTACAAATCCTTCTGGAAATAAAACACATCAGCAATCACGGTTCCAGGCTTTAAGTCAAAACAGAAGTGGGATTTCTGGACTTCCCCATACACAAAGTAAGTGCCTTAATCCTTTCCCTGTTAATGGAAGTCCTTATTGGTTGCATCCAGTTGCAAGTTCTCCAGAAAGTAAGACATATCTCTGTCAAGTTCCTTACAAGCTTCCAAGTCCACAACATTATGATGTAGTCTGCCATCAGTCACAAGGCAAGTGTCTTAATCCTGAGTTTCATAACCAAAGGTTCCAGGAATTGCAATTAAAATCTGCAGATAATCATGAAGTACAAATCAAACAACCAACCCAACAGATTCATAACACTGCTTTTAATCAGTCACAGGACAATTCTATGAGTATTCTATCCAAGAGGAATTATCAACATGTTATGTGTTTGCCTGTAATGCCTTTTCCCAGTGACAGAAACCAGCAGCAGCAGCCACAGTACAGTCCTACCAGACAAAGAAACAACTTGAGGTATAGACCAATGAGTCCTTTATCAAACAATGGAGATCATTGTCAACAATTGTTACATACTGATAGTGAGCATAAATTATTGTATAGATCTCCAAGTCCTTCACCTGATCATGCTGCTCATTTTAAGTCGTTACATATATCTGTAAATCCTGATAGGAACTGTCACTATGAGGTATCTGAGGCTTTCTTAAATTCTGTTCCAGAAAACAGAAGTAACTATCATTCAGCTCAAAGTAAAACCAAAACTCAGTATCCCTCAGCCTGTTTGTGGGAGACAGTGAATGAAATTCATAAAGAAGATACAGTACCAAAAAGTGATGTGTCTACGTTCACCAAAGAAGAGTCTGTGCCATCATCGTATTTACCAATGCTTACAATTCAGACTGAACATTGTGAGGAGGAAGCATACCCAAGCCGATCAACATCCCAAAGTCCAGTTAATTATCATAAGAATCATGATGTAAGGACCACCTCATCTCTGTCATCATCATCATCATCATCATCATCATCATCACATGACAGCTTTAGGAATTCTCCCGAAATGGTGGATACAGATTCTTCACACAATAATGACAAGAGAGATACCGATGAAGAAAACCAAACCCCAGCCCTGCAGGCCAGAGTAGCAGTTCTGCAGCAGAGGGTAAGTAACTTATTCTTTTCAGTGATGTTCTGGAATGCTGATAGTTTGCTGATAGAATGCCGATAATTAATAGTTTATTAAGGTTGCATGGTTAATTTAAAAAGCATCTTAGGTTTAATCATTTGTGATCACAATTACTTGTTATCAGCTAATAGTCTCAAAATCATATAAAATTTTCCAAGATGGTAACTCTTTCTGATTAAAATTTCTCAATTGTAGCTTGGGCTTCCAACTGATGTTTCCATAGAATTTGTGAATGGTGGTCATGGTATAAAAAATCCATTAGTGCAAAAGGAAGTAAAGCAAGTGGCAGAACATTCAGAGAAGTTGGAGGCTGATGAAAGTCCAAAGTGCCCAGAAAATGTTAACCATCACAATGATAAAAACAAGTGAGTAGCAAATTAACTTATGTAAGATAGTTCCTAAAAAGTTAAACAATGTCTCTTAAGACTGTTACAAAATTTATTCTCTATAACTTAAGAAGCCATCACATATAATTCATAATCTTTATCTATAAAGATGTTTTATAGATAATAAATCTTCATAATGGAGGATAATGCAAATGTATCCTCCAAGTAGGGAAAAATAAATGAAGTACATGACCCTACATCAATTCTCAATAAATATATTGAAAACAGATTGTATTCCCCTTCCATTTCTTTAGTGATTAGTTGTTATCATTAGCAATATCACTTTTTCAAATGCCTTTTATCTTGTTGGTATTAGTGAAAGTGGTACAGCAAACGCAGGAGGAGAAATCTGCACAATGGCTTACATATAAAGTCCGTTTTTAACCCTTAATTGACTTGATAAGAGTATAACATCAGCAGTGATGATGATGAACATTTTCCACCATTATTATGCTTATAACAGGCACGAAACAATTCTAAATTGTTTACTCTTTTCAAAGTCACCTTTATTATTTTCAATATGTTATGAACACAACAGTGAAAAATCCAGTTTTTGTATTTAAAACATATTTTTAATTATTTTTTTAAAATACTTCCTCCTCCACCTTCCACTTCTGATTTATTTTAGACATGTTTTTATATAACTTGTTTTTTAAAGCTCAGATGTGGGCATTATCTTCTCTGCCAGCAAATGATACTTGCACTCAGTGATTGAACAATAAAAAAGCCACTGACCTTAAATTCATGTTTTAGAGTACTTGATGATTATATGCAAGAAGAGAATTAACAAAGCCTAAAAAAGTTTTCTTTTATTTTTTTACAACTAAGCTTCTTCAATAACCCCAGGGGCTCATGTCTGGTGAATATGGGCTTGGCACACCCAGGGTCTTGAGCTGGATATCATCATTCTTCTCTTCTTGGTGATTCCCTTCTACTTCTGACTCTTGTTCTTTCTCTCTCTCTCTCTCTCTCTCTCTCTCTCTCTCTCTCTCTCTCTCTCTCTCTCAGGATAATTCAAAAATTTTTTTTTTTTGGCTGGTGCAGCATAAGCCTCAGGCTTCCTTGCACCATATGGCTAATAATAATAATAATAATAATAATAATAACAACAAAATAATTAATGACACAGTAAAACCAATAATGAGGGAAAAGTAAAATTCACATTGTTACTTTAAAGAGATATTTTTATTTTCAAATTTAAGTTGTTTTGGTAGACATTTACCACACATGCACAGAAAGGGTTAATGCAGCTATGGAAAATTTTACAAAACAGGATGCTGATTAGGATAATACATGCTGCTGTTGTTGTTGTTGTTTTAGGAGCATTGACGACTATGGCCATATTGCTCTGTGTATTTGTCTGTAAATTGTGTATGTTCTGAGATTGATTTTCTGTTTGTTGGACAAAACCCCAAGTTTCCAGGAGAAAAAAACCATGCCGCCCTTGCCTGAGAATGACTGACTCAGCCACATTGTGAAAAAGATCCATAAAAATTCCTCCAATCGTCGACAGAATTCGAACCCAGGTCTTTTCACCTAGTGTGGGGAGGACGGCAATCCTACCAACTGTGCTTCTCACAAGGGCGAGAATATATGCAGAAGGCAGTTAATGCATATTTGTGACATGAACAGTGTTGGTATGACAAACTGGAACAGTATACCAGCACTGATTCCAAGCCCTGGTGTTTATTAAATGTACTGAATATGAACTGAAAATAAAATAAAAATAAAGTTTAATCAGTTAAATATAAATTAATCAACCTAATAAAATTGAACTGAAAATGAATTCATAAATTGATTCGGAATTTATACAGGTCAAGCACTTCATTTATTTGTTTGCTATAGCTTAATTGATATTAACAAAGTCTGAGGTTTGTTCAATTAAAGTATGTTAAGACTTTAAAAAAAAAAATTTTTGAAAAATTTTAAAAAGTCACCTTTAGCATTTGGAAAGGCATTTCCCATTGCTTCACTAATCAGTATCAAAAAAATTTTGGATCGATAATGGAAGTATTTTTCAATGGCTGTTTTGACTTCATCATTCAAATTGAAATGATGTCCTTTAAAAGCTTTTTGAAACAGACTAAACACATGAAATGTGACAAATTTTGACTGTGTACAGCATTTTTAAGTGCTTCCAAGCATACCTTTCAAAAGCAAGACCCAGATCAGGTTGGCAGAACATAGGTGCGCATTATCACAAGGCAGGATGATTCGTTCTTTCAATTGTCCCAGTCACTTGATGCTGAGGTGCAGGCGGTTCATAGTTTCAGGATATCATTTGATATTAATATCGGCATCAGGATATCATTTGACATTAATGTCACTATCAGTTGTAGCAAAAGACCATAATGGTTGAAAAAAAATAGTTACCATAACTTTTCTTGCAGTAATCTAAGATTTATAAACTTTTTTGCACTCTTGGAGACAGAACATGTCATTACTGATCCTTTTCTGAACTTGTTTAACCTACAACAGGAGTTTTGAGTACAGATCTTCATCAGTCTAAGTCAGTGAGTGTGCAATTTTTTATCATTAGCATTGGTAGAGGCATATGATGCAAGAAAGCAAGCTTATACAGCATCAGCCACAAAATAAAAAAAAAACCCTTCCCATTTCACCCATCCATTCACTCTAAAAGTTTGTCCAGTTCTTCCTCGAATTTATTTAAACTAACAACTTCTACGACAGATGGAAGTTTGTTCCAGCAATCAACCACCCGCTGGCTAAAGGCAAATTTCTGCACATCTATTCTACAACTGTCTTTCCTCAATTTAAATTTATGCCCCCTCAGGTGATTAATTTGGGCAATAAGAAGAATCCCATCAGCATTGAGCTTGCTCAAACCATTTAAGGCCCCATACACCTCACTTTTTTGTAATCATCATCAGCCATTTTCAATCCACTGCAGGATGAAGGCCTCTCCAGCAACTTTTCAATTTTTTGTAATGCTCATGGTCAACCAAAGGCATTACAGCTTTCTCACCCTAACATTGAGGTTATCTTATTCCTTCTCATTAACATTTCACTCCTTTGACATGAGTCAGGGTATAATCGAAGCAGGCAAGAGCTATTACACTGACATGCTTGCAAACCTTATTGAAAATAACCTGCAGCTTTTGTTAAGATTCATATAAAGGATACACCATTATTTAATACTTCATGGGGGGGGGAAAGAGAGAGAGAGAGAGAGAGAGAGAGAGAGAGAGAGAGTGTGTAAAAATTATATCAGAGATTACCCGATTTCTTGCTCCTGCCAAACATTTATGTAGTGAAATATTTGACAGTGTGCAGTCAAATGTGAAGTCACTGATCTTCTAGACTCTCTCAAGAGTGAAATGAAGACTTACAAAAGCTAATAAGATCATCCAATTATAGCAAAGAAGTTATATTCAAATCCAAGTGATAAAGCACTATGGAAATTGATTACTTTACAGGACAAAGCTCTTCATGCCTTCTTCAGAAAAGGAAATTGGGTCTACAAAGGCTATCTAATTTTAATAATTAGTTATATGGTTGTAAAAATTATAAATCAATATTTTAATATAACATTTGTAATATTACAGTATTACAAAATTAATCTCTAATTTGTCATCTGTACTTTTTAATATGGTAATATTTTTCTTGAAAAGTCTACATTTCCATTTTAAAAACATATTAACATAACTTTACTATTTGTTTTTGTTCATTTTTCAAAGCAAGTTAATATTTTCATGTACAGTAATTAACCATTTAGTGGGCAAAGTCATTCCAATGGGCACATTGGTCACCATTCAGTGTTTTTTGTAAAGAAGACAAGAAAGTTTCAAATTTATTCTTTATTCTGATACTGCATTTACTAATGAGAACAAATAATATTTTCAGTAATAGTAGTCTAGTTATGCAAAAAAAAAAAAAAAAAAAAAAATCCCAACTACTTTGATTTCTCTCACTTTGCAATGCAAAGTTAGAGAAATCAAAGCAGAAACCAAAACGCTACAGAAAATCAACACAGGAATGGATATGAAGTGCATTTGTACACTAAATGGCGCTGTAAAGAATTTTTTATGGATATACTCTTCAATAAAAAAATAATCACTGATGTAGATTAAAATCGAAGATGTAGAAATACTAAAATTTATACTGATACAGTTCTCATATTAATTTTGAAGTTTATTTCTAATTTTGGTTGTAAAATACAGTGTGTAGAATTCCTGATAGAGGGTTAAAAATGACTTGGATTGAAACTAAGATGAAAGTGCTTCAAATTTGGTTTGAAAATTCGAAAAAATTCAAGTCAGTTTCCTATAGAAGAGGCATATTGTTAATGTTGCCTGCTGCTGTTGCCTGCTCCTGTAGTGGTTGTAATGATAAGAGATGGATTGGGAGGTAGTGCCACAATCCTCCCTACAGGGTCACCTTGTTTTTTCCGACGTGGATATTTTTTTTTGTTCCTGATGAATTGTTTCTAAGATTTACGTTGGAGGAAACATTCTAACCTGGTAGGATAAAAAGTATTTTTTTCAGCCAAAAAGCATTCTTATACAGCGGCAGTAGTATGTTGTGTTAGTTGTCTGATGGCACTGGGGGTTTCCCCCATTTCTGCTAGTGACATTGGCAGTGGTATAAGGTATGTTCGTGTCAGACAGCACCTGGGATTTCTCCCATCTCCGCATGTGTTCGCTGTATCGAGGACAGTACACTGTCAAGCCAGAGACTTGAAAGTGTGTGGGCCGTGTCTGTGCAGTGTGATGTGTTGTGCCCATTGTTTGTGTGGCTTATTGGCCGTCAGGTCCTCTAGTGGGGCCCGATGTTTCCCATACCTCGCCACGTTGAGGCTAGCCAGGTGTGTCCAGTATCACAACAAGTTGCTCTGGCAAGTCCTGCCACCTAGTTTCCTGGGATTTCAGTGGCTAAGACCTAAAAAAAAAAGAAAAATTTATGCGTTTGACATTAATGCTTAATGGGATTGCTGTTAGGAAATTGCTGGTTGGGGTTGAACGCTAGAGAGATGTGTTAAAAGGCCTAATAAGTCGGGTAAAATTTTGATGTTATTAAATTTAGACATGTGAGGCTATACGCTAGATAAAAGATAATAGTGTTAGTTTTCTTAGAGATTTACACAAAACCGGTAGAATTTAGACGTTGATTAGAATTTGGCAGCATTGTTAAGGGGTGTACTCAGCCGGTTTAGTGAGAGAGGGGAGAGACTGAAGACTGGAGGGAAAACAGATAGAAGAATGGGGACGATAGAGTAGGCATCCCCAAAGAGGTCAGTGGAGACGAGCTCCACCAGGCAAAGTATAGGGGGAGGCAGGGGAGAGACAGAGACCTGTCTCCTCCCTCCCCTTTGACTTGGCGCATTATGGTCTTAGCTGCCAATGCACCATTAAAAATCAAATCAAATCAAATCAAAACTTCCCTTCCCTGCCTTGGAATGGGGTTTTAAAGGGAACCGGATTAGAGTACCCAGTTCAGATCGCCAAATGGCATGTTGGCAACAAAGCCGCAGTATGTCTTTGTCGGTGATGGTTGTCATGTCCATGTAGTGTCGAATCTGGTAAGAAGGTCAAGCTGCCCATCCCGCTCTGTGGGTGGGATATGTTAGCTGGCAGCGGGAACCCACCAGGTGAAGGGGTGGGAGAGACACATTTATTTTATTCATAATCTGCATTCTCACTCTACTTGCATTCATTTTTTTTTTTTTTTTTTTTTCAATATTTTATAATTTTTTTTCCAAGTTTTATTTATATATATATATATATTTTTTTTTTCTTTTTTCCACTCACACTCATTCATCTTTTTCTCACACACCAGGGGGGGGGGATGCAATGATATGTAGTGTAAATTTAAATATTCATTAAAACTAGGGTTAGTGTGTCCTTAGCTGTAGCATTTATGGTTTGTGTTCTTTTTCACACTTACACCTTAATTCATTCTTCTAGCTTTCATTTCATTTATTCGACTCTTGCTTTCTGCACTGCACTCTCTGTTCACCTCAACTTACTGTTATTCTTCATTTGTGGTGCAGGCCTTCCCGCAAGTTTTTTGCAGGCCAGGGGAAAATGCAGTGATAGTGTTTGTGTGGTTAGTAAATGTTTGTTAGTATATATAAAGTAATGTAAGTAATTTTTAACTTTGTATTCTTTTGGCCAATTACATTTGCTCTTCCACTCATTCCCATTCTCTCTCTCTTTCCCTCATGCTAGATCACTCTTTCTTTCACTAAAACTGCCATTTATTCCCTTTTACCATAATTCCTTTTACCATTACCATAATAATAGCAGCAGTAGTAGTGAGATATAGGCTGGAAGGTAGTGTATATCCTCCTTATAGCCTGTCCACATTTGTTACTTGCAGTGTATTCAGTTGACATGGATAGCCAGTGGAATTTTGAGTCAATTTGGTGTGAAATAAGCACTGGGAAAGCTAAAATGAAAGTAGGAGTGTGTTAATGGCCTAATGAATCTGAAGGCATAATGAATCTGATGAGCATAATAAACAGCTGTACAGATAAATAGAGTGGACCAGTAAATCAGAATGTCTTATAATGGGAGATTTTAACTTTCCAGATATTGACTGGAATTGTGGATTGGTCACTAACACACTAGCAAGACTTGTGGAATTATTGGATTACTGTTTCTACAGCAGTATGTTTGAGAGGCAACCAGAGAGAGTGATATTCTTGATCTGATTATCAGCAGTGATTATTCATGCATTAAGAATCTTCAGATAAAGGAACCACTAGGTGGCAGTGATCACAGTGTAGATTGATGTCGGATTTACATAAAAATGTTACTACCATCAGGGGTAAAGGGAAGGGTTTTTGCTTTCATAAAGGTGACTACAATGGTCTCAGACAGTTTTTAAATTCTATACAATGGAACCAGCTGATGATGTCACCAACAGCAAATTCTAAATGGGAAGCATTCAAAGAATTAATCATGGAAGCTACGAGGCTTTTCATACCAACTAAGAAATACTGTTCAAGGTTTAGGCCTAAGTGGATGTCAGATGAACTAATGAGATTCATGACAGAGTAGAGAAATCCATGGGATGTATATAAATTATTAGGCAACACAGAAGCCTATGGTAGATATAAGGTAGTCTGTAATCAAGTCACAAAGGAGGTTAGGCAGGCGAAGGCATATTACAAGAAACCTGTGGCAAAGGATGCAAAGAAAAACAGCAAAGATTTCTTTACTTATCTAGACTCTAGAAGGAAGGGGATGAATCAGATTGGTCCACTTGATATCGATGGTTTGACTGTTGATGATCCTGTTCAGGTAGCTGATGAACTGATGAACTGAATGAGTATTTTGCATCTACATTCACACATGAGGAATTCTCTAGGGAAGTGGAGGCCAGAAGTTTATCAAACTCTAACAGGGATATAAATGATTTTGTGAGTGGAAAGTGGGAGAGAAATTGTTGAAGTTAAACATAAGAAAGGCACCTGGGATGGATGCAATCTATCCAGTTATATTAAGGGAGGCAGGAAAGGAAGTAAGCAAACCTTTAACCATGGGTTTACTTACTGGAGGGCTGAGAAGTGGCAACTGAAGTTTAACATTGACAAATGCAAAGTACTGCATAGGGTAGCAGTAATTCCCAGAGTAATGAACCAACTGTGTGGTACCACACTAAAGGTAGTAGACAATGAAAAGACCTGGGGATAATTGTGCAGTCAGATGTGAAGTTCTCTTAATAGGGCAGACAGGCTGCCAAGACAGCTCATGGGGTTTTGTCAATGATATACAGGAATTTTGCTAGCATGGAAAAGGAGGTGATTATCCCTTTTTATAAGGCAGTGGTCAGGTCACACCTCGCGTACTGCATACAGGTCTGGAGGTCTCATTTTAGGAAGGATGTAGAGTTGCTGGAATGACTACAGAGAAGTGCAATGAGATTGGTGAGTGGAACAAAGGACTGCTCTTACCAAAAAAGGCTTCATTTCTGCAAATTGGCCGCCTCCGTAGCCAGGTTGGCAGGAGCAGCAGTGCGTAGCACACGCTTCTTGATTAGACCGGAGTTCGAGCTCGTGACCACCAAATACAGAGGATGCGGAAAGGTCAGGGAATGACCACCGCATATCCCTGGAGCAATATGGCCTTAGTTGCTAATGCTCCTAAAAACCAAATAACAAACAAACTAACTAACTTCTGCAAATTGCAGCATCTGGAGACTAGGCACCTGTGAATTGATCTGATTGAGGTATTTAAAGCTTTGAATGGTTTGAGCAAGCTCAATGCTTATGTGATTCTTCCTCTTGCTCACATTATGCACTTGAGGGGGCATAAATTCAAATTGAGGAAAGATAGTTGTAGAATAGATGTGCGGAAATTTGCCTTTAGCAGCGAGTGGTTGATTGTTGGAACAAACATTCACCTCTTGTTGTGGACATTGATAGCTTAAATAAATTCAAGGAAGAACTAGACAAACTTTTGGAGGGAATGGATAGGTGAATTGGGAAGTGTTTTTTTTTTGTTTGATGCTGTATAAGCTTGCTTTTTTCCATCATATGCCACGATGAATGCTAATGTGAACATCACTTTTTTGGACCTCAGAATAATGAAGTGAAGAATGAGTCGTACAATTGATTGTGACATCAACGTATAGAATTAAGGAGTTTTAACCTCACTGTTTAACTTTGCATCATGAAGAAAAGGGAATGCATTGAACATTGACATCAACATCACGTGGCTCTTTATATGTGATATTGTGGTTAATAATTAAATTAAATTAAATTAAATTAAAAACCACATTTAATGGGTTAATTATTATTACTATGTTATTTTTCTGGCATAAAACTGAATCTCTGTGCAAAAGTTTTTAGATTCATATACCTCAAATTTGGCAGTTATGAATGTTATAGGTTTATGCTGCTTCTCTGTTACTGTATAATTTTAATATATAATTTGCTTTTTCTTGTGTTCTCCATAGACTGAATTGCAGAGTATGTGGAAAGGCTTTTACTCTTCAAAGACTGCTTAACAGGCATATGAAGTGTCATAGTGATGTTAAACGATACTTATGCACATTCTGTGGTAAAGGATTCAATGATACCTTTGACTTGAAGCGCCACACTAGAACACACACAGGTAAGGGTCTAGCTCATAACAACCTAGTGTGCAACCTGGGTTGCACTCCTTTGATGCAATGATTCATCTTTATTGTAGAAGCCACAGCACTATTGTATAACTGTATATATTTTTTTTTCTTATGAATTTCTCTAGTATAATGGCTATGTAACTTTCTACTTTGTTCACAAAGGTTGTCGTACATCTTCTTCCCCCCCCCCAATTTTTTGAGGGGTTCCCACAAATGAGGAAAATTCAGTCTAAAGACACATCTATGAACAATTACTTGTCTTTTAGGGAAGCAGCAGAAGAGTTTAGGTTTTTTTAAATTAGTGTCAAGGCAGCCAAGGTTATAAGGGTCATGTTGATCTGTGAATAAGTGTTCTAAGGCCAATTAGTTTCTAGGATTAATAAAAGGAATATCTCTAGCTGAGACTTGCTAACTCAGTCCTCCTTGTAAGGGTCTAATAAGTTCTCTGCTTCATTGACAAGATATGAACTGTAGCAATAGGATAGGAATTTCACCAAATCATTTCTTCTGCATCGTTGCTGTATTAAAGTTTTTTCCAGTATTATTTTTTCTAAATTTACAGAATGATCTTTAATTAACTATCCTTGATAAATTCCCCTTTTACCAGAAGAAAACTGTGATATTTTGGATTCCAAATCTGTATACAATACTCAAGGCATGGCTTAACTATGACTTTATATAATGGAAGAATTATTTCTTGCATGTTGGATTATGCATGAAAGAGGTCTTATATCTTTTTATTCTTTAGTTATATTAAGAGAAAAAGAGTAAGATTTAAAAATAACTCTCACTCTTTTTTCATAATCAGCTACTTCAAGCTTGCTGATTCCCAAATAATGTATAACTGACCTGGATGAAACTAGGCGGCTTTTTTACGTTTTCTTTTAATAAAGGGTGATGTTGAATAAATCTGCTACCTTGCATCAATTTGTTTTTATTAATATTAATTACTAATAAAAATAACCCAGGATTGCTACCCAAATGTAGAACTTTACAGTTACCAATATAGCTCTTTAAATGTCATTTTTCAATTGAAGCAGCACTGTCTTTACCACTCTCATAACCTTGTAGCAAATGATGCAAGCAAAAGCTTATACTTCATCAACCAGATGAAAAAAAAAAAAAAAAAATACTACACACATGCCTAATCCTTAAAATTATTTTAAACTACCCACTCCCACAACACCAGATGGAAGTTTGTTCCAACAATCAAGTTTTAGCTGAAAGTGAATTTTCACACATCTATCCTGCAACCATCCTTCTTTAATTTAAATTTATGTCCCATTACATGTGTCATCTGAGAAAAAATAAGGATGACATTAGCATTTAGTTTACTCAATCCATTTTAAGCCTTAAATGCTTAAATCAAATCTCTTTGCAGGTCCCTATTTTCTGGATACTGCAATTTTCAGAACTCTTGTCTTTCTTGGTAAGGGTTCCCTTTTATGTTTCTGACTAATCTTGTTGCTTTTCTCTGCACCTGTTCTAACATCATTCCTGAAAAGAAACTTCCAGATCTGTATGCATAACTTAAACTGTGGTGTAACCATTATTTTATACCACAGGATAATCAGCTCTTTCTCTCTGCTATCAAAATTTTTTTATATCATTGAAAGAAGCTTATGAGTTGTCCAAGCAGTTTTTAAAAAAGGTAATATTAAAAAAATAGGCAAAAGTTTTATTCAACTGTTTATCAAGAACATGGCTTTTTGGAAATGATAAAGTCTGTGCTACTCGGAGAATTTCATGTTGGACTGTACAATTACTCCTCAGTCTTTTTCATTCTCTGCTACCTTGAGTGTGATATCTCAGAATCCTAGTAATCCCAGAATAACATACCTAACTGGTATATTCTTACCATGTGTGTGTGCTATATCCAAAAATTTCATTACTTCATACAGCATGTTCCCCCTCTGCACCTTACTACTGAATACACCATGAATTGTCAAACTAATAGAGCAAACTTATCTGTGAAAAGATCTAAATGTCCATGCTGATATTCCCTGTCAGAGACATAGTAATTTGGAATCTCCTCTTTTCGATCTTCTCTGGCTTAAAATCTCTCTACCACATTCAGAACCCTTTGATTTCCTCTCTTTGAAATTTGACTTTCTCTAGTCTTTAACTTTCCTAACAGTGAGGCAATTTTTCTTAGTGATTTTAATGTTCACAACTCCATCTAGCTTCCATTTTCTAGTCACACGGACCCAGCTGGTCAAAATGCTGAGGCTTTTGCAATTACTAATGACCTCGCACAGATATGTTCATTTACCTACCAGAATACCAGACAAACATAACCACACTGCCAACATACTTGATCTTTTTCTCACAAATAACTCTTTTAAGTACATGATTGAAGTGAGTGGTCTTTTACGCACCTCAGATCATAACTTGGTGATTGTCTCTTCTCCAACAGAGCCTTATCTCATGGCTATTCCCAACCTTGTGTTATTTGGCATTACAAGGATGCAAAATGGGATGATGTGTGAGATTTCTTTTCATTGATCGAATTACTGTTTCAAAACTTGTGATGTCAACATTTGCTCAGATCGTATCAGTGAAATTATTCTTGTGGGAATGAAATCCTTTATTCCACACTGTACTTTAAATCTTGTCCTTTATCTAAGCCTTGGTTTTCCATTAAATGTGCTAAGGCTGTTGAAGAGAAAAATGTTGCATATTGTAATTGGCTTGGTTCATTTTCTGCCTATACCAAAGTTCGCAACAGTTGTAAAGCAGTTATTAATCAGTTGAAACTAGATTTTGAACAGGCTAAGAGTAGAAAACTTGCTTCTTGTCCAAATGGTAGCCAAGCATTCTGGTCCCTTGCCAAAGCTATTGGCCGCAACGTTTTCCCATCTCTGTCAAAACCAGATAGTTCTATTGCCATGTCAGCCAAGGATAAAGCTGACCTGCTAGAATCCTATTTTTCTTCCAACTCATGTATTAATTATCTTGGTAAACTTCATCCCACCATTCCCAGTACGCTTCATTCAATGCCTCCTCTAGTCTTCTGTCAAAGGATGTGAGAAGGATTTTGACGAATCCTGATGGTAAGAAAACTCCAAACTCCAGGTCCTGATGGTATTTCTCCACTTGTTCTCAAAACCTGTGTTCCTGAACTTACTCCTGTTCTGTGTCACCTCTTTATACTTTTGAATTCAAAAGGTGTTTTTCCTTTTGCTTGGAAATTTGCTCACATCCAGCCAGTTCCTAAAAAGGGTGACAAATCCCTCCCTCCCATCCAATTATCATCCAATTGCAATTAATTCTGCTTTCTAAAGTAATGGAGAATTCAATTAACCGCCTATTCATAAACTATCTAGAAACCTTCCATCTAATCAACAGTCACCAGTATGGATTCTGTCAGTATCGATCACTGGTGGTACTGTGGCTTATGTTACTCATCTACAGAGAAATTCAATGAAAACGTTTGGTGAAACTCAAGCAGTTGCTCTTGACATTTCAAAGGCTTTTGTTCTTGTTTGGTATAAAGGTGTTCTAAATAAGCTTCCATCTTATGGTTTTCCAATTGTTTTTTGTAATTGGGTATCCAGTTTTCTCTGTGATCACTCACTGCAGGTAGATGGCTCTCTATCTTCTAACTTCTCCACTAACGCTGGTGTTCCCCAAGTTCTTTCTCTCACTCTTTTCCTCTTGTATATTAATGATCTTCCATTGACCAGAAATTCTATCCATAGATTTGTGATGATAGCACATTACATTCCACCTACCGGTTTGAGAAACCTTGCCCTGCTCAAACAGCTTCAACTTCTCGAATATCCACTACTAATTCCTTAAATGTTGGTCTCCAGGTAATCCTCCAGTGGGACAAAGAACGCTTAGTTGAATTCAATCCTTCTAAGACTCAGTCCTGTCTTATATCTTGCAAAAAGGATTCTTCTGCTCCTCTGCTTATCTTCAGTGACACTCCGATTTCTAGACAAGGTCATATATCTCTGTTGGGGATTACCCTGACTTATAATCTTACTTGGCATAAGCACATTACGAATTTTGCTTCCTCTTTCGATCTCAGTGTTACTTTTCTTCCAAACAGCTGTTCACTATATAAATCGCAAATCTGCCCTACCATGGAATATTGTTACCACATCTGGGGCGGTACCCCCCAAACCCTCCCTTAGGCTTCTAGATTACATTCAAAAGAGGGCAGTTAGATTAATTAATGACTTATCTTTAACAGCATTTCTTCACTCTCTGCCTCATAGATGTTCTGTTTCTGCTGCATGCCTTTTCTACAGATACTTCCATGGGCATTGTTCTTCTGAATTTGCTTCTATAATTCCTGCACTCTCTTTCAAAACAGTCAGAATCAGTCAACATCCTTTTACTGTTCAACTTCAAACTCACAGAACCAACTTTTCTTCTTCCTCATTTATTCATTCAACTTCCATTTTCTGGAACAACATTCCTTCATATGTATTTCCTGCAAATTACAATCTACAGAAGTGCAAGTCTAATGTCAACAAATATCTTCTTTCATCTTGTCACCCTCCAACCCATGCATGGTACTAAGCACTATAGGTTCTAATAGCTCTTGTGTTTGGGGTTTTCATAAAACAAAAAAATATGTTATTCTGGTATTGCTCCTATCCAAATTCAGTAACTTGCATTTATCGATGTGAAACCCGAGTTGCCATTTCTCAGCCCATATGCCTAATTTCTCTAGATCTTTTTGTAGTAGCATGATTTCTGTTATTACCAACCTTTCAATATTTGTCATCAGAAAACTTAGACATTAAACTTGATATACCATCATCAATATCATTAATAAATATTGAAAACAATAAGGGCTCCAACGCTGTACTCTTCATGGACTAATAACATTAGTCTATGAAGAGCAGTCACCATTAATAATCACTTCCTATCTCCTGCCTTTCAACCATCCCTTTATCTATAGTAGTAACTTTCCCTTAATGCCCTGTGCACCAATTTTTACAGCAGTTTCTCATGTGGACCATTATCAAAAGAAGCTTTACCAAAGTCTAAATAGGTGTAAAAATTATTTTTTGTGTCCAGTTCCCTTGTAATTACTTCATAGTAGATGATCAGATTGGTCAGACAGGGCTCCCCTTAATAAATCCATGCTGTGATTGCTATGTAATTGCACTGCATTTCTGTTAAGATGATTCTACATTACTTCTTTAACAATGGACTGAATTATTTCTCTGGCACAGAAGTTAAGCTTACAGGTCTGTAATTACTCACTTTGCCCCGTGATCCTTTTTTATGATTAGGAGAGACATTTGCACATCTCCAATCTGTAGGGACCTCCCCTGAAACTAAGGATGTGCTCATAATTATGACTCTAAAGGTTTGTTTGCCTCTTTAGCTGCTTCTTTTAATATAACTGAATAGATTCCATCAGTACTAAGGTGCATTATTTACTTTTAGATTTAACAACTTCTGTTTCATTTTCCTCTCAGTTATCACAAAATCATTTAGCTTCCAGTTAAAATTTTGTATATGTCTGGTATCCTCATCCTTAAAAACAACTTTACAGTAGCTAATGTATGTGCTTCCAATCATTAGCAACTTTGATATCAAACCTCTGATTAGAAACTCAGGAAACCTTGCCACTCACCTACAATGGTCATAAAATAATTTTATGTTTATATTCCAAGGCAACAACACAGTCAGAGGAGTTCACAAGATAAAGAGAATATAAGAAATAGTGCCATATTTAGTAGTCACACAGGCTTATACCAGTCACTCAAAGCATGTGTAGTTATGTGTACCCTTGTGCCTGACCACTTTAATTGAAAAAATTCATATTTGTACACTATCTATAATCTTGTCATATCAGAATTTACTTTCATGTTGTTAGTTCATAATTCAATACAGAGTTTTGATGACTTCTTAAAAAGATACTAAATTTTGTTTCTTTTGTTCCCTCAGGTGTTCGTCCATATAAGTGTAACTTATGTGAAAAATCATTCACACAGCGCTGTTCTCTAGAGTCCCACACTCTGAAAGTTCATGGAATTCAACATCAGTATGCCTACAAGGAACGCCGAGTTAAGATGTATGTATGTGAAGAGTGCGGTCACACTACAAATGATCCTGAAATTCATTATATTCACCTGAAAGAAAATCATCCTTATAGTCCAGCCCTTCTCAAGTTCTATGACAAAAGGCATTTCAAATTTGGTGACAGATCTTTTCCTCTTGGTCTAGTGAGAGTGAATTCTTGAGGTTGCTGTGTGCCTTTTACCAAAAAAAAAAAATAAATAATAAATAATAAATAAATAAAATAAAATAAAATAAAATAAATACATTTTTAAAAATCTGTGATAATGAGGTTTTCCATTTAGTAAGTTGCTATGATATTAAATGATGTGTCTCTTGATGTTCTCCTACTTTGTACATCCAAGTAAGATCAATAGAATTGCTTAATGACAAAAAATTTTCTGGATTATAAAATTAATCAAATTATTGTAATAGGAATGGAAGTTTTGAAAAAACAAAGTTCCAAGAAACACCATCCAACATTAATCAATGATGAATGTTTAACAAATATATATTAAGCTTATATTTTTGCCGTTAATGTAAGTCTTATTCTGTTTGTGCTTAATTGAAGAAAATATTTAAAAAAAAAAAAATTAAATAGCATCTAGTAGCAGGAGGGGGGGGAATTACTGACATCTAAAAGAATATTTAATACAAAAATCTTCTGAAGGATAGTATCAGAGAGAGAAAGTGGGAGAACAGTGAAGAAATACAAACTTCTTGAGTAGGGGCCAAATAATACCTTATTTTTTACATAAGATTTTGTCAGTTTTTATAGATTTAATATATATTGCCATGTATTTTTTAAATACAAGATTTAAAAGTAGTTTTAATAATAAGGGTTGTCTATTCTGATTGTATGTATCTAGCAAAACTAAATATATATAATAATATGCTTGCTGGAGTTTTATTATTAACAACAGATAGAAGGGCTCTATAAAATTTTATACTTCCACTTTATAGTGGAAGTTAAAATTTTTAACTATGTAAGAAATGTTTTGTAAAATTTGAACAGATTCAGTGCCAGTCTTTCTGCCCTCCAATGAGATTGCAAAAATTTAATTTATAATTTAACTCCAATGAGATTTAATTTTGAACGTGCACCAGTAATGTAACTTATAGTATCATCTTGCTATAAATAAAGGCACTTAATAGCTCTTAATAGGAAATTGCTGGTAATTTGTAGTAGTGCAATAGCAAAGCAAATAAATGTGAAGATATTTGCGTTATAAAAGTTTGCAAGTCTGTTATAGTAAAAAGGACACATGTCAATGTTTTTTACAATACAGTATGTGAGACTTTTAATATTGTTAAATTTGCTGGTCTACAAAAATTCCAAAATATTAATTCTTTGAACCTGCCACTTTTGAGTTGGCACTAACAGTTATATATTCTGTTAGGCATCAGCAGCTCTATGCATTCTTGCCACCAGGTGGCATGCTGAAAGATTTTCTGCAGCACACTAGTGGTATGACATTTTCTGTTATATGTTATCACATTTCCTATGTGGGAAAGACAAAAACTTCTGAGAACAGGGTATATAAAATGTATTAATAAATTATAGACGAGTTATTTTGATAGCTTATTGTCTTACAAAATAACATGAAAAAATGGTAAGTTGTCTTATGCAGTTTCTAAAATTTAATTTTTTATGTTAATAGGTTGAAGAAGAATGAACACACAGCAAATCGAGGGTTGTTCAGTAATCAGATTTTTAATCAACACATAAATGCTAAATTTCTTTAAATTTCCCAGTTATGCCTATTGCAAGATAATCAGCAGAGTTCAAAAGAGGATGGGAGTCGGTTGAGGATAATCCAGGGTCTGGTTGGTTATCTGAAGCAGTCAATTCTGAAACAATTGCCATTGTCAAAGAAAAAAATTTAGAAAACAGAAGAATTAAAGTTTCTGAACTTGAAAAAGTACCTATCATTTCCCATCGGAACATTTTTAACAATATGTGAGCATTTGGAAATGTCCAAAGTTTGTGCAAGATGGGCTCCCAGAAACTTTTCCATTCATGACAGACATCGGAGGATGGCATCTTAAAAATGGAATTTAAAATTAATTCTTGGTAATCTAGAATGATTTTTATCCTGTTTGGTGATTGGTGTTCAAACTTGGCTGCATTTTTATGATTTTGAATCCAAATTACAAAGCATTCAGTGGAAGCACAAGGGATCTCCAACCTAAAACGTTTCGAACTTAACTATTTGATGTGTATTTTAGTGCAATTGCATTATTTATACACAGCTAATTATAGATTAGCAAATTTGCAATAGCGGCATCGTTTAAGTTGCATCTCATATTGTGAATACCTTCACGACAAGTTGCCAAGACATTGCACTACTTCGAATAAGTAACGCTATACCCGAAGGAGAAGACTGTTGTTACTTATTCTCAGTGGATACCACCACCCAGACGTCACCGTTTCAGGGCTATTTGGCCCTTCTTCGGTGGGTGGGTAGGTACCCAAGTGATGTAATGATGACAAAACAATCATTACATCACTTGGGTACCTACCCACCCACTGAAGAAGGGACAAATAGCCCTGAAACGGTGACGTCTGGGTGGTGGTATCCACTGAGAATAAGTAACAACAGTCTTCTCCTTCGGGTGAAGCGTTACTTATTCGAAGTAGTGCAATGTCTTGGCAACTTGTCGTGAAGGTATTCACAATATGAGATGCAACTTAAACGATGCCGCTATTGCAAATTTGCTAATCTATAATTAGCTGTGTATAAATGATGCAATTGCACTAAAATACACATAGTCTAATAATCTCTTTCGCAGCTTGAGACTTAACTATTTGCTGAAAAAAATATTGGCTCAAATTTTCTGAGACACGAAGATTGCTGTTAATTGATTACCTTGCATCTAAATCAATAATATCAGGAGAATATTATGGTAGCCTTGTGCCAAAGTTAAAAGCTGCAATTTGGGAAAAAAGATTAGGAATGTTGTTGGGTTAACCAGGTTTGCTTCTCCATGACGATGCACCTGTACACAAATCCTGGGTTGCACAGCTAAAATTTGAACAATTAAATCTCTCTTCCTCCCCATACTGGGACTTTTCATCTTTGTGGAATGCTTTTAAAAATGAAGAAGAACTAAAAGCAGCTGTGGAACCTGGTTTTATGCCCAACCTGAAGAATTTTTTTTGAAGGATTAAACTTTTTGCAGATTAAATACAATAATAATGTATTGAAAATGAATACATTAAAAAAAAAAAAAAACAAAAACCAGAATTTTGTACCTGTATCTTTTAAAAATACTCCATTCTCAGAACTTTTTGACCACTCCTCATATCTATCCAGTGCTGAATCATTTTTTTGTGCATAAAATACATGTGCACTCAGTTTAGAGTCTAAGTAAAGTAGGCATATATTGCTTTTTTTATACATAGCAGGTTTGGTTGAGTATTATTAATTTATGTTCAAATGTTTTGAAGTAAGATTCCATTAACATTTTCTAATGTTTTTTTATAAAAAATTAAATTAATAAATTTATTAATTTACAACAAAAAAAATTACTACTTTCTTACAATATTAATATGTATATATTTGAACTGCTTCTTTCTGTATTCTAGAATGCTTAAACAGCTTTAATGTTGTAGGGGGGGTTATTTCTTAATTATTTCAGATACACCTCTCCAAGTGACACATGCAAAGATTTTTACAGCTATATAATAAATGAGAAAAAAAGGTTACTGACCCCTGTTTTATGTATAATATGAGTTTTTTTTTTTTTTTTTAATCCAAAAAAATTTGAGGGAATCAAAATCTGCTCTGAAGATGTGTTCTTGGTGATATGTAAATATTTAAAGAAATGATATATTTGTGTATACTGATGCTGAACTTTCCTTCTCATTAATTCTTTAGTGTAGCCGCAAGAATGAAATATAACTATGTCTTATCAAACTCTATACACAACTGTATATTAAATTCAAGTGCATTTCCTAAAGAGAACAATATCAAACATTTTACAAATCAAATAACGAGAGCATGTTTTGTGATCTGTTTTAATCATGTTCACTCTGTATAGAAGATGTGTAATAAAATACTTTATAATAGTTTTTGTATTAACTTATTTTTTCATAAAAATATATCATTCAAAAATATAAAATAATAGTGGAAAGAACTATATTTTCTAACAGCTTCATCAGTTGTCAGTGAAATTATTTGGAAATCAGAAAAATGAATTTGGAAAAAATTATAAATGACAATCTACATTTATATATATATATAATTGCATTTAGCAAAGATAACCAAATTTTTTTTTTTTATGCAAACCCCAAACACGAGAGGTATTAGAACCTATAGTACTTAGTACCATGCATGGGTTGGAGGTTGAGAAGACGAAAGAAGATATTTGTTGACATTGGACTTGAACTTCTGTAGATTGTAATTTTCAGGAAATACGTATGAAGGAAGGTTGTTCTAGAAAACGGCAGTTGAATGAATAAATGAGGAAGATGAAAAGTTGATTCTGTGGGTTTGAAGTTGGACAGTAAATGGATGTTGGCTGGTGGCGGCACGTCTTAGGACTGTTTTGAAAGAGAGAGAGAGTGGGAATTACAGAAGCCAATTCAGAAGAACAGTGCCCACGGAAGTATCTGTAGAAGAGGTATGCAGCAAAAACAGTACATCTATGAGACAGCAAGTGGAGAGACTGTTAGAGATGAATCATTAATTAACCTAACTGCCCTCTTCTGAATGGAATCAAGAAGCCTGAGAGAGGTTTTGGGGGCACCACCCCAGATGTGGGAACAATAATCTTTCTCATTACAGAAAAACAGGTGCTCAAACCTAGTGGTTTATTTTAATTGCAAATTGATATATAGTTACTGCAGTATGGGATGGATCAATTCAAAATTTTAAGTGACATTGAAAAAAATGACAAACTTTCAATTATGGTTCTCTAGTGAATAATCTGTATACCTGGAATCCTACATTTATGTCTGTGTAGACCATATTATGGGCTCTAGTACATCCAATTACTTTTATAAACATAATCTGTAACCTTAGTACTCTCATCAACTTTCAATAAATCACATCTTTTCCTTTCACAAAAATATTTTGAGTGCTTTAAGAATAGCCTGATGTTTTGTTTTGCTATTTTCATATTTTTTTCATCAAGATGGTGTCCCATCTTGAAAAAGTATAATTTTGCTTTAATGGAGGGCTACTTATGAAAGAAACTCTCAGTGAAAAGCTAATCAGTCTTCTAGTTACAACTCAGAAATGTAAGTGTATAACAGATGTGGTTATGATAGCATGACCTTTGCCTGTGTTTAGACAAAGTAAATTTTAAAGTCAATCAAGTTATGTGAGTGAAGCAATTTAGTAACATAACTGAATTTCTGCCAAACAATAAACATTTTAAAATTGTTTATTATTGTCAGACACCTCATGTTGTGAAGCGTTTCCTATGGAATGATAATGGCCATAGCTAATATTAGAAGTTAGTAATAGTTTTTTTCTGAGAAGCCAATTCCTCCTGATTTTGTGAGATATAATAATGTGGTCCAGAATTGTTTATATTTAGATTGCCATTTATTTCATTGAATGTGAATTTTTGAAAATGGTATTATTTTAGCATATTTTTTCTGTTTGTATAGAAAATAATTTTCCATGCAAATGGAAAATGTAGCATTCTAAGTGTGGGACGATGTTACAATTTAATTTTAAAATAATTGCATCATTATGAATCTATTTTTATGGTGCTTATAGTATTATTGATCAGGACAAAAATAATTTTAAATATTTATACAAAATGTGATCAAAAAGTTTGGGAATTGAACTAGTATTTGACACTATATGCACTCAGATTCCAATGCTTCTTCAACTTCTGGAAGCATCCCTGATAAGCTTCTTTTGGAATTATTAATAGTTCCTGTGTTGTGCTCTAAATAATTTCCTGTTATTGCAAATCTGCAACCTTTCAAAAGGGCTTTAAGCTTGGGAAGCAAAAAAAAAAAAAAAAAAATCACAGGGAGAAAAATCCTGTGAGAATGGTGGATAGAGGACCACAGTGATGAAGTGCTTTGCAAGAAATTCTTAACTGGAAAATGCCAAGTGTGTAGAGACATTTTCATGATGCATTAATTCCCTGAATTCCACTTTTCTGGCCGGATTCTCTGAACAGCATTGGCAATTACCATAGAACTGTTTTGTAATATTCACAATTCACTTTTTGATCATATGGAACAAATTCATAATGAACGATTCCCTTTTATTCAAAAAATATAAGCATGATCTTTACCTTTTAATTGAGATGGTCTTGGTTGTTTTGAACTTTGGAAAAGTTTCATTGAGAAGCCTGGGTTGTTGTTTTGAGGTCATAGCCATAAACTCATATGTCACCAGTAATGATGAAAGAAACAAAGTGTCGATCAGCATTAGCACAGTCTTTTTGCTTCATTTTTTGTAGAACATAGTCTTCTTATGGTTGTAGGTCACACTGCTTTCTTTTTTGATAAACATCCTGATATGCAAAAACTCACCACTCTCTGTGATCATCAGTAAGGATATAAAGCACAAACTTGGCTGAAATGCATCATATTCCCAAATCTCATGTTAAAATTGATGGACATATCCTATAAGAAATATCAGTTCCACTATCACTTCATAGATAGTTAAACATCCATCATTCCTGATCAGGTCATGGACAATTGAATTATTAAAGGGTGACCAGACTGAGGATCATCTTGGTCAGACAAGCAACCCTCTTTAAATTTTGTGAATCACTGAAAGTCTTCAGACAACAAATAGTATCATTGAAAAGCTGTGAGATAGCAACTCTGAAAGCTGTTTTTAACATTTTTATGGTTTCTGTTGCACATTTTCCTAATATGGAACAAAATTTGATGCAAGTTTGTTGCTCAATAAAATCAGCCATTTTAAAATGCAATGAAAACTACACTTTCTATTCAATGTACACTTGATTCAACTGATTATAGATAAATGAGCAATTCATCCATTACTGTATCCAGATGAGTCATTGGACATGTTGCAACAAGTCACGACATGCTACAATGCCACAATTTCAAGACAAAGTCCCTGCTGAACTTTTTGATCACACCTTGTGTAGTCATATTCATATAAAAGTTAGTATGGAAAAATTCCTTGTGTCACTCACATTACAATTTTCTTTTTTTTTTTTTTAAATCTGGTATTGCGCATACTGGAAAATTTTATGAATTTTTCGTAAAATTTATGAAAAGTCTGTTTTTTAGAATTTTATGATAGGCTACTGTTTTTTTTTTTATTTTTTTTTTTATGAATTTCAATCAAGTTAGTATTGTTTTCTACCAAGGTCACGATTAATATATTTATGTTGTTTGGATAATACAGTAAAATCTTTAGGTCGAGATTCAGTATCGGTTACAGCCAATGAGAATGAAGTGAAAGAAGGCAGCTGGCTCCACCCAGTGGGCGGAGGCAATGATGTCTAGACGATCACAACTGACACGCAGTGTGTCACCTTGTGCCGCGCCGTGTTAGTTGTGTGTGTCATCTTGTGCCACACGTGTTAATAGTGTTTTGATGTCACGTGGTTGCGGTATAATAATCGGTCTCTAATAAATGTCACGTGGTTGCGGTATAATAATCGGTTGCAGTATAATTTCGAAAAGTTAAAAAATCCGGGGGTGTGAGGGCAGGAGCCCCCACATAGATGGGGGTAAAAAAAAAATTTAATTAATTTTTAAATGTCGACTGAAAGTGACATGGCCACTTTCCTCCTCTTCTGAGCCTTCTCATTACTAATCAGTGATTAGTAATGAGAAGGCTCAGAATTCAGAAAGCTTTACCAATCTTTATATCATTCTTCTCTTTCTTGGTGATTCCCTTGTACATCTGACCCCTCTCTCTCTCTCTCTCTCTCTCTCTCTCTCTCTCTCTCTCAGGGTAACTCAAATTTTTTTTTTGGCTGGTGCAACATAAGCCTCAGGCTTCCTTGCACCATATAACTAACAATAATACCTTTTTCAAAGGCAAAGAACAGTTATTAAAGCATAATGAAAATAGTAATTCAATGGAACAAACTGGATAAAACACTGCTTTGAAGATATACTGAGAACACACGACCAGTTGGTTTTAGCTTGCTTTCCTGCTGTCACTACACACACATTTCCCATGTATGTTCTCTAGATATGTGGAGAAAGCATGCACACAGTCTAATTTCTTTCTTTTTCATTTTGTTTGTTCTTGTAAACAATCAGTTTAGTTGCTTCTTAAGTGTTTTTTTTTGCTGGTTTGCATACAAACAGCAGTGCTGGGCAACTAGATCAAGATTACTTTAAATATGCATATAAGAATACTTGGATAATCATTGTTCTACTGGGGAGAACATTTATTATCCAAGGTGAATGGGACAGACTGACAGAAGTCTTAGACAATAGATGCCTGACTTTTTTTAAATAGGTGTTTGATTCTTTTATTATTGTATGGTATTTATTAGATATAGTAATTTCAATAAAAAGTATGTACAGAGTAATTTCAAAAGCATTATTTTTAAACAAAATACAGTACAATAGTGTGTCTATTTAAAATGTGCGTTATACACAGTATACACAATTTTTTTTTTATCTTACTCTCAGTTGTTGTTGCTTAAAAACATAGTTCCAACTGCACTGGCTATGTTTACTTTTTTATATTATGCTACTTTATTTATATAGCTTATTAGTATCTAAGGATATATTGCACTGTTGCATTATGCACAACATATTCCAGTTCTTATATACAAAAAAAGTTTTAAAATGTGGAAATATTAAGATGGTTACTATCAATTAAAGTTTGAGCAGATGCATTATTTTGGTATCCAAAAGCCAGCATTTGTATTTTCCAGTTTGAGTATTAATTAAGAGTCCAGTGGCTGCACTCTGATGTATAAATAATTTAGATGTTTATACTGTACCACCCTTTCATAGATTTACTGTATAATACATATACAGAAATTACACATCCTGGCAATTTTTCTTTCACTTTGGCTAGCCAACTTGGTTAACAGAAACTCTAGTTAATAGAAGAGTGAATAATTGAGGTCCTACTGTACTTGTGTATTCCTCTATAAAGGTCAGAAAAAGGAAGATGGTTTGCATTCTGAAGACTTCCATATGGTGGAATTCTTCAGAAGTCTGCAAAACATATTTTCAACTATAGAAGGCAACAAGAAATATGAGTTGATTTGAATGTTATAAAAGCAGTCTCTTCACTTCATTTTTTGTAGGACACAATCTTCCTATGGTTATAGATCACACTTGTTTCTTGTTTAGGAAAATTTCTAAATTCAGAAGTGGCAAAGAAGTTTGGTTTTAACTGGATGAAATACTAATTTTAAATGAAATGACACCTGATGTAACTCCTGTCATTATTCTGCATTTGCAAAATGGACCTTTCTGTTTCAAACAATAATAGCAATGATACAGATCCAGAGATCTGTTCACAGGTCTTTACACTTGGGGAATAGCAACCCGCAAATAAATTATACACTTGGTGGGGTTGAATTAAAAACAGTGGAGGAGAAAAGGGATCTGGGAGTTACAATAAGCAGATATGAAGTTTTCTAAGCAGTGTAAACAGGTGGCCAGGAAAGCCCGTGATGTCCTATCAATGATTTAATGAACTCTGTCCTGTGGAGATATGGAGGGTCATAATGCCACTGTATAAGCAATTGTAAGACCATTCTCACCATTTGATTGGAAACTCAAATGGTGAGATTGGCAGAAGGATGATTGTACGGGGAAAAACTCCAATTATGTGGGCTACAGAGAAATATAAATAAGTATTTTTCCACAGTGTAATAAAGCATCTAAACACTTAAACTTCAATTGTGTTGTTCTTTGGTCAAATGATGTTATTATAATAACAAATCCAAAAAAATTATTACAACTACAAATATGAATTTATTATATAAAGAAAATTTTATATACATTTCTCTTAACACTCTACCTAACGGGAAATGGCCATTAATAATAAATGGAACTTTTATAGATATGTTGTCTAAACATAGCTTGTGTATAAATAAGTTATCTTAGAAGAAGTATAATTATATATTGTATCAAAAATTTTGAGTTTTATATAGCAAAAGAATGCAGTCTCAAAAGGCACATCACATCGTATGATGACAGACAATATTTACAATACACAGCTCAACAGAATAACTTTATACATCACATTTTGTACTTTTTTTTTTTTTTTTTTTTACATCACAAGCTCTATCATTATACAGTAATATTTGACATATGACTTGCTTATTCATCTAAAGACTAGTATTTATCAGTCTCATATAAATATCTCCATTCTTGCTTATTAAATTCACGTTATGAGCACCTGCATCTACTATACAAAGCCTGAGATTATTTTATTTGCTTATGTGCACTTGATAATACTGTATATGCATTTGATTGTATTATCACACTTATTATCTATGCAATCTTTCTTTCACGAAAATAGGAAAGGATTTCTTTAAAAATGTATTAAACTATGGATCTTTACTTAATTAATACACACAATTAGTCTCACTGTGTTGATATTTAATATAAATGACAGCACATAATTACTATGATTTACAAATTAATTTTTGAATCATCTTTGAACAATCAGATCATAGAAGAATGGCAAATAGATTTTCTTTAGCTTATAAAAAAGTGGCCAAAGTTGAATGGCTATACAATATTCACATTTAGCACTGACTATTTCAACTTCATGTGGTTTATACAGAGGACGGCTGAAACAGGTCTTTTTTTCCCCCCTTTTCCTTTTTCAGGAAGGATATTATCGATTTTAGAAAAATTATTTTATCAAGGATAGTATCAATTTTAGAAAAATCGTTTTATCAGGGATAGTATCAATTTTAGAAAAGTCATTTTATCATTCTTTGGGTAACTTGCTGAGTGACTAGATAGCACACACAGAATTCTTTAAGTCTGGGAGACAAAGTAGTTTAAGCACCATGGGTCACTCCTTTTTGCTTCCTGAGCTTTTGCATACCTGCTTTCTTGCTCTTTTCCACAAATTCCTACATAGAAGTAATAAGCAATATCATATAACATAAGTAATTAGCAATGGAGAAAAAAAAAAAAAAACAGTGTAGAAAATTTATTACTATATGTTTTTTTTTTATTTTGATTTTATAACATCTGAAGGGCAAAAAAAAAAGGCAGTGGGTACTCTTTCTAATTCAGGAGTTTTTAATTTTTTTTTTTTTTATGGTTAAAGTAGTGTATCTATATTATGGAATTGGCAAAATTAAACTGGAGACAGAAATGTCTCCCAGTATGCCTACTGGATCCAACACTGGTTGGGGATGGACAACTGCTGTTGTCAATCCCAAGCAATATCCATTGAAAAGGCTAAAAAATTTTCAACATACTGATCAAAAGATGCTGCCACATGTAGTTTTCTCAGACAGGTAATCCAGACATTCAATGCTTTATGATAAATTCACAATAGAACAAGTGTAATTCCATCAGATTATGATCATCATAAATAATAATCTACACAAGTCTACTGCTTGTTGACAACTTTTCAGGAATTAGAATTTAATATAATGAAGTGATAACAGAGTGACATGTTTAGGTATCTTAGTATATAACTAACTGTGCTTAATAGCTATTCACTAGTTAATGTAACATTAATTAAATGTATAAGTAAATCCACATAAATACAGGCATCCCAAGCTTTTTATTTAGGGATGTAAAAACAAACAAAACGCTAAGCAAGGCAGATTTATCCATAGGCGATAACGTGAATAATTTTAAATGTTTGCCATGACCAGTGTTTCTCACTGCTTTTAAGATGCCATTTCTTTATATAACAATATAAAATGTACCATAAATATATAAACCTTTAAATATAAACTTTAAATACATAAATTATGCAATAAAACATAAATACACAACAGGATATATCAAGAAAATGCAAGAAAACTAACCCTCTAAAATTACCTTTAAAATTATGGAAGCTTATATGTATACTGTATTTACATTATTTACAATAACAGATTGTAATACTCACTCCAAACCACTAAATGTAGTGTAAATCTAGCATGATCCCAAATCCGCTATTTTTAGAATGCTCAATTTCATTTCATATGAAAAGTTTGTCTGATAGTTTTTCATTTTATTTGCATTATTTAGCACTAGCTAACTCAATTGGGCCTCCGTAGCTGAGTGGTCAGGAGTAGGAGTGTAGTATTACACGCTCTTGGAGTAGACTGGGGTTCAATCCCAGACTGCTAAATACGGTTGATCTACCAACTTGCATTGGGCCAGCCTGGCAGATTATGGTCCATTTCCCTCAACAAGAAACTCTCCACTAGTGGACTCATTTGTTCAGTGCTTTAGCTTGAAAAGTTACCTCCCTGATAATTGGTTTGTTTTGTCTGTTCTTGGCCATCCCAAGTCAAAAGAAGGTTATCTTATTTGTGAAGTGTTGGTGAGTAAAATGACCTAGTTTCAAGTTGACAGTTGGGGTATAGCTCTTGATGTAATGGATTTCTAAAACTGACCTTTGTTTTGGAATTCTTTGTATTTTTCAGTTATGGTGGCTATGGCTTTCCATATGTCTCCCACACTGTCAGCTTTCATATAATTAATTTTAATTTGTGTCCACCCAAATACTTAATTGGGAAGGAAAATAGTTTCATTTTTGGAGAGCTGGGCAGCTGCACGTAGTCAAGCGATATTTTTTGACTACTTCTTTGTGCTGGCTTGGATTTATTTCAATTTTTCAGCTCTTGCCTTTTAATCTATAAAGACATGAAAATATGCAGACATTTTGTCTTCTTCCTCCATTCAGACAGTAATGGTGTCGTGGCAGGAAAGTTTGGTGGAATATTGCTACTGTAGGCTGCCATCTTCGATAGTGACATCACTCATTTGCCTTTTTATATTGGAGAGGAGATATAGTAGAGTATACATATACACTGTGCTGATATTTAGATTCATCATCATCAGCCATTTTCAATCCACTGCAGGATAAAGGCCTCTCTAGCAACTTTCCAGTTCCTTCTGTTTTGAGCACTGGCCATGCATTTACTACCCACAGAGTGATGAATTTCATCTATCCATCTCCGCCTTTGTCTTCCAGGTTTTCTTCTAGCTCCTCTTGGATACCATTCTGTTATTTTCTTAGTCCATCTGTCATCATGTCTTCGAGCTATGTGTCCTGCCCAAGAACATTTTAGTTCTTTAGTTTTGATAAGAATGTCCTTTACTTGAGTTTGTTGCCTAATCCATGTGTTTCTCTTCTTATCTAACAGTCTGATTCCCAATATGATTCGTTCCATTCTTCGCTGTGTAGTTCTCAGCTTCTCTTCCATTCTTTTGGTGAGTGCCCAAGTTTCACTTCCATAAGTCATGGTGGGGAGTATACATTGGTTCATTATTTTATGTTTCAGACAAACTGGGATATTGCTCTTCAGTATGTGACTATATTTCCTGAATGCTATCCATCCAAAATTTATTCTTCTCTTGACTTCCAGCCATTTATCATTATTACAGCTAATAACTTGTCCCAGATAAGTATATGACTCCACCTTTTCAATTACTGCTCCTTCAATCATTATTTCCCTTTCTGTGGTATACTTGTTCATCATTACTTTTGTTTTAGCCATATTCATGTTTAGTCCAAAATCCTTACTAGCTGTGCATAACTGATTAAGATTTTCCTCTAATTCTTTGGGATCATGGCTTATGACCACAATGTCATCTGCAAATCGTAAATGGTTTAGGTACTCTCCGTTCACATTGACTCCTTTCTGCGACCAGTCTAATCTTCTGAAAGCTTCCTCAAGGGCAGCAGTAAACAGCTTCAGAGATATTGTGTCTCCTTGTCGAACTCCTTTCTCAATTTTAAATTTCCTACTATCTTTGTCTAGTCTAATAAAGGAGGTAACACTCTCATACATTTTCTTCAAAATCATAATATATGGGGTATCAATGCCTTGTCTTTCCAGTGCCCGAAACACTGCCTTATACTGTATGGAGTCAAATGCCTTTTCATAATTCACAAATGCTAGGCATAATGGTGTTTTATATTCATTTGCTTTCTCCATTAGCTGTGATATTATGTGAAGGTGATCCATAGTTGAGAATCCTGTCCTAAAGCCAGCTTGCTCTTTCGGTTGATTCTCATCACGTATTCTTTCTAATCTATTAGTAATGACCCTTGTGAACAACTTGTAGATGTGGGATAGCAAGCTAATTGGTATATAATTTCCAATTTCTGATTTATCTCCTTTCTTACGCAGCAAAACTATGATTGCATTATTCCACTGCTTAGGCGTCACACCTTTTCTAATGCACTTTGTGAAGAGCCTTGCCAGTTTTTGTGTTATGTCTCTTCCTCCCAATTTTAACAACTCTACAGTAACTTCATCTTCCCCCGGGGCTTTGATTCTTCATTTTCTTCAATGCATGTTCTACCTCATCAGGAAGAATATTGGGTATGTCGTATACGTTGCTACTTTGCAATCCATCTTCCCCACTGCTGGCATCATTCCCCTGCTCCTTGTATAATTCTCTATAGTAGTCTTCTGCTATTTGAATCATGCCTTCTCTGCTGTTTATAAGTACACCATCGCTATTCTTCAGTTTCAGTATCATTTGTCTTTCTGTATTACTGCTCATGGCTGCTGATTTAAATCCTTTGTTTTCCCTTAATGCTTGTTCTACTTTTCTTGTGTTAAATCTTATGTCCTCTCCGAGTCTCTTTCTAATGGCTTTGCATAACTCAGTATACTCAATTTTCTCCCTGTCAGTGTTTTTCTTGCTTTTCATTTGTCGTCTTCGGTTCATCATGACAAGTGTTTCTTGACTAATTTTTTCTTCTTTGGATTTCTTTTTCCTTATCACTTTAAAAAAGTTGTAATATTCCTTGTCGATATTTTGGTTCTCAGTAGTCTGCAGAAGCTCATACTTGTTCTTAAGTTCCAGTACATACTGCTTTTTCTCCTCTTCTGTTATCTCAAAGACCTTTGTATTATTTACTCGAGTCAGTTTTTTCCTTTCCTTTATCTATATCAAGTGTACATCTTACCATTCTGTGATCACTTCCAACATTTACCTTATTCAGGACGGTAACATCATTCACAATATATCTTCTGTTAGTGAGGATGAAGTCGATTTCATTAGTAGTTAATCCATTTGGACTCTTCCATGTCCACTTTCTGTTCACCCTTTTCTTGAAAAAAGTGTTCATTACTGACAGTTCTTGAGATTCTGCAAATTCCACAAGTCTCACCTCTTTCACCAATTCCAAAATTTCCTATAGTTCCCCTTTAGGCGCTGTTTTGTCTTTTTCCAACCTTAGCATTGAAGTCTCCCATAATAATAGTGTAGTGGGTTTTCTGCTCATCTAGAAGACTCTCAATTTCGGTGTACATTTCTTCGACCTCTTTATCATCATGGCTCGATGTTGGTGCATAAATCATTATAATCTTTAGCTTGTATCTCTTAGAAATCTTGAGTATTAGTCTTGACACTATTGGTGATGTACTTTTGAATTCCAAAATGTTGTTTTTAAAATCTTTATGGACCAGAAACCCAACTCCACCTTCACTCCTTTCACTGTTTCCATTGGTGTACAGCAGATTTCCACTTGATAAACTTATAAGTGATTCATTTCTTCTTCTTGTTTCAGCCAAACTGATGATATTCCAATTCACATTTTCTAATTCCTTTTCCAGCTCTAATATCCTGTCTTCACCGATGAGTGTTCTTACATTATAACAGGCCAAGTTCAGTTTCCGTGCATGGCAGCCGGGTCATACCCAGAAATTCTTAGCACCCTCTGCTTCCCCTCTGATCCTCTCGCTGCCGTAAGAGGGAGAGTGAAAGCTGCTGGGGACTAAGGGCCATTTATTTCATCGTGCTTTCATATGCTGGAGGGTTTGGTCTTTTCCTCTTCATGCTGACCAGGCGTCTTGAAGAGAACCACTCTACACGTTCGTTGCCACCTAAGTGACGTAACAGGGCTTACCATCAAGAAGGTGTGCATGAGTGGATTTTAGGGAGGCAGGCCAACCAGACTTCTACTAAATCTTTTGTAATAGAGAGATATTGGATCCATCAGTGTTTTAGGCTGAGTGTCTGATAACACACAGGATACCTGTTCCCCTCTAAGCCCCTATTTAGATTACTGTGTTACTATAAATTGTCATTGTTGCTAATGGTTTTGAGTAGGCCGGAAAACATCGTTGGAGATCGCCATATTACCTGATTGTAAAATAGATTTTCAGCAATTCACAAATTATTGGTTTTTAGTATGTATATTCAATATAATAGTTATTATTGTGTATATAATGTATACAGGGTGATTCACTACCAGTGCGACAAACTTGCAGGAGGTGTAGGGGGCACAAAGACGAATCAGAATCACATAGCATTGCAGGGTCCAAAATGCCTTCATCATGCGGTAGAGGACGTTGAACGGGAGGTCACGTGAACAGCGATCCTGCTGGAAGTCAGCATTTGTGAACCGGTTCCCGAGGCAGTAGGATGTACGAGATTCAAACGTTGAACTGGCTGACATGCACCTCGCGTATGGAGCTGCGAACTGTAACAGGCATGCCGCTCTGTGCTTGTACCAGGAACATTTCCTGCACAGGCGTGCTCCTCATCATACGATTTTCGCATGTGTGCACAGAAGGTTACGTGAGACTGGTTGTTTGATGAGAGGTACCATGAATCGAGAGCAAATGATGAGGATGCCAGACAATGAAGAGAATGGCCTATGTCTTGCAGAAGGCAAACCGAGTACAAGTACTCGAGCGATAGGCCAACGATTGGGTATTTCCCAATCCACTGCATGGAGGATACTGTCAACAAACCAAATGAGTTCATACCATCTGCAACGTGTCCAATCATTGGAGCCTGCGGATTATCCACTCCGGAGACTTTTGCTACTTGGTTCCTTCAACAGAAACGGTTCGCAAATGCTGACTTCCAGCGGGATTGCTGTTCACGCGACCTCCCATTCAACGTCCTCTACTGCATGATGAAGGCATTTCGGACCATGCAATGCTATGTGATTCCGATTAGTCTTTGTGCCCCCTACACCTCCTGCAAGTTTGTCGCACTGGTAGTGAATCACCATGTATATGTCCTTGGTTGGGGCCCTACGTTACGCTTAAAGTGGTTTAGTATTGATTTTTCTGTGTTTTATTAATATAGCCTGCAAGTACCAAATTGGGCTACTTTTGGGCACATCTTTATCCCTTGCTGGAGAGCCCCCAGTAAGGCCCAGTAGAGTGATTCTTATATTTTTGTTAACCATATAAAATTATTATTTTTCAGAATTTTCATAAGATTTTATATTACCATACAAGTTTTCAACCAGATTTAAACTTATTTTTATTGGGTTATTTTGTTCTGATATACTGTTTGATACTGCTAACTTAAGAAAAATGTCAGATGATAATATTTCTCAGTCATTGATGTCAGATGACTTGACTGTTGCCCCCGATGTTTTGGAGGCTAACTTGAACGAATTTCAGGAACTGTTCAAGAAATTTGTTGATTTAATGCAGTGGTTTCAACCTTTTTTTTTTATAACGGCACCCCTAAGTAATTTATTTTATTTTGCAGCACCCCTACTCAATTTTCTGTTAGATCCGATTCTCTCTCTCTGTATATATCCATATATATATATATATATATATATATATATATATATATATATATATATATATATAATTAAAAAATATGTTATATTATATTTATTATAATAATATAATTATAAAAATTACATTTCATATAATACAAATTATATATATATATATATACAGTATATAATTTTATTCTTTATATAGAGGTGCTAAGTAAGCATCAATTATAGATCACCACAAAATTAAAAAGATACTTTACACCTTTTTATAATGAAATAAACATATAAATTAAAAAATAATAATAAGTTTAAGTAACTTAAACCTAAATTACATGGCACCCTAAGGTGCCGTGGCACCCAGGTTGAAAACCACTGATTTAATGGGACGGGAGTTCTCACCGTTGCATTCAACACAAGGAGAGCTGAATAACACTGTAAATAGTCAAGGAGGTAATGTACTTGCAGCTGATACCTCAACATCGGACTTCATCTTTGCATTAAAAAATAACCTTTTAGATGTTTTGAGGGATGGTGCAAATGTTACCTCTTCTATGCTTATAGAGGTTAGTCGAATCTGGAATTCAGTGGAGAGGTTGATGCTGGACCTAACAATAGAAAATGAGAAATTGAAAGTGAGGATAGATGAAAAAAACAATCTATGACTGTTCAGGCCCCTAGCTTTGCTAGTGTGACTGCCTCTAAAATAGGCACACAGGTCTCGGGTGATAAAGGGTTTATGCCAAAGCATATAGTGATTGTATGGGCAGGACAGAATAATACCTGCAAAACTAGTGAAGAAGTGAGACAGGAAGTCTCAAAAAACTTTAAATCTAAGAGTTTAAACAATTAAAAATTAGATCAGTGAAAAAGGTATTTTGATAGAAACTACATCAAAGAATCTAGATAAGCTTAAAAGCTGTAATAAATTTAAATAATTAAATTTGTCTGTGGATCTACCAAAGAAACTCAATCCTACGTTAATAATTTATGACATCAATAAAGATGTCTCTGACTCTGACTTATTAGATGATCTTTACAATAAAAACTTGTCTGATCATGGAATTACAGTAGAAGAATTTAAGCGCACAGTAAAAATTAGATTTAAAATCAGGTCGCGGAATAAAAATAACCTACCCTGGATTATAGAAATGCCTGGTATTATTAGAAAAATTCTTATGGGTTTGGGTGCTAAGGTGTACTTAGGCTGGTCTGTGCATAGTGTCAAGGATTTTTTTAATCGCTTAAACTACGGACATTCGTCCAAGAATTGTCATCAGGAACAAAGTACCTGTGGGCATTGTGGCAACCAGGGTCACCACAATGCCCATCACTTTGGGGCGCCTCCGTAGCCAGGTGGGCAGGAGCAGCAGTGCGTAGCGCATGCTTCTTGATTAGACCGGGGTTCGAGCCTGTGACCACCAAATACGGAGGATGCGGAAAGGTCAGGGAATGACCACCGCATATCCCTGGAGCAATATGGCCTTAGTTGGTAATGCTCCTAAAAACCAAATAACAAACAAGCTATGCCATTTCCTTCATCCCTTAGATAATTATCCAGCTGACCTTTGAATTTCCCCAGACTGTCAGCCTCTACCAGCCACGTAGGTAACTTATTCCAGTATTTTGTATCTCGCTGGCTAAAATAAAATTTCCTGCAATCCAGTCTAAACAACTCCTCCTCATAAGAATTTAAGTGCATAACAAAATATTTTAAAAAATATATATATGTAAGAAATAGTCCGAAATGTTTGGAAATAACAATTCATTATGATTATTTGTACCCGAATCAATCCCACATAACTTGAAATTATGGCTCCCCCTAATTCAAGAATCATTAAACCTATCAATTAAACCCACACACATTTTTTTCTAAAAAACCTTTAAGAATTTAAATGCATAATAAACTATTTAAAAAATATATATATGGAGGAAATAGTCCGAAATGTTTGGAAATAACAATTCATTACAATTATTTGTACCTGAACTGAGCCCGGACATCGTTCGTGTCATCCAGCCCGAGCATCCTTCTTGTTACCCAGCCTGAGGGCCAGGCGCAGGCCTCTACCATGCGATGTGGGGAGGATAGTGATTTTACTAACTGTGCTGCCTCTGAGGAGATATTATAAGGTAAATATACAAATAAAGATTATCGTCATCTTTATGCAATCTGTAAAGCTCCACCACAGGTCAGTACTGTCCTCTCTGGAGATCTACTTTTCTCAGCCATAAAATAGCAAAAGTTTCAGTTCCATCACCCAGAGTTTACTTTAATTTTAATTAATCTTAATTTAATTCAATTCAATTCAATTCAATTCAAACCAATTCTGCATGCACTGTTTGGCTGCAAAATAAATATTCTTTCTTAGGTTATTAGAAACATTTTTCAGTCTGCTAGGATTAGTCATATGCCTTGGAACCTAATGTGTATTTGTTTTTCCCTTAAGCCATGTCCTTTATAAATGTGCTATAGGTATCAATTGTATTAGAAGATGAAATGCACAAGGTATAATTTCTTATGGGTTTAGGTAATTAACTATATAATATCGGTGTAGATAACAGTAGTCTTCTCTACTAGAGAAGCGTTATTTATTTGAAGTAGTGCAATACCAGCTATCTCGTGAAGGCATCCACAATATGAGATACAATTAAAATGATGCCTTTTACAACTATATATGTAGTTCAAATTTATGGGTAAGCTGTGGTGTATCTACACCGATATTATATAGTTAATTACCTAAACCCATAATAAATTATGCCTTGTTCATTTCGTCTTCTAATACATTATTATTTATACACCATTTGGCATCTCACATATTGTGGAAATAACTATGAAACTGTGATGGCATGTTGCATTACCAGGGTACCTGCCCACTCACTGATGACAAAGCCAACTAGCTTCGAAACGATCGTCTGAGAGAAGAGGCTTGTTTGTGATTTGTTTCTTTCAGATGTGTTCTACTCATTCTAAAGGTTGAGGAAAGTGCCCGATCGTATCAAGAGGTTAGTGGTGGTCCTTCCAGCTGAGGTAACCCCCTTGTGCGGAACCTCCTTTAGAAGGGTAGTAAGTGACTGCTTTTCTTTTGTTTTACATTTCTTTGAAATTTATTTCTGCCAAGTTAGGTATTTTCTTTTTTCGTTTTGCTAGTGTCAGGCAGGACATGGGATTTGTATTTATTCATTTTCCTTAATGAACAGATACTAATTATGGCACAGTTCTTTTTTAGAGAAAGGACAGTGGAGTTTCAGACTACTGAGGTTTGTCCAATTAGAGAGGTTATGACGGAGTGACTCGGGCTGTTTCGGTTCACGAGATAAAAGGATAAACTCCATTACCGAGGCAGAAATATCAGTTAGTCTTGAAAACAGTAGAGGCAAGAGAAAAGGTTTTGAAAGGGTTTTCTATTAGAAATATCATGATTAAACCTGTGCAAATTGGTAACATACACAAAGTAGTTACTATTGACAGGTTTCTGTTAGAAATGTGTAATAGTCCTGTCGAGAGCTTTTTTAACAAGTTTGGTAAGGTTGTTAAGATTCAGAGGAAAGAATATGAGGAATAGCCAGGCGTAGAAACAGGTACGGTGCAAATTCATATTGACATGAAAACGCCAGTGCCAAACATCATTGATTTGATGGGTCACAGGTTATTAATTAATTAATTACCCAGAGGTTCAGAAAGTTTGTTTGAGGTGTGGAGGTAAAGACCATTTGGGAGCAGAATGCCAAAGATGTTGTTTTAATTGCAATGGCACAGGTCATATTACGACCAACTGCCCTAATAATTGTAAAAAATGCAGAGCTTCCACTCATAAATTCGTTCAGTGCCCGGAATGCACGTTTGCCGAAAGAGTTGCTGGTGAGGAGGACAGTAGAAAGCGAGCGAGCCACCAAAAGATAAACCTATGCCTAATGCCGAGAGAGCATAAACTATAGTAGCGCATAGTCGGAACACGCAGAACTGATAGAGGACACGGAGGCAGAAAATACAGTATGAACTGTACATAACCGAGGGAAAAGGAAGAAATAAGCTGTAAAACTAAAAGATCAAAAGGGAAACAGAGGAAATTCAAGAAGAGACCGAAACAAAACAAATAGAGAGGGAAGAGGTATCAATTTTGTCAGGCAGTAGGAAAGATTGCAAAACGCTTTCGGGATCAGATGGTATACAAACAAGGGAATACGAAGGAATAGAATGGTCAAAGTAGGAAACACAAAAGAATACAGAGAATATAGGTGAAGCTTGGCAGAAACTGTTAAAACTCGAGGAGAACCGGTTTTTCTTTGAAATGAAAATGAGGAAGGTAAAGTAATAAATATACAGTTCGCTTGGGGAGATTTCGTTATTTCCAATTTTAGAAATAAGACGGTTGGAGATCTCACTGCGTTGCTCACCAATAAAGAATTAAAATTAAATGCTGAACATAGGAATATCTTAGCAGAAGTTCTAGTAAAGTTCTGCTCATAATGTCTGGAATAACATGCACATCGTTAAATGTACAGAGTCTGAGAGCAGTTAACAAACAAAGGATGATATGGCAAATTATGATGAACATGGGGGTGAAAATTTGGTTTCTACAAGAAACCCACTTTGCAAGTTTAGCAGACATCCAGCAGTTTCGAAACAGATACTGGTTGTTAGGATTTTGGAGCTTTGGGATGATTCGATCGGCAGGGGGTGGGAATAGTAGTGGTTCCTCCAATTTTAGGGACTATACGACTGGCGGGTAGGGATACTGAAGGTCGGGTTGTGGCAGTGGATTGGAGTTATGGAGGGCGTACAATTAGACTAATCTGTGTCTATAGTCCAAATTCCACTTTAGAAAGGAAAAAACTACTCTGTTTCAGGCTGTTGTTGTTTGGTTTTTAGGAGCATTAGCAACTAAGGCCATATTGCTCCGGGGATATGCGGTGGTCATTCCCTGACTTTTCCACATCCTCTGTATTTGGTGGACACGGGCTCGAACCCCGGTCTAATCAAGAAGTGTGTGCTACGCACTGCTGCTCCTGCCCACCTGGCTACGGAGGCGCCTCTGTTTCAGGGACTGGGCAACTATTTGAGGGGGGTGCAGTTGGTTGTAATAGTGGGGGACTGGAACTGCATTCCTAACCCCATCATGGACAAAATTCTGGGGGGTAAACTGCATCGTGGTACAGGGGGGGATTAGTGAATTAATCAAGGTTTGTACTAAATGGGACTTGGTAGACGTCTGGAGGGAAAAAAATCCGGGGAAACGAGTGGCCACCAGAATAGCTAATAATGTAGAAACTAGAATAGATCGCACTTATGCAACAAGATAGTTAAAGGATAAGATAACAATGATACAGCATGTGAGATTTGCAGGAGGTCAACCAGTTTCAGATCACATGGCAGTAATGTGGATGGGAGATTTATTTACGAATGTTAGTCTGGAAAAAAGGCTATTGGAAGCTCAACCCAGCAGTTCTGGAGAGAGAGAGAGAGAGAGGACTGGAACTTTACAACAGTTATTAAAAAGATAGTAGAGCAAGGTGGAAATGAGTGGGAAATGTGGGGAAAAATTAATGAAAGTGCAAAATCATTTTATTATGCAAAAATTAAGGAAAAAAACAAACAATACAGAAATAGAGTGAAAGATCTCTTACAAGAAAAAAGAATTTACCAACGGTGTGGGGACAAAAGGGCAACAGCAGAAGTACAAGCGGTTATCGATGGTATAATATTGGAAGAAGAGAAAGAAAAGGTGCGAAAAATACTGCTGAAGTTTAGGGAGGCTGATAGTCCTTCAGCTGCGTTTTACCAAAGAAGACTAAGGCTAAATAATTTAGCCAAAACAGTTCGGGAAATTTAAGACAATGACAACACATATTCAACAACACTCACTATTATGAATCATTTTGTAAATTACTATGAAAAAGAGCTTGCTTTGCAGAAAAAAGAGAGAGATGACTCCATTTGGACGATTGGACAATTCACACCCAGGCAAAAAGCATTATAGAACAGGGAAATAATTATCGGGGATCTAACTGTGGCTCTAAAATCATGTAGTTTACGACGTGTACTGGGACTGGATGGTTTGGGGGTTGAATTTTATAAGAAAATTTTAACTTGTTAGCACCTATTCTTCTAGCCATCTTTAGCAAATTTTTTCAGGAAGGGGTTGTACCTGAAGGCTTTTTAAATGTCTATACTACTTTCATTCTGAAGCATGGATGGGATTTAATGAAAATTGGTAACTGGAGACCTATAATGTTGGCTAATTGTGACTACAAAATATTTGCAAAGATTTTGACAGCTAAGTTAAAACGCAACGTAACCCAGGTAGTCAGAAGTACACAGTGTTACGGTATACCGGGAAAGTGGATAGAATATAACTTTTGGCTATTAAAGGATATATTAGAATATCGGAAATGAAAGAGTCACAATTTAGCATTAGTAGCAATTGACCTAGAAAAGGCTTTTGATAGAATCGACCACAACTACCTTTTCTCTATGATTAAGGATACGAACATAGGATCTCAGTTATTTACAGTCCTGAGAAATCTATATACACTTAGTAGCACAAGACTTTTGATAAATGGAGAAATTTTGAAAAACATTAAAATTGATAGGGAAGTAAGGCAAGAATGTCCGCTTAGTCCTTTGTTATTTACGTTAGCACTGGAACCACTATTGGGAAGAATAGACAGAACTGAGGCCATTGAGGGGATACTGTTGCCAAGGCTGACAGAGCAGTGTAAATGTATGGTGTATGCGGATGATGTTTCCACCCTTCTCAGTACAAGTTATGCGGTGGAAGAACTTATGTCACTCGTTAGATATTTTGGTAAGTCAGGGCTAAACATAAACAAAGATAAAACTAGGATTAAATTGTTAGGGGAATGGGTACATCAGCCTTTAGCACAACGAGAAGTGGAATCGGATAAATCGATTCAAATATTAGGAGTTCCATTTAGAGAGAGTCCCATGCTACTTGTAGGAGGGCTCACCACTAAAATATGGGAAAGTTTAAAAGAATGGGAAGTGGGACAATTTTCTTTTGAGAACAAATCCATCATTGCTAGAACTGAAATTCTTCCTATAATCTTATACATGGTGATTATAATTTGCCGTTGCAACATTTCAGTTTTTATGGGGAGGAAAACGGCAAGAGATAGTGCAAAATTTTTTATTTTTACCTTGGGAAGAGGGGGGAATAAGTATTCCAAAAATTAATTTGAGGTGTAGCTGTAAGAGACTGCTGGATGTGGTTAATATGGTGCAATCTAACCATTTAGTAGAGGTACTGATAAAATATTTTATGGGATTTAATACAGCCTTAATTAAAGGCGGCAATTATCTAGGGCCAAAAGCAGAGACAATTCCTATATATTACAAAATAATTCATGATATGAACATGCAGTTAAAGGAGAAAGATACAGGGTGGTTTAAAACAACTCTACTGGACACTGTTTAACTTAGAATATCCAAAAAAGCCAAATTTAGCATTCCTGGTACATTCTAAAGATAAATATATATATATATGTAATTTTTTTTATATTTGTATGAACAGATAATGAAGGATTGACATCCCCCTTGCAGTATACATGCTTAACATATCCATGTGCCATATGACTATCTCAAAAGTCCAGAGAAAATAATGGAGCCAACTAGTTAAAGCAGTAATGTAGAACTTTCTAGACAAGAATGCAAGTTATATTGCAGTCACAGCATGGATTTGTAAGAGGTGAGCTTGTCTGACCAGTCTAACTGGATACTACAACACAGTACAAAGGAACTGGATGAAAAAAATGTTTTGACATCATATACTCAGATTTCAGAAAAGCTTTTGAAACTGTTGCACATAAAAACTGCTATAAAAATTAGGGCAGTAAGTGTGGCATTAAAGGCAATTTACTGCTATGGATAAAGGTAAATTTCCTTCTACAACTATCTTTCCTCAATTTGAATCTATGCCCCTTGAGGTTCTTAATCTGAGCAAGAGGAAGAATCCCATCAGCATTCAGCTTGCTCAACCCATTCAAGGCCTTATACACCTTAATCAGATCACCTTGCATATGCCTACTCTCCAGGCACTGCAATTTGCAGAACTTAAGCCTTTCTTGGCAAGAGCACTCCTTTGTTCCCCTCACCAATCTTGCTTCCCTTCTTTGTACTTGTTCTGGCAAGTCTACATCCTTCCTAAAATGAGGCCTCCAGACCTGTACACAGTACTCAAGGTGTGGCCTGACCATTGCCTTGTACAATGGGATAATCATCTCCCTGTCTTTGCTAGCAAAATTCTTATACATCATTGACAAGACTCCATGACCTGCCCTGGCAGGCCATCTGCACTGCTCAGGGAACTTCATATCTGACTGCACAATTACCCCCCAGGTCTTTTGCACTTTCCACTTCCCTAAGTGTACTACCACACAGTTGGTACATTTCTCTTGGGTTATTGCTACCCGTATGCAGTACTTTGCATTTGTCAATGTTAAACTTCAGTTGCCACTTGCCAGCCCATTTGCTCAATTTATCTAGATCCACTAGGAGTAGCATACTGTCTTTACAGTTGTTAACAACACTGCCAACTTTTGTATCATCTGCAATCTTGGACAATAAGCCTGATATACCTTCATAAATATCATTGATGAATTCACAAAACAACAATAGGCCCTGCCCAGCACCCTGGGGAACTCCACTAATAACATTAGTCCAAGTAGAGCAGTGTCCATTTATTACCACTCTCTGTCGTCTCCCACTCAACCATCGCTTTATCCATTATAGCAACTTACCCTTAATGTCATACTGCTACAATTTGTACAGCAGTTTTCCATGTACAACAGTATTAAAAGCTTTCCTGAAATCCAAGTATATGATATCAAAATTTATTTTTGCATCCAGTTCCTTTGTGACCATAGTATCCAACCAAATTGGCCAGACAAGACCTCCCTTTAACAAATCCATGCTGTGTCATAACTATTACTGCAGTCTTGTCTAGACGATCCTGCAATGCTTCTTTAACCAGTGACTCCATTATTTTCCTTGGAACACAAGTTAAACTAACAGGTTTATAGTTACTTGTGTCACCTTTTGAACCCCTTTGTGAATTGGTGATAAATTTGCACACCTTCAGTCCATGGGACCTCCCTTGAGTCGAAGGAAACTCTCATAATTTTGGCTAAGGGTTTGCTTACCTCCTTTGCTGCCTCCTTTAATATAACTGGATAGATCCCGTCCACCCCAGGTGCCTCAGTTATGTTTAACTTCAATAATTGCTCCTCCACTTTTCTCACAGTTATTACAAAATCATTTAGCTCCCTATTAGAGTTTGATAAACTAATGGCATTCACCTCCTTGAATTACTCTTGTGTGAATGTAGATGCAAAATACTCATTCAGTTTATCAGCTACCTGAGATGATCATCAGTTGTCAACCCATCTATGTTAAGTGGTCCAATTTGATTCATCCCTTTCCTTCTAGAGTTCACATAAGTAAAGAACTCTTTGCTGTTTTTCTTTGCATCCTTTGCCAAAGGTTTCTTGTAGTAGTAGTAGTAGTGGCATGTGATGCAAGAAAGCAAGTGTATAAGCTTATGCAGCATCAGCCAAACAAAAAAAAAAAAAAAACTGAATCTGCCTTCGCCTGCCTAACCTCCTTTGTGACTTTAGTATAGACTATTTTATGTCCCATGGGCTTCTGTGTCACCTGATAATTTATATGCATTCCATACATTTTTCTTCTCGGGCTACGAGCCTCATTAATTCATCTGATATCCATTTAGGCCTAAACCTTTGAGTATTTCTTAGTTGGAATGAAAAGCCTAGTAGCCTCCAAGATTAAGTCCCTGAAGGCTTCCCATTTAGAATTCAACATTGGTAACATCATCAGTTAATCCCACTGTACAGAATTTAAAAACCATCTGAGACCCTTGTAGTCACCTTTATGAAAGCAAAAGCCCTTTCCTTTACCCTTGATGGTAGTTACATCTTTAAGTAAATCCCACATCAGTACATTGTGATCACTGTCACCCAGTGGTTCCTTTATCTGCAAATTATTAATGCACGAATAACCACTGCTGATTATCAGATCAAGAGTATTACTTCCCTCTGGTTGCCTCTCAAACATGTTGCTATAGAAAATAGTCAGTCATCCAATAAATCCACGAAAGGCTTGCTAGTGTGCGAGTAACCAACCCACAAGTTCCAGTAAATATCTGGAAAATTAAAATTCCCCATTATAAAGCATTCCGATTTACTGGCCCACTCTATTTCTCTGCACAATTGCTCATTATACTCATCAGATCAGATCCATACTCATCAGATCCATTTTCCTGGTGCTTATGTCACACCAAAGCAACTCAATATTGCATTTTACCAACGTAAACTGGATGCATTTCCTTAGATTTTATTTGTTTCTTAACTAACAGCGTTGGAGTGTTGTTGTTGTTATTTCGAGCATTAGCAACCAAGGCCATATTGCTCCAGGATATGCGGTGGTCATTCTCTGACCTTTCCGCATCCTCCATATTTGGTGGTGATGGGCTCGAACCCCGGTCTAATCAAGAAGCGTGTGCTACGCACTGCTGCTCCTTCCCACCTGGCTACGGAGGCGCCCTCTTAACTAACAGCATAACCCCTACTCCCTTCCTGTCCTGTGCATCATTTCTGTACATATTCCAATTGTGCACTGCTTATATCTGTTATTGTTTGCTGTTTGTTATTTGGTTTTTAGGAGCATGAGCAACTAAGGCCATATTGCTCCAGGGATATGCGGTGGTCATTGCCTGACCTTTCCGCATCCTCCGTATTTGGTGGTCACAGACTCGAACCCCGATCTAATTAAGAAGCGTGTGCTATGCACTTCTGCACCTGGCTACGGAGGCTCCGCTTATATCAGTGTGACACCATGTCTCTGATATCCCAACAATATCTGCCTTTGATGTCTTTACCAGCACTTAAAACTCATCAAATTTATTAACTATACTCCTAACGTTGGTGTACAAGCAAGTATACATGCACCTGTTTCTACTCTTAGTTACCCTAAGACAGCCCATGTAGTTACTTGTTCCACTACCCAAGCTAGCAGTTGGGGGGGGGTTACATACACTTCATATTGATGAAGGTATATCAGGCTTAATGTCGAAGTTTGCAGATGATACAAAGGTTGGCACGGTTGTTAATAACAGTAATGGCAGTGTGCTACTGCAACAGGATCTAGATAATTTGGGCAGATGGGCTAAGAAGTGGCAACTGAAGTTTAACCTTGACAAATGCAAAGTACTGCATATGGGTAGAAGTAACCCCAGAGAAATGTACCAACTGTGTGGTACTACACTTAAGGTAGTAGAAAATGAAAAAGACCTGGGAGTAATTGTGCAGTCAGATATGAAGTTTTCTGAGCAATGCAGACAAGCTGCCAGGGTATGTCATGGGGTTTTGTCAATGATATATAGGAATTTTGCTAGCAGGGAGAAGGAGGTGATTGTCCCTCTGTATAAGGCAATGGTCAGGCCCCGCCTTGAGTACTGTGTACAGGACTGGATACCTCATTTTAGGAAGGATGTAGATTTACTTGAGTGTGTACAGAGAAGGGCAACAAGATTGGTGAGGGGAATGAAGGGATCCTCTTACCAAGAGAGGCTTAAGTTCTGCAAATTGCAGTGGCTGGAGACTAGACACTTGCGCGGTGATCTGATTGAGGTGTATAAGGCCTTGAATGGGTTGAGCACGCTGAATTCTGATGGGATCCTTCCATTTGTTCAGATTACGAACCTAAGGGAGCATAAATTCAAATTAAGAAAAGACAGATGTAGAATAGATGTGCGGAAATTTGCCTTTAGTCAGCGGGTGGTTAATTGCCGGAACAAACTTCCATCTGTCGTTGTGGAAGTTGACAGGTTAAATAAATTTAAGGAGGGACTGGGCAGGCATTTGGAGGGAATGGCATGATTTTTTTTTGGCTGATGCTGCATAAGCTCATACACTTGCTTTCTTGCATCACATGCCACTACTACTACTACTACTACTAAAAGGTTAACAGTGGCTGCAGGCAGAGGCAAAAGTGATTCATGCACTGCTTCTATTAGAATGACCAGCAGCCTGGAAAGCAAGGTGCTGGAGATTTCCAGAACCGCTAGGAGTCATAGTGGAACAAGTAAATACATGGGCTGTGTTAAGGTAACTAAGAGTAAGAACAGGTGCAGTAGAAACAGAGTAGAAACAGATAATGACATTAATAAATGCATATCAGGCTTAACAAGTTTGCAGATGATACAAAGGTTGGCAGAGTGGTTAAGCACAGCAATCAGGCTACGTTACTGCAATGAAATGTAGACGAATTAGGCAAATGGCCTGAGAAATGGCAATTGAAGTTTAATTTTCACAAATGTAAGAATCTTCATATGGGGAGCAGTAATCCAAGATTAACATATCAAATGTGTGGTACTACATTCAGGATAGTGGAGAATGAAGACCTATGAGGAATTGTTCAGTCAGATATGAAGGTCTCGCCGACCGGGCTAGCCGGGTGGGTAAAGTGCCTGCCTGGCAACCCAAAGGTCGCGGGTTCGAATCCCGCCTCGGGCTTGGATCAAAGTACTGAAAAAACCGTGGGAGGTGCATTATGGCCACAGAAGCCAATGCGCCAACAACTATCCAAAAAAAAAAAAATAAATAAATAAATAAATGAAGGTCTCTGAGTAGTGCAGACAGTTGCCAGGACAGCTCATGGGATTTCATCAATGATATAAAAGAACCTTGGCGGCAGGGATAAGAAGGTGATTTTCCCATTTGGATCTTTTGGAATTGGTGTAGGGAAGAGCAATGAGATTAATGAGAGAAACAAAGGGTTACTCTTACCAAGAAAAGCTTCATTTCTGGAAACTGCAGTGCCTAGAGACAAAGTACCTGCAAGATCTGATTAAGTTATTTAAGTCTTTGAATGGACTGAGTAAGCTCAATGCTGATGGGAGTCCATTTTGAGATTACACACATGAGGAGGCATAAATTGAAACTGAAGAAGAATAGTTGCAGGGTAGATGTGTGAAAATTTGCTTTCAGCCAGTAGGTGATCAATTGTTGTAACAAATTTCTATTTGGTGTTGTAGAGGTAACTTGAATAAATTCAAAGAACTAGACAATCTGTTAGAAATGAATGGACAGGTGATATGAGCAAGTGTTGGCATTTTTTTTTTTTTATTTGATGCAGTATAAGCTTGCTTTCCTGTATCATTTGCCACTACTAACACTAGGCGTCTCCGTAGCCAGGTGGGAAGGAGCAGCAGTGCGTAGCACACGCTTCTTGATTAGACCGGGGTTCGAGCCCGTCACCACCAAATACGGAGGATGCGGAAAGGTCAGGGAATGACCACCGCATATCCAGGAGCAATATGGCCTTAGTTGCTAATGCTCCTAAAAACCAAATAACAAACAACAAATAACAAACTACTAACACTAATAATAAGTTTAAAATTTGGAAATATGCCTTAGGAGAAATACTTACCATTAGGCCTTTACTCATAAAATAAGGTCTGGTAACACCATCATTACGTTCACAGTCTTCACAAAAACAAAGGAAGAGGGTATCAATAGTCATCTGGAAATACATATTTTTTATAGTAAAAATGAGTTTCTGTTTGGCTGTCTATATAATTTTTTTTTGTTTTTTAATTTTATTGATAAGATATCACAAACTTAAGCACCAACTACTATATTGTACTATCCAATTAATTATTTGTTGTAATTACCAATTTTTATGAAAATGTTTTGGATTAATATTCAAAATAACTTTCTGAATATCTGGCTGTTCATGTGGACAGTCACATATTAAGATGTGATAAAAGATATAATTTTTCTGTACATTTTAATTATATTTTTATTGTTTGAAAAAATACAACAATATTTCTCATCACAGTGAGCATTTCGGGGGTTAACAAAGATAATGAAAGACAAGTTAAAGGCCAAAAACTAAGACATAATAAAATACACTACTACAATAACAAGTGAAAATGAATAATGGAATAAGAATATTAACATCAAAAATGAAAACTAGAAAAACAATGAAGAAAACAGCTATCAAAAAAAGACCTTTAACCTTTATTTACAGTTGCTGCCTATTATAGCTAGGACACTCTAGTCACCAAAGGGTTTATTGTTAACATCTGCTTTTATGCTTTAAATTAATATTCAATTAATATATGCCTGCTTCAAATATAGTCTACAAGCAACTTTCTAGTATCCATTGTAGTGAATATCAGAAGTTATACAATTCTAAAAGGATTATCTATTAGGTGACCAAAGTTAAATTACAAGCACAAATTCTGAAATAAAGACAACAACAACAATGGAATTAATTTTTGGAAATATATGGAATTTATTTTTGAAATAATACTCTTCCACAAAACATTTATGGAAGATTATTATTTATAAGATTCAATTATGTTGAGTCTGAAAAGAAATACGCCTTTGTTTTTGTCAATCATAATCAAGAGATTATGAAGAGCCAAAATTGAGCTATCAGCTTCACATACCTCAAGCATTTAATAAAGAATACAACCATTCACTGACAGGCTAACAACTCTCACAACAAGCTGTTCTCAACAGTAAGGAAGTATCTGTTTATAAGCCTGATGATAGTGCATTTTAGTAATAAATTCTTCCATGTGCAGATTTTAGCAGATGGATGTTATACTGCCACCCCTTTGAGCAGTCCAAGTGCCTCAGTCAAAGCTGTTGTGATTTATGTGGCCATTCATCATGATGACTCCTGAGACTGAGACCATAAGGACACCACATGACACAGGCTTTTTCTCTTACAGTGGAAGGATGGGAGTGTGCTTGAGGATATTTTCTCTAGATTTAGAATGCTTAGAACTTTTCTAGTCTAATATTTCTAAGAGTGAAGTAATATTCCTTCAAGTATAGCCTACAAGCTTTTCGTTCAAATTATCATTCTTGAAAGCTTGAGAGAGAGAGATTCCTGGTTGTCATCTCCACATGGATATCCTGTCTACCTTCTTCTATTTTTCAGAACAAGAAAACTAAACTTAATTTTATAATGTAGATATAGTAAAAAAAAAAAAAAAAGATAAAGTGCAGCCATTATCAAACCCACTGCAGGATGGAAGCCTCCTCAACAATTCATGCTGAGGGAAATGGACCATAATCTGCCATGCTGGTCCAGTGCAGGTTGGCAGATCAACCGTATTCAGCATTCAGGGGCTTGAACCCCGGTCTACTCAAAGAGCGTATGCTACTGCACTGCCACTCGTGACCACTCGGATACGGAGGCCGTTTAGATACAGCAATCTGTATCTAAATAAAATTTGATTCTTTTTTACCTTTCCACATTTCTCTGTCCATAATAGGAGAGAATTCAGTATTCCATTTAATATGTTAATTGTATTATAGGAGACCGGTGGAATTACTTAACAAGTACAGGTCACTGTTGAAAAAAGCTATGAATTAGGGTTGAATTTGAAAGTGTCTGCAATTCTGTCCAGATAAGATAGGAGGAAGTATATGATGAGAACCTTGTCAATAAATTTGGCCCTGGAGAGATTGTGCAAGGCTCAAGGGATAGAATTTTTCTCAGCCTAGTCTGTGCTTGTTAACAGGAGAGACTGCTTCTACAGGGATGGGATACACTTAAATAGAAAAGGTGCAAGAATATTTCCTGATGCTATCTAGGCAGTGTTAGGTGGGTCGGAAAACTGTAGCTTGAGGGATACACGGACTAATAGATTGACAGTACCGCTGGCAGAGGTGAGTGTGATTCTTGTACTGCTTCTATTGGAATGAGCAGCAGCCTGAAAAACAAGATGCAGGGGATCTCAAAAACTGCCGGGAGTCATTGTGATACAAGTAAACACATGGGCTGTGTTAGGATAGCTAAGAATAGGAACAGGTGCATGTATACTTGCGTGTACACCAATGCTAGGAGTTTGGTAAATAAATTTGATGAATTTGAGGTGTTGGTCAAAACATCAAAGGCAGATATTTTGGAATATCAGAGTTGTGGTGACACACAGATATAAGGAATACAGAAATGGAATTTCAGGAGTACAATGTGTATAGGAAGGAGAGAAAGGGAGGAAGGGTTTATGCTATTAGTTAAGAAACGTATAAAATCCAAGGAAGTGCAGCCAGTCAATATGGCCGAACAGTGCAGAGTCAAGTCAGTTCGGTGCGACATAAGCACTGGGAAATCAAAATTGAGAGAAGGAGTATGTTATAGGCCTAATGACTCTGATGAGTATAATAAACAACTGTACAGGGAAATAGAATGGGCCAGTAAATCAGCGAGTCTTATAATGGGGAATTTTAATTTCCCAGATATTGACTGGAATTTGTGGGTTTGGTCATGCACACAGTAGCAAGGCTTTTGTGGATTTATTGGACGATTGTTTCTACATCAACATGTTTGAGAGGCAACAACAGGGAGTAATACAACTGATCTGATTACCAGTAGTGATCATTCATGCATTAAGAATCTGCAGATTGATGAATTTGAGGTATTGCTCAAAACATCAAAGGCAGATATTGTGGGGATTTCAGAGATGGTGTCACACAGATATAAGGAATGCAGAACTGGAATTTGGGGAGTACAATGTCTACAGAAAGGATAGACAGGATAGGAAGGGAGGAGGGGTTATGCTATTAGTTAAGAAATACATAAAATCCAAGGAAGTGAAGCCAGTCGACATTGCTGGACAGTGCAGTGTCGAGTCAGTTTGGTGTGACAAAAGCATTGGGAGATCAAAATTGAGAGTAGGAGTGTGCTATAGGCCTAATAACTCTGATGAGTATAATAAGAAACTGTATGGGGAAATAGAATGGGCCAGTAAATCAGAGAATCTTATAATGGGGGATTTTAATTTCCCAGATATTGACTGGAATTTTGGGGCTGGTCACTCACACACTAGCAAGTCTTTTGTGGATTTATTGGATGATTATTTTCTACATCAGCATGTTCGGGAGGCAACTAGAGGGAGTAATAATCTTGATTTGATTATCAGTAGTGATTCTTCATGCATTAAGAATCTGCAGGTAAATGAACCACTAGGTGGCAGTGATCACAGTGTGCTGAAGTGGGATTTACTCAAAGAGGTAACTACCATTAGGGGTAAATGGAAGGGTTATTGCTTTCGTAAAGGCGACTATGATGGACTGAGACAGTATTTAAATTCTATACAGTAGGACCAACTGATGATGTTACCAACAGCAGATTCAAAATGGGGAACATTCATAGAACTTATCTTGGAAGCTACCAGGCTGTACATACCAACTAAGAAATATTGTTCAAGGTTTAGGCCTAAGTGGATGTCAGATGAACTAATGAGACATATGGCAGAGAAGAAAAATGCATGGGATACATACAAATTAACACAGACGTCTGTGATAGATACAAGTTGATCTGTAACCAAGTTACAAAGGAGGTTAGGCAGGCGAAGGCTGATTACGAGACATCTTTGGCAAGGGATGCAAAGAAAAACAGCAAAGAGTTCTTTACTTACGTAAACTCTAGAAGGAAGGGGATGAATCATATTGGTCCACTTGATATCGATGGGTTAACTGTTGATGATCCTGCTCAGGTAACTAACAAACTGAATGAATATTTTGCATCGACATTCATACATGAGGAGTTATTCAGCGAGGGGAATGCCAGAGGTGTATTCAACTCTGGCAGTAAGCTAGATAATCTTGTAATAACTGAGAGTAAAGTGGAGGAGAAATTGTTGAAGATAAATACAAGAAAGGCACCTGGCGTGGATGGGATCTATCAGTTATATGAAAGGAGGCAGCAAAGGAAGTAAGCAAACCCTTAGCCATAATTATGAGAGCTTCCTTGGACTCAGGGGAAGTACCCATGGACTGGAAATGTGCAAATGTAACCCCAATTCACAAAGGAGGATCAAAAGGTGACACAAATAATTATAGACCTGTTAGTTTAACTTCTGTTCGTGGAAAATTAATGGAGGCACTGGTTAAAGAAGAACTGCAGGATCATCTAGACAAGACTTCAGTCATAGCTCAAACACAGCATGGTTTTGTTAAGGGGAAGTCTTGCCTGACCAATTTGATGATTGGATACCATGATGCAGTCACAAAAGAACTGAATGCAGGGAATAACTTTGATATTATATACCTGGATCTTAGAAAGGCTTTTGATTCTGTTGCACATGGAAGACTGCTGCACAAATTGGAGCAGTGTGGCACTGGACGCAAATTGCTGCTGTGGATAAAGGGGTGGTTGAGGGGGTGAAGACAGAGAGTGGTAATCAATGGACACTGCTGCTCATCGTGGACTAATGTTATTAGTGGAGTCCCTCAGGGTTCAGTATTGGATCCATTATTGTTTTCTGTATTTATAAATGATATTGATGATGGTATTTCAAGCTTAACGTCCAAGTTTGCCGACGATACAAAGCTTGGCAGGGTTGTCAAGGACACTACTGACACTATGCTACTGCAACAGGATCTGGAAAGGTTGAGCAGATGGGCTGAGAGGTGGCAAATGAAGTTTAACATTGACAAATGTAAAGTACTACATATGGGAAACAGCAACCCCAGAGCAACGTATCAACTCTGTGGTACTACACTGACAGTGGTAGAGAATGAAAGGGACCTGGGGGTGGTTGTGCAGGCAGATATGAAGTTTTCTGAGCAGTGCAGACGGGCTGCAAGAGTAGCTCATGGTGTATTGTCGATGATATATAGGAATTTTTCTAGCAGGGATAAGGAGGTGATTATTTCCTTGTATAAGGCAATGGTCAGACCACACCTAGAGTACTGTATACACGTCTGGAGGCCTCATTTCAAGAACGATGTAGAGCTGCTGGAACTAGTACAGAGAAGAGCAACAAGATTAGTGAAAGGAACAAAGGGGTTCTCTTACAAAGAAAGGCTTAAGTTTTGGAAATTACAATGTCTGGAGACTATGCACCAGCGAGGTGATCTGATAGAGGTGTATAAAGCATTGAGTGGATTGAGCATGCTCAATGCTGACAGGATTCTTCTTCTTGCTAAGAATAATCGCCTGAGACGGCATAAATTCAAATTGAGGAAAGACAAATGTAGGATAGATGTGTGGAAATTTGCCTTTAGGCAGTGGGTAGTTGGTTGGTGGAACAGACTTCCATCCCTTGTTGTGGAAGTCGATAGCTTAAATAAATTTAAGGCTCATCTGGACAGGTATTATGAACGAATGGAGGGGTGAAGTGGCAGTGGTTTTTTTTTTTTTTTTCTGGCTGATGCTGCATAAGCTTGCTTACTTGCATCATATGCCCCTACTAATGCTAATGCTAAATCTCTGCTGGTGATATTTCAAATAAATTTGGACTTGGTGCCCGTCAGAGGGGGCGCCATTAAATTTCTGTTTAACTGGCATTCAAAATTTAATTGATTATTATTTTATTATCTTAATACAGTATTCAAGGTGTTGTCAGGCCCCACCTTGAGTACTGTATACAGGTCTCGAGACCTCATTTTAAGAAGGATGTAGAGCTGTTGGAACTAGTATAGAGAAGGGCAACAAGATTAGTGAATCGAACAAAGGGTTGCTCTTACGAAGAAAGGCTTAAGTTTTGCAGATTACAGTGTCTGGAGACTAGGCGACTGCGAGGTGATCTGATCGAGGTGTATAAAGTCTTGAATGGTTTGAGCATAATCAATGCTGATGGGATTCTTCCTCTTGCTCAGAATAATCACTTGAGAGGGCATAAATTCAAATTGAAGAAAGACAGTTGTAGAATAGATGTGCGAAAGTTTGCCTTTAGTCAGTGGGTAGGTGATTGGTGGAACAGACTTCCATCTTTTGTTGGGGAAGTTGATAGTCCTTGAGGTTGTCACAGAGGTTGATAGTCCTTGAGGTTGTCACAGACATTCTCTCAGATATGCCAGACAAGCTGCACTTGCTACTTGGGAGTCTAAAACGCTGATGGAACTGATATTCGGGTGACACTCAAGTCAAGTGGACCCAATTTCGGGGAAGTCCGGACGGTCTGTGATAGCCAAATCCTCTGCTTGCACCTTCATGGTGGTGGGACTGTTAGTAATCCTGGGTATAACCTCGATGCACAAGTACATGGTGGGTGACCACCCAGGTGTGAACCAGTGTAAGCAGGGGTCGAGGTGTGGCGCCCACATAACATGGAGGAATGCCGCCTCTCTATGTTACCAGGTAGTACTAAGTGGTAGATGACTCTCATCAACCAGTGCAATACCACCACTTTGCTTATTGGAGGCTTGAAGTGTTGGAACCCATGTTTAGTCTCTAGAGCTATGTTCTGGTCAACCCTTCCCTATCTCTTCCATCATGTAGTATGATTGTGGACTTTTGAGGTTATGATGAACATCGTGGCGAGATCCAATATTCCTTACATTTTGAGGATACAGCTCTAAAATGGTGTTCGCAGGCTGGCCGCTAGTTAGTACACCGGACCAAACCCATTGGTAACTCTCTAGGAGGCTTGCGGATCAGCTAGTGTATAATCTTGCTACCTCTACTCTGCCAGATCATGACTGGAGGGAGTCCGAGTAGTGTGTATGCGGGGGAGCATTGTGTCAAGGATCTGGGTATATTTTTACCATGTGTATGCCATATCCAAAAATTTCATTACTTCATACAGCATGTCCCGTCCACTTTTCCTTACTATTGAATACACCATGAATTGTCAAACTAATAGAGCAAGCTTACCTGCGAAAAGATCTAAACCTCCCAAGCACTTCCTAATTCATTTCACAAATATATGTGGTCTCAATTCTAATCTTAACGATGTCCATTTCCACTTGCAGTCTGCCAAACCCCATGTACTTTTACTGACAGAATCTCAGTTATTGGTTGATTCAACCACTGCTCATCTGAGATGCCCAAATTATTCGCTGTATGATTCCTTTCACCTCAAAGGTGGTACTTGTGCATATGTCCGTTCGGATATTCCCTGTCAGCGACTTGGCAATTTTAAATCTACTCTCTTTGATCTTCTCTGGCTTAAAATCTCTCTAGCTCATTGTGTCAAATTCATCTGTTGTCTCTACCGTTCTACCAACTCCACTAATCACTTGGAGCTTTTTGACTTCCTCTCTTTACAACTTGACTTTCTCCAGTCCAACTTTCCTAACAGTGAGGTAATTTTCCTTGGTGATTTTAACGTTCACAACTCCAGCTGGCTTCAGTTTTCTATTCACTCCGACCCAGCTGGTCGAGATGCCGAGGCTTTTGCAATTACTAATGACCTTGCACAGATTGTTCATTTACCTACAAGAATACCGGACAATCCTAATCATACAGCCAACACACTTGATCTTTTTCTCACAAACAACCCTTCTAAGTACACGGTCGAAGTGAGAGGTCCTTTAGGCACTTCAGATCACAACTTGGTGATTGTCTCTTCTCCAATGGAGCCTTTATCTCATGGCTATTCCCAACCTCATGTTGTTCGGCATTACAAGAATTCAAATTGGGATGACCTGCAAAATTTCTTTTCTTCCTTTCCTTTGTTGGATTACTGTTTCAAAACTTCTGATGTCAATGTTTGCTCAGATCGTGTCAGTGAAATTATCCTTGCAGGAATGGAATCCGTTATCCCAAACTCCACTTTAAAATGTCGTCCTTTATCTAAACCTTGGTTTTCCAATAAATGTGCCAAGGCTGTTCAAGAGAAGAATGTTGCATATCCTAATTGGCTTGTTTCTAATTCTTCAGTTTCATTTTCTGCTTACACCAAAGCGTGCAAAAATTGTAAAGCAGTTATTAATCAGTCCAAACTAGAGTTTGAACAGGCTAAGAGTAGAAAACTTGCTTCTTGCCCTAATGGTAGCCAAGCATTCTGTTCCCTTGCCAAAGCTACTGGCCGCAACTTTTGCCCATCTCTGCTCCCACCTCTGTCCAAACCAGATGGTTCTGTTGTCACTTCAGCCAAGGATAAAGCTGACCTTCTAGCATCCCATTTTTCTTCGAACTCATATATTAATGATCTTGGTAAAACACCTCCTACCATTCCCAACACGCTCCATTCAATGCCTTCTGTGTTCTTCCATCAAAAGGATGTCAGAAGGATTTTGACGAATCTTGATGCTAAGAAAGCTGCAGGTCGCGATGGTATTTCTACACTTGTTCTCAAACCTGTGCTCCTGAACTTACTCCTATTCTTTGCCACCTTTTTTCACTGTCTTATTCCAAAGGTGTTTTTCCTTCTGCTTGGAAATTTGCCCATGTCCAGCCAGTTCCTAAAAAGGGTGACAAATCCCTCCCATCACAATTACTTCTACTCTTTTTAAAGTAATGGAGAAATCAATTAACCGCCAACTCTTAAACTACCTAAAAACCTTCCATCTGATCAACGATCGCCAGTATGAATTCCGTCAGTGTCGATCCACTGGTGATGTTCTTGCTTATGTTACACATTTATGGACTAATTCAATGGAAAGGTTCGGTGAAACACAATTAGTTGCTCTTGACATCTCAAAGGCTTTCGATCATGTTTGGCATAAAGGTCTTCTAAACAAGCTTCCATTTTATCGTTTGCCAACTGTTTTTAGTAATTGGTTAACCAGTTTTCTCTCTAATCGCTCACTGAGGGTGATGGTAGATGGCTCTCTGTCTTCTAACTTCTCCATTAATGCCGGTGTCCCCCAAGGTTCAGTTCTTTCCCCCACTCTTTTCCTCTTGTATATTAATGACCTTCTTTCATTGACTGGAAATCCTATCCACAGTTTTGCCGATGATAGCACATTGCATTCCACTTTCTATTTTGAGAAACCTTGCCCTGTTCAATCAGCTTCAACTTCTCAAAAATCTGCTACCAATTCCTTAAATGCCAATCTTCAGGTAATTCTCCAGTGGGGCAAAGACAACTTAGTTGATTTCAATCCTTCTAAAACTCAGTCTTGTCTTATATCACGCAAAAAGGATTCTTCTGCTCCTATGCTTATCTTTAGTGACACTCCGATTTCTAGGCAAAATGATATATCTCTTTTGGGGATTACCCTGACTTCTAATCTCTCTTGGCACAAGCACATTACAAATATTGCTTCCTCTGCATCTAAAAAACTTGGTTTTCTCTTTCACTCTCAGCGTTACTTTTCTTCCAAACAGCTGCTCAATCTGTATAAATCGCAAATCTGCTCTGCCATGGAATATTGTTCCCACATCTGGGGTGGTACCCCCAAAACCTCTCTCAGGTTTCTTGATTCCATTCAGAAGAGGGCAGTTAGGTTAATTAATGATTCATCTCTAACAGAGTCTCTCCAGTCGCTTTCTCATAGACGCACTGTTTCTGCTGCATGCCTCTTCTACAGATACTTCTATGGGCACTGTTCTTCTGAATTGGCTTCTATAATTCCCGCTCTCTCTTTCAAAACAGTCCGAACACGTGCCGCCACCAGCCAACATCCATTTACTGTCCAACTTCAAACTCACAGAACCAACTTTTCACCTTCCTCGTTTATTCATTCAACCCGTTTCTGGAACAACCTTTCTTCATACGTATTTCCTGAAAATTACAGTCTACAGAAGTTCAAGTCCAATGTCAACAAATATCTTCTTTCGCCTTCTCAACCTCCAACCCAAGCACGGTACTAAGTGCTATAGGGTCTAATACCTCTCGTGTTTGGGGTTTACATAAAAAAAAAAAATAATAAATAAATAAATTTAACGCTGAGCTGGACAGGTATTTGGAACAGAGGGGTGAAATCGGAGTGTTTTTTTTTTTTTTTTTTAGGTGATGCTGCATAAGCTTGCTGTCTTGCATCATATTCCTCTACTAATGCTAAAGTAGTTCCCCTCTGATGGATGACATGCAAGTGTCCCAATTTTCCCACCTCTTCTGCACTGAAGAGAAGTCTGTTTGCTATAAGCAAATTAAATTTTGCTGTTTTGCACTTTTCTTGCCATCAAATCTTGATGGCAAGAAAAGAAGATGGCCATCTTCATCCTTTTATCTCCATTTTGAGCTTATGTAGAGAAAAACCTTAATATAGTAAGGCTAAGGAAATATGGAGAGTTAAGTACCAGGATTTTTTTTTTTTTTTTTTTTTGTAAAAAATTCTTAAATGGAGAATCCAGTGTCTGTAGAAACACTGTGATAGTGGAGAAAACATCCACTGATTTCAAACAGCTGGTGGCATTTTTTCATCAGTGATTTTCATCGGTGGCATTTAATTATAAACCCGTCATTTTTTTTCCCTTTTCTTTCTTTTTTCCTCCTTTTTTTCTTTGATTTATTATTTTTTTTGGAGTTTGGTGACTTCCATTGGGATGACTGGAATTTCATTTTGCATTTGCAGCTGTATTCCCATGTTTCATCATCAGTAACAATGAAATTAATGAAATCAGGGTTCACTTCCAGCTTCTTTAAAATCCCAAACTCAAACCTTTTTGTTATCATTCAACAATCCTAGAACAAATTTTGCTGACACAATGTATTCCAAGATTTTTGATTTAAATTTCTGAGCATGATCCAAAAGTTTCATGGTTTATCAGTAATTTCTCAGATGTTTAATAACTGATTGGATCAAACTTTTTTCGTACACTTGAGGAGCAACCATATATCATCAGTGCTTGAAGTTGAAGGTAAACCTTCAGTTTTGCAAAATGCTAGTCATCTCTGCGAGAGATTTTTGCTCATTTCTGGAAAAATTTCATCCACTGATATAAAAGGTAAAGGTGAAGTGCAGCCATTATCAACCCACTGCAGGATGGAAGCCTCCTCAACAATTCATGATGAGGGAAATGGACCATAATCTGCCACGCTGGTTCACTGCGCGTTGGCAGATCGACCGTATTCAGCAGTCAGGGGCTTGAACCCCGGTTTACTCAAAGAGCGTGTGCTACTGCACTCCCGCTCCTGACCACTCGGCTACGGAGGGATACCTTCCACCGATATACAACAGCCTTACTTAAACAAGCATCATAAAATACAGTTCTTAACATCTGGAGGATTTCTGCTGTTCCATTCCATCCTCCCTCTTCTTCACAGAAAACTTGTGCACATGATATTCCACTTTTGTATCTATTATTTTTTTTTTTTTTTATTTGGTAGTTGTTGGCGCATCGGCTTCTGTGGCCATATTGCACCTCCCAAGGTTTTTGCAGTACTTTGATCCAAGCCCGAGGCGGGAATCGAACCCGCGACCTTTGGGTTGCTGGGCAGGTACTTTACCCACTCGGCTAGCCCGGTCGGCGTATCTATTATGATTGCAACAAAGCCTAATAAAACGTTTCTGAACTTCAACACACACTGCTCACTACTGGTTTGGTGAAGCATGAAGCTGCTTAAACCAATAATGTGATGATCTCCTCCCCAATTTTTACTCATCATCGTGCCCTTCTATCTTATTTTTTAGTAAACAGAGTCTTAAAACATTTTGATAAGACCTCATAAATAGCTGTAATAGCTTATCTCATTCAAGGTGCAGTTCTGTTCAACTTAGTTTAAAGCTGACTATATTGTGATGGGCCTATATTTGTGTAAAAACACCTCTCTTGCATTGGGCTAATCTCAAAATTAAGTAACTGGTAAGTTTGTTTGTTTGTTTGTTATTTGGTTTTTAGGAGCATTAGCAACTAAGGCCATATTGCTCCGGGAATATGCGGTGGTCATTCCCTGACCTTTCCGCATCCTCCGTATTTGGTGGTGACGGCATTGAACCCCGGTCTAATCAAGAAGCGTGTGTTACTCACTGCTGCTCCTTCCCACCTGGCTATGGATGTGCCTAACTGGTAAGTAATTAATCTTAAAAGTAATAAAAACTTACATTCTAGTAATAATTTACATTAGTATTAATTTTTATACTTTTTCCATCACAAAAAAGGAGTAATAGTTTGTAAATGAAGTCACTATCTTGTAAACTTCTCAGCAGCAAATTTATTTAAAAATAATTATAAACAATAAAATAAAATTTCATTTATATACATCAATAATAATGATAACATTCTGCTTTCTTGATTTATGACATTGTTTTATAGCTACTAGAATAAAAACAAAAAAAAAAAACTAGATAAATAAATTAATTGAAAAGAGGAATAAGAAAAGAAATTCAGTAACCAACCTTAAACTAATTAACACAATGGACACTATGTTGTAAACACACAAAATTTATTACATGTCAAAAATTAAAATGCAAATTCTCAAAGTCAGAATGGGTGTATGTAATTACTGTTACATCTGATATAAAGCATTTAGCAAATGATATCATCAGCCTTCTGAGCAAGCATCAGCCCTCTCACCAAAGTTGCTAGGATATATGGTAATCTCATTTATCAAACTTGGAGTTGAAACAAATAACTTGAAACCTAATAAGGTGGAGACCAAGGGCATATCCAGTGTGTGAGTGGGAAAGAAAATTATCCCCTCTAAACACGAAGGTTGAATCTGTCCCTGGTGGAAACTGAGAAAATAGCATTTCTGCCACATCGCAGGTCTGTGTGACACACACACACACACACACACACACACACACACACACACACACACACACACACACACACACACACACACACAGTTTGTTTAAGTGGCAGTTGCTTACCTCATATACGGATAAAAAACAGTGGCAAACGAGGAATGCAAATATGCAGGTGATTGTTACAGGAACCCAGGTATAATGGATTTCTTGCTTATTCTGAAAAAAATGAGTAATAATTAAATAAAATACCAGATAAAAAGATAATATTCTCATTAAAATTAACGGCTAAGGTAAAGAAAGCCAACATGAGAAACGTTGGATAACTTACGCAGAAAATTAGTTTCCTGATATGGCACTCTAGTACTGCTCACTTGGGAAACAGACGGTAGGTGTTATCGGTTTGGAGCAAAGTCAAGAACGACATATAGGTGTGGCAAACGATGTGCTGATTGGTGCACAAACACAATATACGATAACATCGGTTTAGTATCACTTTAGTAGCATTCAGAAGCACTAATGGTAACTTGCCCTAATGAATGCTTTCCATAATGGTGAAAAAAGGTCAGGTTACCTCCACTTGAATCCCATGGGAGCTTGAACCCCTCCTAAAATGGAGGGGGTAACCTAACCTTTTTTCTTTAGAATCATGGGTGGACTAGCACATAAATTGTTTATTAACAAAATATTAATTTTTTTATTACTGTACTTTTATTTTTAAGGTCCAGTTATGAAATATAATGAAAAATAAAGAAACCTTTTCCTTTTTTCGTAACCAAACCTAAATCAACAGTATAGTAAAAACACTCATGAACTCCAAAGATTTGCTTTTAATAATGAGGAAAAAACATAATGAAGAACATTAAAATGAACAGAACGAAACTTTTATTAATTTAGTTTTCATCAAAAAAATCAACCAACGTTTTATTTTCCTTACAAATTCCTTCCATCTTTAAAAGTTTCATCGCTACTATTACCTGTTTACTGTTTGTTCATCACAAAACTATTATGCACTGTTCTTTACTCATAAATACATATTATAATGCTAACCAATGACTAAACAGTAGCTTGTTGTCTGTTGCGCCCACCACCAATCATTTCATCATTTGCCATGCCTACCTGCCAATCAATATATTCTTCTCAATTTTGGCTCAAGACCCTTAACACCTACCATCTGTTTACTGAGCGAGCAGCGCTAGAGTCCGGTGTTGGGAAACCAATTTTCTGCATAAGTTACCTGACGTTTCTCGTCATTCTCATGTTGGCTTTCTTTACCTTAGCTAAATTAACTTTTTAGGCAAATTATAGCAACCCAAACCATTTTATAAAATTCTTTTAAAAATTTTTGAACATTATCATTCACCAAAACTAATATCCAACTTTTAACTTATAGAAACCTTTATGTTCTTGAGTAAACTGTCTTCATTTTTGTAGGTTAGATCTCTCAGGTCAGGTTTAGTGATATCTGTAGGTCAGGTTTAGTGATATATGCTCTACATGATGCAATAATAAGTTGTTATTTGTAATTTGTTCTGCAAAGAACTGCAACATTACAATAATACTTAGCCAAATTTAGATGGTTAAAACTTTCCCAAATTTGGCAACCTTGGAACCTGGTCCATGTTACACTTTGTAATTTACTGGATTTTGGGAATAACAATCACACATAGAAATTACATTTTGGCACTGCACCCTTACTGTACATCGAAGGAAAAGTAATATCACAAGTGCCAACTTTTGATTTTCAAAAATCTGGAGATCAGGAATTTGTGACTAGGAGGTAAACAGAAGGTTTTTGCAAAAAAGCTAGAGTGCTCCCCAAAAAACAAGAGGAAAATAGCAGATTTTTCTGAAAAAGCAAGTTTTTTTTTAAACTCCATACTGCCCCAGAAATTAAAATTAAGTTGCAAAATACAGACAGAAAAATATTAGGTACATTAATGTTCACCAGTACAGTATGCTTTTAAACATTAGCTTACCTAATATTTTTTTGTCTGTGGATTTCTCTTTGGATATTCTATTAGACATTAACTAATTTTAATTGCTTCAAGAAATATACTGTTGCAGACTTTGCCCACTACAAAAAAAGTGAGTCGAAATTTTGTTCATAACAAAATGGTCCTGCTGTTTAGATTTGGCTGTCAGGAGCAGTTCCAAAACTTCAACAGAAACATCTGTACTCAGTTTTTGTTTTTCTAACCTGGCTGAATATTCTCTCACATTCAACACTGCTATGCAGAATTGTTAAAATGTTAAGCTTGGTATATTACAGTTCCCCAGTCAAGGACCACTCTACATTAATTCTTTCTTTCATAATAGCATCTGGTAGGTTCTTACACTGAAAGCAACAGAATTTATGCTGCAATCATCTATTTCTTTATTCTTAACAACACCAAGAAGCATTAGAAATGTGTCAACAAAAAAAGTTAAAATCCGAAAATGATGCATTGCTAATTTATGAAACTTGTGCTACCTCAGCATTTACAACAATATCCTTTTTCAGTGGGAACTTGGGTACCATGTAGTCACATGCAGCCATAAAGTACTTCCTTACTGAGCAAAAGACCAGAATCTTCTCTTGTTTTAGACTCTCCATGAGTGTGACTAAGTCAGAATCATCCTACTGATTTAGTTTGCTATGGTAATCAATTTCCAAAAATGGAAGTGGAAGATTAGAAAACTGTCAATAAAATAGATTTACACATAACATTCTTCCACGTATTTAGAAGTAATGATCTCAGTAGGGATGTGAGGTACACTGGATTGAAGAGCTATGCTTGGATTATCAAATGTTGGCAAAATATTTAAAAGAAACAAGCAAACTGTTTTATTCATGCCAGAAGAGAGAAACATGAACAGACCTTACTGCACAAGTGAGGATAACATGCTTGGAATTATTAGCTTGCTTGGCCTGGTAAAATCAATTACTGAGAATGATTTTACCAGGCCAAGGGTAATATGTGTTTTTTTTATGATATGGATTAAAGTAGTATTTTCACACATCCCAAGAATTCAGCACAAAATTCTTGGGATGTGTGCAAAAGCCAAAGATTTTTTTGATATTAGAAAGATGGGCTGAGAAGAACATTATTTTAAATGAATGGGAAACTAATGCTATAGAAACAGCTTAAATAATCTTAAAGGATCAGGTCTCGGAACAGACGGGGTTGCACCAGAACACCATTCTGGTTCATTATACCGATTGGTAATGTCAGGTAGCTATTTTATTAATGAGCAGTCCATTTTGTAAAATTTTACTTTTCAACCTCTGACCTAGAAAGAAAAACAATATAGGAACACTAAGGCTGAACTGTATATATAACAGTGTCAGGAGCATTGTCAATAAAATAAGCGACTCTGAATTCCTAATTAGGATAACTAACAGTAACATAACTGGGCTAAGAGAAACTTGGTGTCACCTGGAAATGGGAAAATATGAGTTTCACTAGGACAGGTACAACGCACTTAGGAATAATGAACTTTTTATTTATTTTTTGTACTAGGTGGTCCCAGTCAAACCTCAGCAATCCTACTATATATTTACAACAACACAGATTCATATTATAATTTAAAGATTTACTCCTAAAAAAAAAGAAAAAGAAAAAAAAAAAAGGAAGTCACAATCAGGTCTCATGTCTAAATCAACTGTCAAGTAACAGATTCTCCAAAGCACAGGAATAGACTGAGCAGTTCCTTCTTGAAGACCAATCTGAGCAATAATCTGGTGTGTCACAAGCAGAAGTGCCCAGTCTTCAGATACTGCAGTTTGCAAAACTGAAGCCTTTCCTGGTAAGACCAGCCTTCTGCTTCCCTCACCAACCTTCTTGCTCTTCTCTGCACCTGTTCCAACAGATCCAAGTGGAAAACATTAGCATTAGTAGAGGCATATGATGCAAGAAAGCAAGCTTATTCAGCATCAGCCAAAAAAAAAAAAAAAAACACACCACTCCCATTTCACCCCTCCGTTCGCTCGAAATACCTGTCCAGTTGAGCCTTAAATTTGTTTAGGCTATCAACTTCAACAACAAGTGATGGAAGTCGGTTCCACCAACCAACCACCCGCTGGCCAAAGGCAAATTTCCGCACATCCATCCGACATCCGTCCTTCCTCAATTTGAATTTATTTATTTTTTTATTTTTTTTTTTTATGAGAACCCCAAACACGAGAGGTATTATAACCTATAGTACTTAGTACCGTGCTTGGGTTGGAGGTTGAGAAGACGAAAGAAGATATTTGTTGATATTGGACTTGAACTTCTGTAGATTGTAATTTTCAGGAAATACGTATGAAGGAAGGTTGTTCCAGAAAATGGCAGTTGAATGAATAAATGAGGAAGATGAAAAGTTGGTTCTGTGGGTTTGAAGTTGGACAGTAAATGGATGTTGGCTGGTGGCGGCACGTGTTCGGACTGTTTTGAAAGAGAGAGCGGGAATTATAGAAGCCAATTCAGAAGAACAGTGCCCATGGAAGTATCTGTAGAAGAGGCATGCAGCAGAAACAGTGCGTCTATGCGAAAGCGACTGGAGAGACTCTGTTAGAGATGAATCATTAATTAACCTAACTGCCCTCTTCTGAATGGAATCAAGAAGCCTGAGAGAGGTTTTGGGGGCACCACCCCAGATGTGGGAACAATATTCCATGGCAGGGCGGATTTGCGATTTATACAGAGTGAGCAGCTGTTTGGGAGAAAAGTAACGCCGAGAGCGAAAGAGAAAACCAAGTTTTTTAGATGCAGAGGAAGCAATATTTGTAATGTGCTTGTGCCAAGAGAGATTAGAAGTCAGGGTAATCCCCAAAAGAGATATATCATTTTGCCTAGAAATCGGAGTGTCACTAAAGATAAGCATAGGAGCAGAAGAATCCTTTTTGCGAGATATAAGACAAGATTGAGTTTTAGAAGGGGTGAAATCAACTAAGTTGTCTTTGCCCCACTGGAGAATTACCTGAAGATCGGCATTTAAGGAATTGGCAGCAGATTTTCGAGAACTTGAAGCTGATTGAGCTGGACAAGGTTTCTCAAAATGGAAAGTTGAATGCAATGTGCTATCATCAGCAAAACTATGGATAGGATTTCCAGTCAATGGAAGAAGGTCATTGATATACAAGAGGAAAAGAGTGGGGGAAAGAACTGAACCTTGGGGGACACCGGCATTAGTGGAGAAGTTAGAAGACAGAGAGCCATCTACCATCACCCTCAGTGAGCGATTAGAGAGAAAACTGGATAACCAATTACTAAAAACAGTTGGCAAACCATAAGATGGAAGCTTGTTTAGAAGACCTTTATGCCAAACACGATCAAAAGCCTTTGAGATGTCAAGAGCAACTACTTGTGTTTCACCGAACCTTTCCATTGAATTAGTCCATAAATGGGTAACATAAGCCAGAATATCACCAGTGGATCGACACTGACGGAATCCATATTGGTGATCGTTGATCAGACGGAAGGTTTCTAGGTAGTTTAAGAGTTGGCAGTTAATTGATTTCTCCATTACTTTAAAAAGAGTAGAAGTAATTGTGATGGGAGGGATTTGTCACCCTTTTTAGGAACTGGCTGGATATGAGCAAATTTCCAAGCAGAAGGAAAAACACCTTTGGAATAAGAAAGTGAAAAAAGGCGGCAAAGAATAGGAGTAAGTTCAGGAGCACAGGTTTTGAGAACAAGTGGAGAAATACCATCAGGACCTGGAGCTTTCTTAGCATCAAGATTCATCAAAATCCTTCTGATATCCTTTTGACGGAAGACCACAGGAGGCATTGAATGGAGCGTGTTAGGAATGGTGGGAGGTGTTTTACCAAGATCATTAATACATGAGCTCGAAGAAAAATGGGATGCTAGCAGGTCAGCTTTATCCTTGGCTGAAGTGACAACAGAACCATCTGGTTTGGACAGAGGTGGGAGCAGAGATGGGCAAAAGTTGCGGCCAATAGCTTTGGCAAGAGACCAGAATGCTCGGCTACCATTAGGGCAAGAAGCAAGTTTTCTACTCTTAGCCTGTTCAAACTATAGTTTGGACTGATTAATAACTGCTTTACAATTGTTGCGAGCTTTGGTGTAGGCAGAAAATGAAACTGAAGAATTAGAAACAAGCCAATTACGATATGCAACGTTCTTCTCTTGGACAGCCTTAGCACATTTATTGGAAAACCAAGGTTTAGATAAAGGACCAGATTTTAAAGTGGAGTGTGGGATAAAGGATTCCATTCCTGCAAGAATAATTTCACTGACACGATCTGAGCAAACGTTGACATCAGAAGTTTTGAAACAGTAATCAGACCAAGGAAAAGAAGAAAAGAAGTCTCGCAGGTCATCCTATTTTGCATTCTTGTAATGCCAAACAATACGAGGTTCGGAATAGCCATGAGATAAAGGTTCCATTGGAGAAGAGACAATCTGCCAACTGTTTTTAGTAATTGGTTATCCAGTTTTCTCTCTGATCGCCCTCTGAGCTGATTATTCTGAGCAAGATGAAGAATCCCATTGGCAATGAGCATGATCAAAACATTCAAAGCCTTATATACCTCTATCAGATCACCTCGCCAGTGCCTAGTCTCCAGCCTCTGTAATTTGCAAAACTTAAGCCTTTCTTCATAAGAGCAACCCTTTGTTCTATTCACTAATCTTGTTGCCCTTCTCTGTACCCGTTCCAGCAGCTCTACATCCTTCTTGAAATGAGGCCTCCAGACCTGTATACAGTACTCAAGATGTGGCCTAACCATTGCCTTATACAAGGGAATAATCACCTTATCCCTGCTAGAAAAATTCCTGTATATCATTGACAAGACACCATGAGCTACTCTTGCAGCTCGTCTGCACTGCTCAGAGAACTTCATATCTGCCTGCACAATTACCCCCAGGTCCTTTTCATTCTCCACCACTGTCAGTGTAGTACCGCAGAGTTGATACGTTGCTCTGGGGTTGCTGTTTCCCATGTGTAGTACTTTACATTTGTCAATGTTAAACTTCATTTGCCACCTCTCAGCCCATCTGTTCAACCTTTCCAGATCCTGTTGCAGCAGCATAGCGTCAGTGGTGTCTTTAACAATCCTGCCAACCTTTTTATCATCTGCAAACTTGGACATTAAACTTGATATCCCATCATCAATATCATTCATAAACACCGAAAACAACAACGGACCCAACACTGAACCCTGAGGAACTCCACTAATAACATTAGTCCACGTTGAGCAGTGTCCATTGATTACCACTCTCTGTTTTCTGCCACTCAACCATCCCCTTATCCATAGCAGCAATTTGCCTCCAATGCCACACTGCTCCAATTTGTGCAGCAGTCTTCCATGTGCAACAGTATCAAAAGCCTTTCTAAGATCCAAATATATAATATCAAAGTTATTCCCTGCATCCAGTTCTTTTGTGACTACATCATAGTATCCAATCAAATTGGTCAGGCAAGACCTGCCCTTAACAAAACCATGCTGCGTCTGAACTATAACTGAATTCTTGTCTAGATGATCCTGCAGTGCTTCTTTAACCAGTGCCTCCATTAATTTACCTGGAACAGAAGTTAAACTAACAGGTCTATAATTACTTGTGTCAGCCTTTGATCCTCCTTTGTGAATTGGGGTTACATTTGCACATCTCCAGTCTATGGGTACCTCCCCTGAGTCCAAAGAAGCTCTCATAATTATGGCTAGGGGTTTGCTTACTTCCTTTGCTGCCTCCTTTAATATAACTGGATAGATCCCATCCACCCCAGGTGCCTTTTTTATGTTTATCCTCAACAATCCCTCCTCCACTTTCCTCTCTGTTATTACAAAATCATCCAGCTCACTGCCAATGTTTACTTTACCGACATCATTCTCCTTCCTGAATAACTCCCCATGCGTGAATGTAGATGCAAAATACTCGTTTAGATTGTTAGCTGCCTGAGCAGGATCCTCAACTGTTGAACCATCAATATCCAGGGGACCAATCTGATTCATCCCTTTCCTTCTTGAGTTTAAATGGGTAGAGAACTCTTTTCTGTTTTTATTTGCATCCTTTGCCAAGGATTTTTCGTAGTCTGCCTTTGCCTGCCTAATCTCCTTTGTGACTTGGTTACAGACCAACTTATATCTATCATAGGCTTCCATGTCACCCATTAATTTGTATGTATCCCATGCATTTTTCTTCTCTACCACATGTTTCATTAGTTCATCTGACAACCATTTAGGCCTAAACCTTGAACAATATTTCTTAGTTGGTATGTAAAGCCTGGTAGCCTCCAAGATTAGTTCCTTGAATGCTTCCCATTTTGAGTTTGCTGTTGGTAACATCATCAGTTGGTCCCACTGTATAGAATTTAAATACTGTCTCAGACCATCATAGTCGCCTTTACAAAAACAAAAACCCTTCCCTTTACCTCTGATGGTAGTTACCTCCTTGAGTAAATCCCACTTCAGCACACTGTGATCACTGCCACCTAGTGGTTCATTTATCTGCAGATTCTTAATGCATGAAGAATCACTACTGATAATCAGATCAAGAGTATTGCTCCCTCTTGTTGCCTCACGAACATGCTGATGTAGAAAACAATCATCCAATAAATCCACAAAAGCCTTGCTAGTGTGCGGGTGACCAACCCACAAATTCCAGTCAATATCTGGGAAATTAAAATCCCCCATTATAAGACTCTCTGATTTACTGGCCCACTCTATTTCCCTGTACAATATCTTATTATACTCATCAGAGTCATTAGGCCTATAGCACAATCCTACTCTCAATTTTGATTTCCCTATGCTTATGTCACACCAAACTGACTCGACACTGCCCTGTCCATCGATGTCGACTGGCTTCACTTCCTTGGACTTTGTGTTTCTTAACTAATAGCATAACCCCTCCTCCTCTCCTGTCCTGTCTATCCTTTCTATACACATTGTATTCCCCAAATTCCAGTTCCGCATTCCTTATATCTGTGTGACACCACATCTCTGATATCCCAACAATATCTGCCTTTGATGTTTTGAGCAATACCTCAAATTCATCAAATTTATTTACCAAACTCCTAGCATTGGTGTACACAGGTATACATGCACCTGTTTCTATTCTTGGCTACCCTAACACAACCCATGTGTTTACTTGTACCGCAATGACTCCCAGCAGTATTTGAAATATCCTGCATCTTGTTTTTCAGGCTTCTGCTCATTTCAATAGAAGCAGTGCAAGAATCACTTCCACCTCTGCCAGTGGCTACTGTTAATCTATTAGTCCTTGTATCCCCCCCAACTAGCAGTTTTCCGACCTACCTAACTCTGCCTCGACAGCATCAGCAAAAATTCTTGCACACTTTCTATTTAAGTGTATCCCATCCCTGTAGAAGCAATCTCTCCTGTTAACAAGTACAGTCCAGGCTGAAAAAAATTCTACCCCTTAAGCCTTGCACAATCCCTCCAGGGCCGAATTGATCGACAAGGCTCTCATCATATACTCCCTCCTATCGTGTCTGGGCAGAATTGCAGACACTTTCAAATTCAACCCTAATGCCACATTATACCCAAGGAGTATAAAAAATCACAACTTCTAGCTTAAAATCCATTGTTTCAGAATTCTTGGATCTTTTTTTGTAATCTAACATCGAACTATGCAGCTAAAGAAAGGAGAGAAGGGGTAGAGGAGTCATATTACATGTTAAAAGTAACCTCTAAATGAAAAGGGAATTCCAGAGCATGCCAACATTGAGCCTAGGAGCAGTCCCAGGCAGGGGCTAAAGAGTCTAAAGCCACTCTTCAGATCAAAATAATGTGGACTTTTTTAATGTTGCATGATGATTAAAGCTTAATGATTCCTCAGAATTCATGGAATAAAGATTTATCACCACCACCTCCCATAAAATCCTGGAACTACACCTGTTTGAGTCTATGGTGTGTGGGCAAGACTGGAATTAATGAGGTGCACTGCTGGAGCAGTTGTGGCAGTATCCTGAATTCTCGAGGGCCCCAGAGGAAATTCCAGTCCTAAATCCCACACTGGGTATGCAGTACAGCAGGAAAGTAAACAAAACACTAGAAATGAGGAAAAGGATATGTTAAAGATCTAAAGTCTTTGAAGAGTATGATGAATCATTATGTGCATATGGAACAAACAAGTAAGTATAAATGCCTTGTTAAAAATATTGATCTAACCCAGGCATATCAAACTGGTATGCCATGGGCTGTGTGTGTGTGTGCCCTCAGGTGTTTGTTGTGCAGCCACTTAATAAGTGTTATCAACTTTCACAGACTAATAGGGTTATATGTTATATAAATAAAATTCATAAATTATATATATCTTAATAAACATTGATGGCAATGAGATCCTGATTTTTTGCACAAGGGAAAGCACATTAAAACATTTAACTCTCCATGATGCCACTAGTGTTTTGCATGCAAAAAAAAAAAACTCCTCTACAATACCAGATGTGAATTTCTTCCAGTGCTCAAACACCCTCTAGATGAAGGAAAATTTCTGCCTACCTGACCTGCCATCATCCTTCCTCAATTTGAATTTATGTCCTCTCATGTGTAGTCTGTGCAAGAGGAAGGATTCCAACAGCATTGAGCTTACGCAATCCAGTCAATACTTTAAACATCTCAATCATATCTCCTCGAAGGTGCCTAGTCTTCAGATACTGCAGTTTGCAAAACTGAAACCTTTCCTGGTAAGACCAGCCTTCTGCTTCCCTCACCAACCTTCTTTCTTTTCTCTGCACCTGTTCCAACAGATCCAAGTCCTCCCTAAAATGAGGTTTCCAGACCTGTACTGGAAGTAATACTCAAGACGTGGCCTGACCACTGCCTTATACAATGGTATAATTACCTCCTTATACCTGCTGGCAAAATTCCTTTATATCATTGACAAAAAAACTCTAGTTCTCTGAGGAGTGCAGAAAGTACTGGTGGACTGCCTGCCCTGCTCAGAAAACTTTATATCTGATTACACAATTACCCCCAAGCAGTAGCGTAGCTACCTTTTTTCGGGCCTGGAGGCAGAGAACATGTTCTGGCCCCTACTTAATTAATGAAAATTGCAAAAACAGGAGACAGCCAAAGACGCCGGGCCCCTAAAAGGCCTGGAGGCAATTGCCTTGCCTGCCTACATGGTAGCTATGCCACTGCCCTATGTGTGGTACCACACATAGGGCAGTGGATTACTGTGATTAACTACCCTGCCAACCTTCTTATCATCAGAAAACTTAGACATTAAGCCTGACATGCTTCATCACTAAATATAGAAAACAATAATGGGCCCAGCACTGAACCCTGGGAGACTCCACTAATAACATTAGTCTAAGAAGAGCAGTGTCCACTGATAATCACTCTCTGTCTTCTCTTGCTCAACCATCCTTTATCCATAGCAGCAACTTGCTCTTAATGCAAAACAGCTCCAATTTATACAGCAGTCTTTTATTGTGCAACAGTATCGAAAGCTTTTCTGAAATCTAAGTATATGATGTCAAAATTATTTTTTGCATCCAGTTGCTTTGTTACTGTGTCATAGTATTCAATGTGATTGGTTAGACAAGATTACCCCTTAACAAATTCATGCTGTGACTGCAGTATAACTGCATTTGTGTCTAGATAACACTGCATTACTTCTTTAACCAGTGACTCTATTATTTTCCCTAGAACAGAAGTCAGGCTAACAGATCTGAAATTACTCACGTCTCCCTTTGGTTCCCCTTTGTGAACTGGAGATTCATTTAGACATCTCTAGTCCATAGGGACCTCTATTGAATCCAGGGATGCTCTCATAATCATGGCTAAAGGTTTGTATACCTCTTTTGCTGCTTCCTTTAGTTTAATTGGACAGATCCCATCCACCCCATGTGCCTTTATTACATTTAGCTTCAATTTTTCTCCTCCACTTTCTGCTCAGTTATCACAAAATCATTCAGCTCTCTACCAGAATTTGGATCACTTCTGGCATCTGCATCCCTAAAAAAATTTTCATGTGGGAATGTAGATACAAAATATCCATTCAATTTATCCACAACCACCATAAACAGTTAATTCATTCATATCTGTGGACCAGTGTAATTCAACTGCTTCTGTTTACTGTCTACTGTTTATGTAAGTAAAGAAGTCTTTGCTGATTTATTTACTTTCTTTGCCAGAGACTTCTCATAATCTGCCTTAGCTTGCCTAACTTCCTTTGTGGCTTTTTTTTGCAGACTAGTTTATATCTACTGTAGGCTTCTGTATAACCTGATAATTTATATGCATCCCAAGCATATTTCTTCCACGAGTCTCATCAGTACTTCTGACATTGATATCTATAGAAAAAGAAACACGCACACACATAGGCAGTGCCATCTTAACCAATAAGCTAAATGGGCTTATTGGTTAAGATGGGCTATAGCCCAGGGGCAACAGCCCATTTTTATATTTTTACTGTTTTTATTTATTTATGAACAGTAAAGCTATATCTACTTAAAAAAAAAAAAAAAAAAACTGCAGCCATTATCAACATACTGCAGGATGGAAGCTTCCTCAACGATTCATGTTGAGGGAAATGGACCATAATCTGCCACGCTGGTTCAGTGCAGGTTAGCAGATCGACTGTATTTAGCAGTCAGGGGCTTGAACCCCGGTCTACTCAAAGAGTGTGTGCTACTGCACTCTCACTCCTGACCACTTGACTACAGAGGCCCTACTTTTAAAATAAATACATAACGTTATTAAAAATATGCATTCCACTGACTATTGTATAAGAAGGATCATCATGTTATTGGCCCAGGGCTTCCAAAGTTTTGAAGATGGTACTGCACATAAGGTTCTTTTTAATTCTAATACTATGAACCATTATAGGAAACTTTAAGGAAAATATCACACTTTACGTGATTTAACTTTCTGAAGTTTTGCAGAAATTTTTGTAGGCTTGCCAACACTGTGTTGATGCTGATCACAAGAAAAACCTCAGGAGATACGGTGATAATATATATATATATATATAAAAAAATTATCCGAGTTTAATTTTTAATTATAAAACACACTATGTGCATGTGTTCCTAATCAAACATAGCTTATGGCATACTGTTAACTCTTTATGAAATAAATTTTTCATTTAATTACTGTCATGTACTGGAGCAAAAATCAACCTCTAAAAACACAGAAAAAAAAAAAAAAAAAAAAAAGACTTAAAATGTAACCTGGAATCTTCATTTCAAATATACATACCTAGCAGACCCAATTACGTGTCTCCTGTTATTTTAATAGAGAAAATAACTGTTTTTACTGCCTACAGTGAAGTAAAATTATGTTACAGGTCATAAAGAACTTACCTGGACAAATTCCAAAGCAATAAATGCTGTAGCTACAGTGACACCAACTTTGGTTACAAACAACAAGAAATCTCCAACAGAGTTGATGGCAGCTACACGCAGAGCATTAGAGGTTAAAATTCGGAAGGCTTCTTGAGCTCCTTTACAGAAAGAATAGCCATAGATAGCTAGAAAGATAAATATGATAACACGTGATGATATACTTGTACAACAATGTCTTTGAGTAAAGTCATGATATACATACTGATTACTTTTCATTTAATATTTGATTTAATAAATTGGAATAGTCAGTAACCACTGTTTATAGCAGTGGTGAAATTACCTACTCACAGCTCTAGTACCACAGGAGGAGACTTGATGGGACAGTGGTACATTTACAAACTGGCACATGCCTATGCACACTAGAAAGCTTAAAAAAAAAAAAAAAAATTTATATCCAAATATACTAATTGTACTAGTAGGGGGTCTACCAGCTGATTTAAAAACCTCTGTGATGATATAGTAATTAAAGAACATGATGAAGACCCATTTGAGTCTTGTGGGGGGAAAGGGGACCAAGACTTGTAGTTATGTCTCTGGTTATGGTTATACATGATAAGCACCAAGGAAGCTAAGGCCACTAGACACCGTCATATTGTCCCTGTAACTGTGTATATCCTTAAATTGGTTTGAATGTTTTCTAGATGAAAAACCACTCAACCCTCAACCAAAATTGAATAATTTGGTAATCATATGAAAAAAAATCCATAGATTCCTCCCATCTCGATGGGGGCCGAATCCACGGAACCACAGTGATAAAGTGATAATAATCACTGTGATAGCCATGAAGACTGCCACCAGTTCATAACCATTGATATTTGTTGTTTAGAGCAGTGCTACTCAAAGTGTGGTCTGTGGACCGGTGCCAGTCTGCGACAATTGTATTTTCCAAAAGTACTTGTTTGTTGTTTGGTTTTTAGGAGCATTAGCAACTAAGGCCATATTGCTCCGGGAATATGCGGTGGTCATTCCCTGACCTTTCTGCATCCTCCGTATTTGGCGGAGAGGGGCTCAAACCCCGGTCTAATCAAGAAGTATGTGCTACGCACTGTTGCTCCTTCCCACCTGGCTATGGAGGCGCCTCCAAAAGTACTGGTCTGCAATGAATTTTAAATAAAAGGAACTGGTCCTTCACCACAGATAGTTTGAGAAGCACTAGTTTAGAGGTTAAAATTATTATGAATCCATGCAAATTCCAAATCTGTGAACATTTGATTGCCAAGAGCAATCAATTGATTGCTCTTGGCAATCTGCCATGGTGGGTAACTGCAAATCATAATATTATAATCTCTGTGTTGAGAAGTAGATTAAGACATTTGCTCAAGTTTTTATAATTTATAAAAATATAGCTACAGTAGACTGTCGAAATAACGCCACCCCCAAATAATGGAACATTCGAACTAATAGAACATTGAGATCAGATGTTTACACAGCACAGATGTCTTGCAGTGGCAAAAAAAGAAAACGGCAAGTCACGTGATTACTGTATTTGTTTATGTTCACCATTTTGAAAGTGAATTCTGTACTGATATCATGGATTATACCACTGTTTTACATTTATTTTAAATTAAAAGCCCCTCACTATGACTCCGAAATGTTAATAAACCTCATATAGAGAAGAAAGGAAGAACAACATTAAAGCCTAGTGACAAACTTGATATGATCCAAACTATTACATTAGGGTCACCCAGAAAATTAATTCATATACCCATGTATATCGTGTCTGTAAATTGCGTGTGTTCTCTGGTCGATTTGTCTGTTTTGCTGGACGAAAAACCAGAGTTTCTGGGGAAAAAACCTTGCTATCTACACCTGAGATTGACTAACCCAGCCATAGAGTGAAAACCGCCCATAAAAGACCCTCACATCATCGATGGGATTTGAACCCAGGCCTTTTCCACCCAGTGTGTGGAGGATGGTGTTGATACCACTGTGCTACACGTGCAGACTAAACATGATATAATAAAGAAAACAGAACGGAGCGTTAACAGGAGTGTATTAATGGCAGAATATATTTCTATATTTCTTATTTAGCCTGATTATTTATGCATTAAATATATTAAAAATAAAACTTTCTAGATAACGGAAAAATTGAAATAACGATTTTTCTGTGCCGTTATTCTGAAAGTCTACTGTATAATTTAATTAACATTAAAAGGGTTCCTCACAGGTGGCACAGGGTTACAGCACTAGCACGCTTCAATGTTAATAGCATTTTAGCAGCATTAGTTGAGGTATTGATGCAAGAAAGCAAGCTTATATAGCATCAGCCAAAAAAAAAAAAAACCCCCTTCCCATTTCACCCATCCAGTCACTCCAAATGTCTGTCTAGTTCAGCATTAAATTTATTTAAGCTATCAACTTCCACAGCAACAGACGGAGGTCTGTTCCAGCAAACTACCTGATGGCTAAAGGCAATTTTCCACACATCTATCCTACAACTGTCTTTTTAGCATTGGCATTAGTAGAGGCATACGATGCAAGAAAGCAAGCTTATGCAGCATCAGCTAAAAAAAAAAAAACTGCTCCCATTTCACCCCTCCATTCGTTCCAAATACCTGTCCAGCTCAGCCTTAAATTTATTTAGGCTATCAACTTCCACAACAAAAGATTCAAGACTGTTCCACCAATCAACTACCCACTGGCTAAAGACAAACTTCCTCACATCTATTCTGCAACTCACTTTCCTCAGTTTGAATTTATGCCCTCTCAGGTGATTATTCTGAGCAAGGGGAAGAATCCTATCAGGATTGGGCATGCTCAAACCATTCAAGGCTTTATACACCTCAATCAGATAAACTCACAGGTCACTAGTCTCCAAATACTGTAATTTGCAAAACTTAAGCCTTTCTTCGTAAGAGCAACCCTTTGTTCCCTTCACTAATCTTGTTGCCCTTCTCAGTACTCATTCCAACAGCTCTACATCCTTCTTAATAGAGGCACTGGATAAAGAAGCACTGCAGGATCATCTAGATGAGACTTATTATAGCTTAGACACAGCATGGTTTTGTTAAGGGGAAGTCTTGTCTAACCAATTTGATTGGATACTATGATGTGGTCACAAAGGAACTGGATGCAGGGAATAACTTTGATATCATATATTTGGATCTTAGAAAGGCTTTTGATACTGTTGCACATGGAAAACTGCTGCACAAATTGGAGTAGTGTGGTATTGGAGGCAAGTTGCTGCTATGGATAAAGGGATGGTTGAGTGGGAGAAGGCAGAGAGTGGTAATCAATGGACACTGCTCTGTGAACTAATGTTATTAGTGGAGTCCCTCAGGGTTCAGTGTTGGGTCCATTGTTGTTTTCTGTATTTATAAATGATACTGATAATGGTATATCAGGCTTAATGTCCAAGTTTGCAGACGATACAAAGGATGGCAGGGTTGTTAAGGACACTAATGACAGTACGCTGCTGCAACAGAATCTAGAAAAGTTGAGCAGATTGGCTGAGAAGTGGCAAATGAAGTTTAACATTGACAAATGGAAAGTTCGACCTATGGGAAGCAGTAACCCCAGAGTAACGTATCAACTCTGTGGTACTACACTGACAGTGGCAGAGAGTGAAATGGTGTCTTGTCAATGATATATGGGACTTTTTCTAGCAGGGATAAGGAAGTGATTATCCCCTTGTATAAACAATGGTCACGCCACACCTTGAGTACTATATACAGGTCTGGAGGCCTCATTTTAATTTCCCTGGAACAGAAGTTAAACTAACAGGTCCATAATTACTTGTGTCGCCCTTTGATCCTCCTTGTGAATTGGGGTCACATTTGCACATCTCCAGTCATGAGCACCTCCCCTGAGTCCTTAGCCATAATTATGGCTAAGGGTTTGCTTACTTCCTTTGCTGCCTCCTTTAATATAACTGGATAGATCCCATCCACTCCAGTTGCCTTTTTTATGTTTATCTTCAACAATTTCTCCTCCACTTTCCTCTCAGTTATTACAAGATTCTCTAGCTTACTGCAGAGTTGAATACACCTCTGGCATTTCCCTCACTGAATAACTCCTCATGTGTGAATGTCGATGCTAAATATTCATTTAATTTGGTAGCTACCTGAGCAGGATCATCAACAGTTGACCCATCGATATCAAGTGGACCAATCTGATTCATCCCCTTCCTTCTAGAGTTTACATAAGTAAAGAACTCTTTGCTGTTTTTCTTTGCATCCTTTGCCAAAAATTTCTCATAATCTGCCTTTGCCTGTCTAATCTCCTTTGTGACTTGGTTACAGACCAGCTTATATCTATCATAGGCTTCTGTGTCACGTGTTAATTTATATGTATCCCATGCATTTTTCTTCTCTGCCACGTGTCACATTAGTTCATCTGACATACATTTAGGCCTAAACCTTGAACAATATTTCTTAGTTGGTATGGAAAGCATAATAGCTTCAAAGATTAATTCTTTGAATGCCTCTCATTTTGAATTTGCTGTTGATAACATCATCAGTTGGTTCCACCGTATAGAATTTAAATACTGGCTCAAACCACCGTAGTCGCTTTTATGAAAGCAAAAACCCTTCTCTTTTCCCCTGATGGTAGTTACATCTTTGAGTAAATCCCACTTCAACACACTGTGATCACTGCCACCTAGTGGTTCCTTTATCTGCAGATTCTTAATGCATAAGAATCACTACTGATAATCAGATCAAGAGTATTACTCCCTCTAGTTGCCTTTCGAATATGCTGCTGTAGAAAACAATCATCCAATAAATCCACAAAAGCCTTGCTACTGTGTGTGTGACCAACCCACAAATTCCAGTCAATATCTGGGAAATTAAAATTCCCCATTATAAGACTCTCTGATTTACTGGCCTATTCTATTTCCCTGTACAGTTGTTTATTATACTCATCAGAGTCATTAGGCCTATAACACTCTTTCTCTCAATTTTGATCTCCCAGTGCTTATGTCACACCAAACTGACTCGGCACTGCACTGTCCAGCTATGTTGACTGGCTGCACTTCCTTGGAGTTTTTGTGTTTCTTAACCAATGGCATAACCCCTCCTCCCTTCCTGTCCTGTCTATCCTTCCTGTACACCTTGTACTACTTAGGCGCCTCCGTAGCCAGGTGGGAAGGAGCAGCAGTGCGAAGCACACGCTTCTTGATTAGACCGGGGATCGAGCCCGTCACCACCAAATACGGAGGATGCGGAAAGGTCAGGGAATGACCACCGCATATCCCGGAGCAATATGGCCTTAGTTGCTAATGCTCCTAAAAACCAAATAACAAACAAACACCTTGTACTCCCCAAATTCCAGTTCTTCATTCTTTATATCTGTGTGACACCATGTCTCTGATATCATGTCCCAACAATATCTTCCTTTGGATATGAAATACTGCCCTATCTAGCCTACTCACTCGATCTTACACCATCAGACTTCTACTTGTTTCCTTTCCTCAAATCATTTCTTTGGGGAGGCCTACTTCCCTAATGACAAGACACTCATTTCTGCAAGAGTCATGGTTCAAAGACCAACCTCACCGCTTCTACAAAAACGGTATCCGTAGCCTCATCCATTGATGTGAAAAATGTATAAATCTGCAAGGTGGCTACGTAGAGAAGGACTAAAACTTGTGTCAAGAATCAACAGGCCAGCACCTCTGCAGCTAGGTCAGGGCGATTCTTTATTGAGCCACCCTCATAGCAGAGCTTTTACTTAATTTACCCATGAGTGTGCCACTAAACTGATGTTTATTTTTTTTTTAACATTTAAAAATTTTCTTTTAAAAAAAATTTCACTTTTACAGCACAGTACAATCAAAGCAAAAAATAAATAAATAAAAGTCCTACTAGTTACGTAAAGCTTAGCAAATAAATATTACTAACCTATTTCGATGTAAGCATTACGGTTGAGGTAAACAAGAAACTTTTCAAAGCAACATATACAACACTGACAACACTTTAAAAGTAATGCACACGTGTCACTGTATTTGGACAACCTGCAACAAAAAACAAAAATTACACATTTAGATGACATAATAATGACAAAGGAGTAATACAACATATATCCTCTTATTCTGCAGTAAAAATGAACTGCCTGGCTACTTTATTAGACTATGAGCTCATAGGAGGTTAGATCAGCATTAGCCTAAATCTATGTGCAAACATTATGCTTTTATATGTTTCTGGAGCGATGAAGCTTGTTTCTACCTTTCTGTTATGTCAACAGCCTGGTCCAGCATCAGAGAACCTGAGCTTTTTCAAACAACAACCTCTGCATCCTATGCTGCTTTAATGGGATGCAGAAACACCTCTGCATCCCTATCAAGGTGGGAACATGTCCTGCAATGGATTTTTTTACACTGGAACACTGTTCCAGTTTCTATCACATCACTAATGATACATACATACCTGATTATTAAAAATAAGATATTTCATTAAGGAGCATTCCGTTTCATAAAATTTTGCATTCGAACCTCTGGATGGGAGTTTTTGTGGTTGTTGTTGTAGTAAGGTTCGAGCTTCGGTAACTAAGGACATATTGCTCTGTGTATATTGTCTGTAAATTGTGTGTTCCGAGGTTGATTTTCTGTTTGCCGGATGAAAAACCATGCTACTCTCACCTGAGACCGACCAACTCAGCCGCATTGTGAAAAGGACCATAAAAATTCCTCCCGTCATCAACGGGACTCAAACTCAGGTCTTTTCTACCTAACATGGGGGTGGATGGCGATCCTACAAACCGTGCTACCCGTGAGGGCAGTTTTTGTGGTGATGAACATTAACATTAACTCAGGTAAGCTCTAATTTCACCCATTCCTCCCAAAAAACAGTGACATTTTAAATATATTACAGATTCATTAACAAGTTTTGAAAAAGATAAAGAGTAACTGAGAAAGAGAAAACTGCGAGAGAGAAAGAGAGAGATATTGCACAAGCTGGTTCTACCAAAATCGTGTGATTTCTCATGTGGCAGAGGATATGCCTTAGAGATTTCTTGGATGATCAAATTATTAGCAGGAGCATCTATCTGCTGCAGTTGTCAGATCTTACCTCACTGGATTTTTGTCTGCTTCTTAAAAGATCAGATATATGTGAACAACCCAATAATTCTTTTTTACAACAGCATGTTAGGAAGGTGATGAAAGAAGACAATATTCCTGATTTGATTATCAGCAGTAATTATTCATGCATTAAAAATCTTCAGATAAAGAAAAATGATCGTAATCTACTACTACTGCAAAAGTTAAGGGAAGAAATTTTACTTTCTTAAAGGTAACTACAATGGTCTTAGACATATTTTTTAAAATTCTTTTCAGTGCAACCAACTGATGGTGTTAACAATGGCAAATTCTAAATGGGAAGTGCTCGGAGAAGTAATCCTAGAAGCTACTAAATTTTTATACCAACAAAGAGATACTGTTCAAGGTATATCAGTTCATCTGACATAAATGGATGTCAGATGAACATGGGACACATAAATTATCAGGTGATACAGAAGCCTATGGTAGATATAAAGTAGTCTGCAATCAAGTCACAAAGGAGGTTAGGCAAGCCAAGGCAAATTATGAGAAATCTTTGGAAAAGGATGCAAAAAACGACCAGCAAAGACTTCTTTAATTATGCAATCACTAGACGACAGGAATGAATCACATTGGTCCATTTCATATCAATGGTTCAACTGTTTAAGATCCTGCTCAGGTTGCTGACAAACTGAATAGATATTTTGCATCTATGTTCACACATGAGTAATTTTTTAGTAACAAGAATGTCAAAAGTGTATGAAATTCTAACAAGGAGCTAAATGATTTTAAATCCTGTGGCCAGCAAATTTTAAACTATAATGGTCTTCATGATCGTGACAGAAGAAACTTTGCCTTCGTGATGAATTGCCTTGATATTGCATACTTTCAAAACAAATAACATCACCAAAAGGTTAATCTGTCAAATGTATTTGAAATAAATGTGTTTGAAAGTTGTGCAATACCAAGGAAACTCCTTGTGAGGGCAAAATCTGTTCTGCTGTTAATATTATGTCTATTCCATTAACTGGAAAATTTAAATTCTAATGGCCACAAAAAAAAAAAATAATAATAAATAAATAAAAATAACAGAGGACAAGACCATTTGCCTAACTTCTTATAATTTCATAAAGGCCAAATAGCATTAGCTATTTTATTTTACAGTTATTAAATTATCATCCAAAAGTCTGTATCTTTTATATTAAAACTAAAGACATTAATTGATTTACACAATAAAAATTGCTGTGATATTTTTAAAATAATCTAATGTTGTTGTTGTTATTTGGTTTTTAGGAGCATTAGCAACTAAGGCCATATTGCTCCGGGATATGCGGTGGTCATTCCCTGAATGACCTTTCCGCATCCTCCGTATTTGGTGGTGACGGGCTCGAACCCCGGTCTAATCAAGAAGCGTGTGCTACGCACTGCTGCTCCTTCCCACCTGGCTACGGAGGCGCCTTAAAATAATCTAACTTCAGTTACTCAGAGTCTTTCCTTTAACTGCATTCAGTGCCTAAGGCAGAGCCCAGTTACAATACCGATGCTCACACCAATGCAGCCATAGTAGCAGTAAGAAAATATGTTATTGTTGAACAGTTTGAAAGTTTGTAATGTGATGCACAGAATATCGATGTGGAAAGAGAATAGTTTCAATTACATGATGATCTGCAGTTCTTGTGTCACTTTTCCCTTCTTCCTCTTCTCTCTCTCTCTCAGGGTAATTCAGAATTTTTTTTTTTTTTTTATTTTGTCTGGTGCAGCATAAGCTTCAGGCTTTCTTGCATTATATGGCTAATAATAATAATGTCTGGTAACCATAGTTTACAGAAAAGTGAAAGTTATCAGGTTCATGTAAATAAAAAAGCAGTCTATCAATAAGAGCTTTCCAATTTTTAGTGTTGCAAAACACTACTGTGTCAGATATTCTGGTTGCAGGAATGACCACATGGAGTGGGATTGAAGCCACCATGTAAACAACAATAAACACCTATAACCATTTCTGTTTTTGGCCTATTAAAAAGCTTCCAGCATACATATAAAAACAATTAGTTATTAAAGGTTAAAGACGTCATCTATTTTCTAAACATGAAATGTACACTTCAAAAGTCAGAAATAAATATTTCTTACTGTTTTTCTAGGAATTTTAGCATTGCTCGTATCAGCTTCAAAAGAGCAATTATGAGGGATCCCAGTGCTACTGATCCAAGGTGATATCGTATTAAAAAGCTAATGCTTGTGATGATCGGTGTACCTAAGCGACTCTTGTCTCTATACACAGCCAAAGAAATAAAACAAAATAAATTAAGCAATAAAAATGGAGAAGGGTAATTAAGTCAAATTTTACTAAAATTATTTTTAATATGAAACAATGTTTTAATAGCTTACCGAGTGAAGAACCAAGTAGCAACAGCACCTGCTATTACCATGTGTTGGCAAGCTATGATGAACTGTGTCAACCAGAACAGTGCCATTAGATGATACCATCGCATAATCTGTATTAAAGTACAAATATAATAAAATTATATTTTAAAGAAACAACAGGCTACAGCAGAAAAAATAAATATTTTGGTATTGTTTGTGAAGAGATTTTTTGCTATCAATAATTGTATCTTTCCTCTAGATATAACATCTGCTTATTGCAATTGGATCTGACATCACTGGTCAGACGCCATTGGTTTATGACAAAGTTTTCTCTAAACACATGAAAATTGCAGAATTACAAAAGTAATATTTGGAAAAACTTATTTTATCCTGAAGGATAAAATAAAAAGGTACCATATTCATATGGATGTTTTAGGGCACAAGGGCAACTGGGGCCAAAACGTGCCTATTCTTATGTTATATTTTTATATACTTAATTGGTCTGATTTTTGCATCATAGGAATTCATATATTTGTATTTGCTTGAGGAAGCTAAATAGCTCATTTAGATTCACATTATTTCCAATAGTGTGGATGAGTGATATAGGTTCTTGCAGACTTGACAGTGAAAACAAAAGGTATCTAGGCCAAAGTATGATGAGTAGTCAGAATAGAGGAGGAAAAGAAGAGAGAGAAAAAAATCTACTCTATGAATGCATGTTTATACCCATATTGATTGTGCTGCAGTCTGGGGTCACAGCAGAGATGGCCACAGTCATTATACAAGGATCTCAATCAAAAGACATACCTTATTAACTATAACATTCTTGTTGTTGTCCAGTAATGCTTTACGTATCATATCATATCAGGAAATTTTCATACAGAGCTGCTAATTGCACAGAAAGCACTATTTTACTATACTAAAAAAATCCAAACACTTTTACAAGGCAGAGGAATGCATGTTTCATCAAAACTGGACAGAAATAGTGCATAGTTTTCAAAGCAGTATAGCAGGCTTTGGAATTTCTCTGAAAAGAGTGGATTATCTATTGCTTTATCCCTAATGTGTTCACCATCTTGAAAACCAGACCTTAGTTCCAATTTAGTATGGAGTCTTCATTTATAATAAGACATGGGTCAAGAAAAGCAAAACTCTTTGATCTTGGCATAGAAAGTGATGATATATGTGCATATAGAAACTATTTCCCATATGTTGTCACAATAATCATTATATATATATATACACTTAAGACAATTTATGGGGATGTTATGTGGTGATTTTTCCTTATCTAATGTTGATTTTTTAGTTGCCAAGCCTGAGGCTTTTTGTGTATATATCTATAATTCCCCAAGTTTACTTTTGGTCAAAGGAAAATGGATAATGTTTTCTAATTTATACATGTTTTATATTTTTATTTCTCATATGATTTGTATGATTTTGTACATTATGTTCTTAATACACTAATCACTGAATTAAGTGATTCCCCAATGGGTTGTATGATTTGCATTTAATTTCAGCTCTATCTAAAGTCTCAGGTTTTGCAATCCTGGTCCTATTCTCTTCTGTTAGTTTTTATTCTGCTTCAAACAATTATTTTCCAAAGATTACATATTACAGAAGGTTTAGCCAATTCTATTGTAGATTTCTCCTTAGATTAAGTTATAATGAGGATGAGATAACAGAAGATAAAGGAGAATGTGTCATATGTTAAGAGGACTTAGTTAAAGGTGACAGACTACCTTGCCTCTGTAAATATCACAAAACATAAGTAGCTGCGAAGTTTAACAAAAGTATAATTGTTGAATAATTTGCAATATTATTATTTGCAATATTTATTAAAATTATAATAAAAATTATTATAATTTTAAAAATTATAATAATTTTTAAAATTTCTAAAATTATGAAAAATTATTTTTGATCAAACCTTGTATAGTATAATAATTATTACAACATACAGGGTTTGATCAAACAGTTGAAGGTTGCATTGAAATGAATATTATTCAATGATAACTGTTCATATTGTTAATATTATTCAATATAATCTTCTTCCATCATGCTTACTATTGGTCAAAACATTTTTCAAAGTCTTTTGTGAATGCTTTCAAGTGATCCACCCTGTTTGATTAGATTTCCTGAAAGATTAGATTTCCTGAAAGACTCAGATTTTCTTTTCACATCATTGGAAATTGCCAAAAATTGCATAGTACTAAATTAGACAAATAAGGTGAGTGCAGCACAGTGAGGGTGTTTTTATTGGTCAAAAATTGTTGGATGGTGAATGACATGACACCAAAATTTTTGTAGCAAAGGTGGCAGCAATTTCAAAATTTCTCGGGTTGTTTATAGTGGATTGCATCTCTGTCATTTTACAACTTCTTAGCAGCAGGCTGCAATAATAGTGACACCTTTCAGAGGAAATTCTGATAATGCCAATCCCCCATTGTTAAAAAATACAATCAGCATGACCTCTGCATGTAACTTTTACTCAATGGCCACTTGAAAATGCCCCCCCCCCCACACATAGCATCATCTCTATAAAGTGAAATGACCATTTCGCATTTCTGTGGTTGACTTTGCAACTTTGCTACAAAATTGTAGCAAAGTGGGAAAGTTGTAGCAGCATAATATTCGCATTTTAAATCTTTCCACTTTTAGTATATACAGTAAATGAGAAAAACAAGTGTTCACTCAAAGCAGCTTTCCATTAGACTGTCATATAACAAAAGTTAAAACAGTTTGATGCACATATCAAGAGATGTCGTTATAAGTCCTGGTTACACTCTTTTAACAATCACTATGCATTCGAGAATTAGAAACTCATTCACTGAAAGATCATGGCTATTGGAACAGTGAAATTACTAGTAATAATTCACAAAATGTAAAGCTATGAAGCTGTTCCATAAGCTTCAATCACAAGAAAAATTTCTTTGTGAATCTCTTTTTGTTAAGGAAGTTTTAATTCAGAACACCATTGAAGGTTAACAGATACCCATCTAGATGATTGAGAGCTGTTTTTTTTTTTTTTTTTGGCTGATGTTATATAAGCTATCTATAAGTATCTCATTAAAACCCTGTGTTGTTATATATTGTGTTAAAAATAGCGTTAAAGAATTATATCGTATTGTAACAAATATATTATTCTGCATAAACCTCAGTACATCCTATCTAGTAGAGTAAATATGTTTAATGACTAAGGATAATTCAAAATTTAATGAACTCTAATTTAAACTTTGAACTATAGAATTAGTTGTGTATTCTTAATCTTTGTTAATTCCTCTTTATACATAATTTTAGAGAACACAACTAGGAGTGATGAAATGTACCCAATTTTATTTAGTTATTTGAATTTTTTGAGATCTAACTGTACCAACTGTTCTTTGCAAACCAATTAAAATACTTAACAGGAAAAATGTCTTTATTAAATCTTTTTTGCTTAGTAGTAGTACTCCATGTGATGAGTTCAATTATGATTTATATTTGCTTTACTTTTGTGAAGAATTCTGATTTTTATTTCACTTTATGATTGCATTTCTTGAATCTTACAAATTTTGTAGTAACTTATTATTGTAACATATTAACTTAATTTTACATCCAAATTCCTTTATTCCTTTTATTCTCTTTTATTCCTTTAATGGTTTTTTCAAGTGGTATTTAAATATTCATGATTGTGATTTTATGCTTTTAGAAATGGTCCCCCCCCCCTTGTGATTGTGATGAAGCCCCAGATATTTTAGATCTGTGAGCCATGGCCTAACTTAACAATTTTTAAGAAATCTCTGGCAAAGAATGCAAAGGAAAGCAAGCAACAAGGACTTCTTTACTCATGTAAACACTAAAAGGAAGGGAATAAATTACATTGGTCTACTAGATACAAATGTTTTAACTGCTGATGATGCTGCTCAGGTTGCTAACAAACTGAATAGATATTTTGTATCTATTTTCACACATGAGGAATGTTTTAGAGATAAGAATGTCAGCAGTGTATCAAATTCTAACAAGGAGCTAAATGATTTTGTGATAAGGCACCTAGTGCAGATGGGATCTAATTGTATTAAGGGAGGCAGGAAAAGGAATAAGCAAACCTTCAGATATAATTATAAGATCATCATTTAGGGAAGGTTCTAATGGACTGGAGATGTGCAAATGTATCCCTAATTCACAAAGTGGGATCAAACAGCCCTTTCTGATTGGAAATATGGAAATATAAATTTGATTGGATACTATGATGCATCAACCAAGGAATTGGATGAAAAAAAGTGTGTGTGTACCTTGTATGCACAAAAAATGTGCAAACATTCTTGGCTTAGAAGAGGTTAGCAAAATCTAAGCCTAATTACCCATTTGTTGAATAGTATGATTGCAACAATACAAGTATTTGTACTGTTGCAATCTGCATTTTTGTTACATTCCATTTTTAGGTGCTACTATAGATGTCTTCATATCAATAATTTTCTGATTAGTAAAAGGGACTGAAAGCCACACTGCTATAGCTCAGTGTTCAACGATGCCGATGTCAAATGCAGAGTGTTGTCAACAGTATTGAGCAAGCCAACCTAAGAAAATAAAGACAGAGGTAGCAATGAGTGCGCAAGAACGAAAAAAACTATCAAGATTGTGCAAAAAAACAAACAGAAAATCAAGCGTTGGATTTAGTAGTGCTTTCAACCAGCAATGCCTAACATCTAACAATTATGTACCTGAAGTAAGTATTAATAATGTACAACCGAACAATTCTCCAATTGTGTACACTGACAGTCAGTGTTTGGCCTGTTGGCGATATATGTACAGCAGAGTGCTTGTAACCCAATCACTAAGTGATACTTACAATGGTTGTTTATATTTCTCCTAACAGTGACATACAGGATATAACTGACTTCATTCCTTTCATTTTGCTGCTGTACTCATACCAGCATACCCATGATCATGAGCGACATATCATACTAGCATATCACATACCCATGATCATCGATTTCAATGTTAACTTTGGATTGGAAGAAACTAAACTGTTAATTACTTTACTGCAAGAAACATTCGATCTAACTCACAATTTCAACTACAAGATCGGGTACCTCAATCAACGCTGTTTTCCAAAGACATTTAGATACATTATATATGTCTCTTACTATAGTTATCATAAATCTATTGTAGCTTGTCTTCCAGCTGAAATTATGGAAATTTGTGAATTTTGTGAATGATCAATAATTTGTGAATTATTTGTGAATGATCAATAAAATATTTACAATACAAAATCTAGTTTATTTCGTAATCAATATATATAAATCTAAATACCTAAAAGAAACGCAAAGATTAGTAACCATTACAGAAATTATGTCATTTATGTCATTTCCATCTCACATTTTTGTTACCACGTTACTTCAGTCTGCTATTTATTCTACTAAATCAACGCTAGTGACTGAAGTAGTTTCATTAAGGAAGTGATGCAATTTGCGTCATTTCTGCATTGCATTTTCATGACAAACTGGTTTTACTTCAGTCTGAAATTTAATAGGTGCCGCAAAAGATGTTTTCACATCAAAAATAATTTTGACATTGTATACTTAGTTCTTCAAATAGGCCTCTGGGGTTGGATATATTCATACTATAATTTTTAGTGTTTCTCACCAACCATTGAAGTAAAAACGAAAACCAAAATCTTAAAAAGTTTGTTTAAATTTACAATAAATTTACAGTAGATCAACAAAATACGATTATACAAAATGTTACTGATAATGAAATACTGAATTAGGATAAAACAAATGTAAATTTACAGTGAATGTACAAATAAAATGATAATAAAATACTGAATTAAAATGCGATAAAATAACTGAAGCTTTCAAAGGCTTCTGCCTTCTTCCTCTGTTGAGGAAGAAGGCAGAAGCCTTTGAAAGCTTCAGTTATTTTAGCGCTTTTAATCTAGTATATTTTATTGCATTTTAATTCAGTATTTTATTATCATTTTATTTGTACATTCACTGTAAATTACATTTGTTTTATCCTAATTCAGTATTTCATTATCAGTAACATTTTGTATAATCATATTTTGTTGATCTACTGTAAATTTATTGTAAATTTAAACATAAACTTTTTAAGATTTTGGTTTTCGTTTTTACTTCAATGGTTGGTGAGCAACACTAAAAATTATAGTATTGTATACTTAGATTTCAAAATACTTCTGACACTGTTGCACATAAAAGACTGTGTACAAACTACAGGAGTGTGGAATTAAGGGCAAATTACTGCTATGGATAAAGAGAAGGTGGAGTGGGAGAAGATGGAGTACTTATTAATCGGCACTGCTCTTTATAGGCTAAAGATGTTAGTGGAATTCCACAGGATTCAGTGCTTGGTCCATTGTTGTTTTCTGTGTTTATTTATGAAGTTGATGAAGGCATAACAGATTTGATGTCTAAGTTTGCAAATGATACAAAGGTTGGCAAGGCAGTTAATGACAAATGCTGTACTGCTCAAATAACACTGCTTGTTTGTTGTTTGTTATTTGGTTTTTAGGAGCATTAGCAACTAAGGCCATATTGCTCCGGGATATGTGGTGATCATTCTCTGACCTTTCCGCATCCTCAGTATTTGGTGATGACGGGCTCGAACCCCGGTCTAATCAAGAAGCGTGTGTTACGCACTGCTGCTTCTTCCCACCTGGCTACGGAGGTGCCTAGTTAATGACAATAGTCAGGGTATGCTACTGCAATGAAAATTAGATAAATTAGGTAAATGGGCTGAGAAGTGGCAATTGAAGTTTAACATGACAAATCCATAGTACCTCATATGGGGAGCAGTAATCCAAGATTAACATACAAAATGTATGGTACCACAGTCAGGGTAAGTGGAGAATGAAAAAGACCTGGAGGTTATTCTGCAGTCAGATATGAAGTTCTATGAGTAATGCAGTCAGGCTGCCAGAATAGCGCATGCATCTTTGTCAATGATATGCAGGAATTTTGCCAGCAGGGATAAGGTGATAATCTATTGTATAAGGCAATGGTCAAGACAACTTCAATACAACATATAAGTCTGGAAGCCTCATTTTAGGAGAAACATGGAACTATTGAATTGGGTGCAGAGAAGAGCAATGAGATGAGTAAAGGGGGAAGGGTGCACTCACGAGGAAAGGCTTCAATTCTGCAAGCTACAGCACCTGGAAACTAGGCAACTGTGAGGAGATTAGACTGAGGTGTTTAAGGCTTTGAATGGATAGAATAAGCTCAATGCTGATGGAATCCATCCTCTTGCTCAGACTACACACAAGGGACATAAATTCAAATTGTAGCAGTATGGTTGCAGGATTGATGTGCAGAAAATTTCCTTCAGGCAGTGGGTGGTTAATTGTTGGAACAAACTTTCACCTGGTATTTTTGAAGCAAATAATTTGGAGAAATTCCAGGAAGAACTAGAGAAAATATTACAGAGGAATAGACAGCTGATGTGGAAGGTATTTTATTTTTTTTTCTGATACTGTCTATGTTTGCTTTTTCGCATCATTTATCAATACTAACATCAACAGTAATGTTAAATTTAAAAAATTTCTATTAGTTTCCAAAAAACTAAATATTCACAATCAAGTTAGTTCATGATCAAGCCTAAAATAATAACCTTCCCATTTTGCCCATCCAGTCACTCCAAATGTTTGTCTAGTTCAGCCTTAAATTTATTTAAGCTATCATCTTCCACAACAACAGATGGAAGTCTGTTCCAGCAATCAACTATCTGCTGGCTAAAGGCAAATTTCAGCACATCTATTCTACAACCGTCTTTCCTCATTTTGAATCTATGCCCCCTCAGTTTGTTAGTCTGAGCAAGCGGAAGTATCCAGTCAGCATTGAGCGTGCTCAAACCATTAGAGGCTTATACACCTCAATGAAATAACCTTGCAGGTGTCTAGTCTCCAGATGCAGCAAATTTCAGAACTTAAGCCTTTCTTTATAAGCTCAATTTTTGTTCCTCTCACCAATCTTGTTGCCCTTCTCTGTACTCATTCTAGCAACTCTATATCCCTCCTAAAATGAAGCCTCCAGACCTGTACCCAATGCTCAAGGTGTGGCCTGACCATTGCCTTATACAATTGCATCTACATTCACACATGAGGAATTATTAAGGTTTGAAAATGGCAGAAGGTTATCAAATTGTAGCAGGATACTTAATGATTTTGTAATAACTGAAAGCAAAGTGGAGGAGAAATTGTTGAAGTTAAACATAAGAAAAGCACCTGGGGTGGATGGGATCTATCCAGTTATATTAAAGGAAGCGGCAAAGCAACTAAGCAAACCCTTAGCCATAATTATGAGAGCATCATTGGACTCAGGGGAGGTTCCCATGGACTGGAGATGTGCAAATGTATTCCCAATTCACAAAGGGGGATCGAAGGGTGACACGAGTAATTACAGACCAGTTAGTTTAACTTCTGTTCCGGGTAAAATAATGGAGTCACTGGTTAAAGATGCATTGCAGGATCATCTAGATAAGACTGCAGCAATAATTCAGACACAGCATGGGTTTGTTAAGGGAAAGTCTTGTCTGACAAAATTTGATAGGATATTATGATGTGGTTACAAAGGAACTGGATGCAAAAAATAATTTTGATATCATATATTTGGATTTCAGGAAAGCTTTTGACACTGTTGCGCATGGAAGACTATTGTACAAATTGGAGCAGAATGGTATTAAGGGTAAGTTGATACAATGGATAAAAGGATGGTTAAGTGGGAGAAGACAGAGGGTGGTAATCAATGGGTGCTGCTCTTCTTGGACTAATGTTATTAGTGGAGTCCCACAGGGTTCGGTGTTAGGTCCACTGTTGTTTTGTATATTTATCAATGATATTCATGAAGGTATATCAGGCTTAATGTCGAAGTTTGTAGATGATACAAAGGTTGGCAGGGTTGTTAATGACAGTAATGGCAGTGTGCTACTGCAATAGGATCTAGATAATTTGGACAGATGGGCTAAGAAGTAGCAACTGAAGTTTAACCTTGACAAATGCAAAGTACTGCATATGGGTAGAAGTAACCTCAGAGAAACATACCAACTGTGTGGTACTACACTCAAGGTGGTAGAAAATGAAAAAGACCTGGGAGTAATTGTGCAGTCAGATATGAAGTTTTCTGAGCAATGCAGACAGGCTGCCAGGGCAGGTCATGGGGTTTTGTCAATGATATATAGGAATTTTTCTAGCAGTTAAAAGGAGGTGATTATCCCTCTGTATAAGGCAATGGTCAGGCCACGCCTTGAGTACTGCATACAGGTCAGGAGGCCTCATTTTAGGAAGGATGTAGATTTACTTGAGCGTGTACAGAGAAAGGCAACAAGATTTGTGAGGGGAATGAAGGGATCCTCTTACCAAGAGAGGCTTAAGTTCTGCAAATTGTAGTGGCTGGAGACTAGGCACCTGCACGGTGATCTGATTGAGGTATATAAGGCCTTGAATGGGTTGAGCACGCTGAATTCTGATGGGATCCTTCCACTTGTTCAGATTACGAACCTAAGGGGGCATAAATTCAAATTAAGAAAAGACAGATTTAGCCAGCAGGTGGTTAATTGCTGAAACAAACTTCCATCTGTCGTGGAAGTTGATAGGTTAAATAAATTTATGGAGGAACTGGACAGGCATTTGGAGGGAATGGTGTGATTTTTTTTTTTGGCTGATGCTGCATAAGCTCATACACTTGCTTTCTTGCATCAAATGCCACTGCTACTACAACAAGGGGATAATCACCTCCTTGTCTCCGCTAACAAAATTATTATATATCACTGACAAATCTCTGTGACCTGCTTTGGCAGCCCGTCTGCACTGCTCAGAGAACTTCATATCTGACTGCACAATTATCCCCAGATCTTTTTCATTCTCCAACTCCTTGAGTGTAGTACATTTCTCTTGGGTTACTGCCACCCATATGCAGTACTTTGCATTTGTCATGTTAAACTTCCAGTTGGCACTTCTCAGCCCATCTGCTTAACTTTTCTAGATCCTGTTGCAGTAGCATACTGTCTTTAACAACCCTGCCAACCTTTTTATCATCTGCAAACTTGGACATTAAGAATGATATACCTTCATCAATATCATTGATAAATACACAAAACAACAATGGGCCCAGCACCGAACCCTGGGGGAATCCACTAATATCATTAGTTCAAATAGAACAGTGTTCATTTATTACCACTCTCTGCCGTTTCCACTCAACCCTCCCTTTATCCATTGCAGCAACTTGCCCTTAATGCCATAAAGTTCCAATTTATACAGCAGTGTTCCATGTGCAACAGTATCAAAAGTTTTTCTGAATTCCAAGTATATGATATCAAAATTATTTTTTGCATCCAGTTCTTTTGTGACCACATTGTAGTATTTGTCAGACAAGACTTCCCCTTAACAAACCCATGTTGTGTCTCAACTATTATTATAGTCTTGTCTAGGTGATCCTGCATCACTTCTTTAACCAGTGACTCCACTATTTTCCTGTGAACAGGTCTATAATTATTTGTGTCACCCTTTGACCCCCCCCCCCTTTGTGAATTGGAGATACATTTGCACATTTTCAGACCATGGGAACCTCCCCTGAATCTAATGATACTCTCATAATTATGGCTAAGGGTTTCCTTACTTCCCTTGCTGTCTCCTTCAATATAAATGGATATATTCCATCTGCCCCAGGTTCCTATTTTATGTTTAACTTCAACAATTTCTCCCCCACTTTGCTCTTCATTATTACAAAATCATTTAGCTCTCTGTTAAAACTTCTGTCCTCCTCTTCCTTATAGAATTCCTCATATGTGAATGTAGATATGTGAATTAGAGACGGTCGTGTTCAAAGCCGCTAAGTGGATTTTTCTTATTTATTGATTTGAAATTATTGTTTTTCTAAAACTTTTGATTTAAATTTAGTAGTATAACATTATTTTGTGATTTTCTGATTAATTTGGTGTATTTATTCTTTACTCGCCCTTGTAATTGCATAAAAGTATCGGTAAAGGTTTCCACGTGTTTCAACTCCGCTACCGTTCGTAATTTTCCCGCCTTTGTGATACGATAGTTATATACCATACTAGATAGCGTTAGTTGAACTTCGTTAGCAGTTAAATTATACGTTTAAATAAATACATATAACGACTTAGATTACAAACATAATATAATTAATTATATTTAACATAATTAATAACATAACATAATTAATTATAATTAATTAATAAATTAATAGAATCATGACTCAGACCAGAGCAGCAAAGCAAAAGGCTCAAGCTAATGGAAGTGCTCAAAGCAGAACTGAGGGGGGCAGTTGTCCTCTGACTCACAGCCTTATAAAATGCACTGTTTGCTTGATGTTTGCAGAGCAATCGGGTGCGGGACATGATACTGCCAAGGGGGATGTCTTTGTGTGTGCGCGATGCAAGGAGTGTATCGATATCAGGCAACAACTCGGCGTTCTTGTGGGCCTATATGAGAGCTTGAAGGACAGGGTGGATGCCCTCGAAGAAACTAAATTGAGGGGCCCATCAAGCTCTCAGCTGCCCACATCAACGCCAGAGCTTGCACTTGGGCATCGCGTGACACAGAGACAACCCCCGAGGCAGAATGCGCTGGTCCCGAAGGAACTAGTAGTTGTTGGTGACTCTATTGTCAGGGAAACGGGGAACATGCTTTGTAAAAAAGATAGGTGGAACAGGACCTGGGTATGTCTGCCAGGGGCAAAGGTTGATGACGTTGTAGAGCGAATATCATCTTTTAAGGGCACAAAAGGTGATATAGTTGTACACGTTGGCACTAATAATATTAAGAGTAGGAGACCGGCAGAATTACTTAACAAGTACAGGTCACTGTTGAACAAAAGCCGAGAATTAGGGTTGAATTTGAAAGTGTCTGCAATTCTGCCCAGACACGATAGGAGGGAGTATATGATGAGAGCCTTGTCGATCAATTCGGCCCTGGAAAGATTGTGCAAGGCTCAAGGGGTAGAATTTTTTTCAGCCTGGACTGTACTTGTTAACAGGAGAGATTGCTTCTACAGGGATGGGATACACTTAAATAGAAAGGGTGCAAGAATATTTGCTGATGCTATCGAGGCAGTGTTAGGTGGGTCGAAAAACTGCTAGCTTGGGGGGAGACAAAGACCAATAGATTGGCAGTAGCCACTGACAGACGTGAAAGAGCTTCCTGCACTGCTTCTATTAGAATGAGCAGAAGCCTGAAAAACAAAATGCATGGTATTTCAGAGACTGCCGGGAGCCATTGCAGTACAAGTAAACACATGGGTTGTGTTAGGGTAGCTAAGAATAGAAACAGGTGCAGGTATACTTGCGTGTACACCAATGCTAGGAGTTTAGTAAATAAATTTGATGAATTTGAGGTATTGCTCAAAACATCAAAGGCAGATATTGTTGGGATATCAGAGACGTGGTGTCACACAGATATAAGGGATGAAGAACTGCAATTTGGGGAGTACAACGTCTACAGAAAGGATAGACAGGATAGGAAGGGGGGAGGGGTTATGCTATTAGTTAAGAAACACATAAAAACCAAGGAAGTGAAGCCAGTCAACATCGCCGGACAGTGCAGTGTTGAGTCAGTTTGGTGTGACATAAGCATTGGGATATCAAAATTGAGAGTAGTTGTGTGCTATAGGCCTAATGACTCTGATGAGTATAATAAGGAACTGTACAGGGAAATAGAGTGGGCCAGTAAATCAGAGAGTCTTATAATGGGAGATTTTAATTTTACAGATATTGACTGGAATTTGGGGGCTGGTTACTCACACACTAGCAGGGCTTTTGTGGATTTATTGGATGATTGTTTTCTACATCAGCATGTTCGGGAGGCAACTAGAGGGAGTAATACTCTTGATTTGATTATCAGCAGTGATTCTTCATGCATTAAGAATCTGCAGATAAATGAACCACTAGGTGGCAGTGATCACAGTCTGCTGAAGTGGGATTTACTCAAAGAGGTAACTACCATTAGGGGTAAAGGGAAGGGTTATTGCTTCCGTAAAGGCGACTACGATGGACTGAGACAGTATTTAAATTCTATACAGTGGGACCAACTGATGATGTTACCAACAGCAAATTCAAAATGGGAAGCATTCAAAGAACTTATCTTGGAAGCTACTAGGCTTTACATACCAACTAAGAAATATTGTTCAAGGTTTACGCCAAAATGGATGTCAGATGAACTAATGAGCCATATGACAGAGAAGAAAAATGCATGGGATACTTACAAATTAACACATGACACAGAAGCCTATGATAGATACAAGTTGATATGCAACCAAGTTACAAAGGAGGTTAGGCAGGCGAAGGCAGATTACGAGAAATCCTTGGCAAGGGATGCAAAGAAAAACAGCAAAGATTTCTTTACTTATGTAAACTCTAGAAGGAAGGGGATGAATCAGATTGGTCCACTTGATATTGATGGGTCAACTGTTGATGATCCTGCTCAGTTAGCTAACAAACTAAATGAATATTTTGCATCGACATTCACACATGAGGAGTTATTCAGCAAGGGGAATGCCAGAGGTGTATTCAACTCTAGCAGTAAGCTACAGAATCTTGAAATAACTGGGAGTAAAGTGGAGGAGAAACTGTTGAAGATAAACACAAGAAAGGCACCCGGGATGGATGGGATCTATCCAGTTATATTAAAGGAGGCAGCAAAGGAAGTACGCAAACCCTTAGCCATAATTATGAGAGCTTCCTTGGACTCAGGGGAGGTACCCATAGACTGGAAATGTGCAAATGTGACCCCAATTCACAAAGGAGGATCAAAGGCTGACACAAGTAATTATAGACCTGTGAGCTTAACTTCTGTTCCAGGAAAATTAATGGAGGCACTGGTTAAAGAAGCACTGCAGGATCATTTAGACAAGACTTCAGTTATAGCTCAGACACAGCATGGTTTTGTTAAGGGGAAGTCTTGCCTGACCAACTTGATTGGATACTATGATGCAGTCACAAAAGAACTGGATGCAGGGAATAACTTTGATATTATATACTTGGATCTTAGAAAGGCTTTTGATACTGTTGCACATGGAAGACTGCTACACAAATTGGAGCAGTGTGACATTGGAGGCAAATTGCTGCTATGGATAAAGGGGTGGTTGAGGGGGAGAAGACAGAGAGTGGTAATCAATGGACACTGCTCATCGTGGACTAATGTTATTAGTGGAGTCCCTCAGGGCTCAGTGTTGGGTCCATTATTGTTTTCTGTATTTATAAATGATATTGATGATGGTATATCAAGCTTAATGTCCAAGTTTGCAGATGATACAAAGGTTGGCAGGGTTGTCAAGGACACTACTGACACTATGCTGCTGCAACAGGATCTGGAAAGGTTGAGCAGATGGGCTGAGAGGTGGCAAATGAAGTTTAACATTGACAAATGTAAAGTACTACACATGGGAAACAGCAACCCCAGAGCAACATATCAACTCTGTGGTACTACACTGACAGTGGTAGAGAATGAAAGGGACCTGGGGGTGGTTTTGCAGGCAGATATGAAGTTCTCTGAGCAGTGCAGACGGGCTGCAAGAGTAGCTCATGGAGTATTGTCAATGATATACAGGAATTTTTCCAGCAGGGATAAGGAGGTGATTATTCCATTGTATAAGGCAATGGTCAGGCCACACCTAGAGTACTGTATACAGGTCTGGAGGCCTCATTTCAAGAAGGATGTAGAGCTGCTGGAACGAGTACAGAGAAGGGCAACAAGATTAGTGAATGGAACAAAGGGGTGCTCTTACGAAGAAAGGCTTAAGTTTTGCAAATTACAGTGTCTGTAGACTAGGCATCAACGAGGTGATCTGATAGAGGTGTATAAAGCCTTGAATGGTTTAAGCATGCTCAATGCTGATGGGATTCTTCCTCTAGCTCAGAAAAATCACCTGAGAGGGCATAAATTCAAATTGTGGAAAGACAGATGTAGGATAGATGTGTGGAAATTTGCCTTTAGCCAGCGGGTGGTTGGTTGGTGGAACAGACTTCCATTCCTTGTGGTGGAGGTTGATAGCCTAAATAAGTTTAAGGCTCAGGTGGACAGGTATTTTGAACGAACAGAGGGGTGAAGTGGAAGTGGGTTTTTTTTTTTGGCTGATGCTGCATAAGCTTGCTTTCTTGCATCAAATGCCTCTACTAATGCTAATGCTAATGCTAGATACAAAATACTCATTCAGTTTGTCAGCTATCTGACAGGATCATCAACAGTCGAACCATCAATATCAACTGGACCAATTCGATTCATCCTCTTCCTTCTAGAGTTTATATAAGTAAAGAAGTTTTCATTGTTTTTCTTTGCACTCTTTGCCAAGGATGTCTCGTAATCAGCTTTTGATTGCCTAAACTCCTTTGTGACTTGGTTACAGAGTAGCTTATATCTCCCATAGGCTTCTGTGTCACCTGATAGTTTATATGCATCCCACACATTTTTCTTCTCTGCCACTAGCCTCATTAGTTCATCTGACATCTATTTAGGTCTAAATCTTGAACAGTATTTCTTAGTTGGTATGATAGCCTAGTAGCTTCCAAGATTAATTCCTTGAAGGCTTCCCATTTAGAATTTGCTGGTTTTAACATCATAATTTAATCTCACTGTATGGAATTTAAAAACTGTCTGAGACCACTGTAGTCTTCTTTATGAAAACAAAAACCCTTCCCTTTATCCTTGATGGTAATTATATCTTTAAGTAAATTCCACATCACTACACTATGATCAATGTCACCTAGTGGTTCCTCTATCTGAAAATTCTTAATGCATGAATAATCTGCTGATAATGAGATGAAGAGTATTATTCCTTCTGGTTGCTGCTTGAACATGTTGCAGTAGAAAGCAATCCTCCAATAAATCCACAAAAGTCATGCTAGCATGCGAATGACCAACCCCACAAGTTCCAGTTAATATCTGTAAAGTTAAAATTTCCCATTACAAGACATTTTGATTTACTGACCCACTCTATTTCTCTGCACAATTGTTCGTTTTACTCCTCAGAGTCATTTATGCATGTTTATGCATGTACTGAAAAATATGAATTTAAAATTGGTGCTCGTCTCTTGCATCTGATCATTCAAGTGCATGCACTTAACATTTCATGGTAGAGCATCCAGTCATTATTCTCTCTGGCTTTGCATCACAAATGAGTTTGGCTCAGATTCAATTAACAAAGTGCATTGGCTTTTCGATTAACATTTCGCTCACTATTGTTGTTGTTATTTGGTTTTTAGGAGCATTAGCAACTAAGGCCATATTGCTCCGGGAATATGCGGTGGTCATTCTCTGACCTTTCCGTATCCTCCGTATTTGGTGGTGATGGGCTCGAACCCCGGTCCAATCAAGAAACGTCTGCTACTAACTGCTGCTCCTTCCCACCTGGCTACGGAGGCACCTCACTCACTATTAATGAATGATAATAATGGAGATAATATTCAAATAAGAGAGAAGAAAAAGCAATGCTGCAGAGATGTTTTTTTTTAAATAATTAAAATATTTGTTTTTAATATAAAAAATGTATTTTTCACAGTTGCATTCAGAAAAGCTTGATAACAGAGGTTGCATCAAAAAGTGAACAATTTGAAATTATTTCTTGCTGATGTGTATAGAGTCACTTAAATCCCTGTATCTAGAGGAGTAACAATTTTCAGAGCAACCAGTTCCAGGTTAAGTAAAGGATCTCCCCCTCACCTCTGCCCAAAGCAGATCTCTAAATCAAATTCTTGATTGCCACTAAGTAACTCGGCCATGGCACTGTGTGAAAATAGCCTCTATAAAAATCTCTCTGCACAGATGGATAGTATTATTCAAGTCGAATGAGTTAACAGAATATAACCCAAATTATTGATCATCTGCAATGTGGTAGAGTAGTGATGCTATCCGATGAGATACCATTGAAGACCATGTATTGCGTAATAATGGTATAATACTCCTATATACTGTGCTATTACTATGAAGCTTAGATAAATGCAAAGTACAGCATTATGAACTTACATTAGATTAGACTAGATTAAAGTAAAATTCCAGAAGTTTAGAAAAAAAAAAAGCACGAACTTAGACATTTATCTTTAAATCTTACCTGATAAAACTGGCTTACTCGAAATGACACTGTTCCATTTTTAGTTACTTCTATATCTGATGCTGTGACAATAAACATGAATGCTATTACCCAGCCGACACAAATACCCCCTAGGAACACGAATGTCTGGGGGAAAAAAAAAAAAAAAACTGAAAACAACACACAAACTTCTCTTACTTGAATTCAGCATTGTCAAGTTAGGGTAAAAATATCATAAATTCAGTAAAATTTAAAGATATTTTGCACTTGTGCAGTAAATGACATAAATACTGACATGCTATGTTCTAACACACCATTTACTATAGCCTCCAAATATGACTTGATATGATAGCTTATTCTCTCTCCGAAAGTTTCTAAGGTGTTTATTACTCCCCTACTTTTGACCAAATAATTTTTATAATAAAAAAAAAAAAAAAAAACCTAATTTAGAAAACATATGAGACTAGATGAGACCAATTTAAAAAAAAATTAAAAAAAAAAAACTCTTGCTTGCAATTACTTGCATATTTATGAACTTTTTAATATGTTTGAATTTTTGCTGCTTTCCCATTCTTCTCTTCTTTTTCTCTCTTTTTTTTTTTTTTTTTTTTTTTTTTTAAAGAACTGTGGTGGCTGATTCAGGTACCCAAAATCTGGAGTTTTACCATATATATATATATATATATATATATATATATTAAATGTCATTTTAAAATAAAAATAAAAGTTTCAGTGGATGAAAAAAGGTTTCAGTTGATGAAAAATTAATAAGTCAGGTATGACAGATGCACCTAAAAGTGCAAAGCAGCATTAAAGGATGCAAAAGTATATATACATATGTATGAATAGATATATTAAATAAAGTATGCATAGATGGAGGTGAAAATCACTCAAAGTGCCAGTGACTAGAAGGGTAAGGATAGTAGAAAAAGAAGTATACTAGATATGTAAAAAGGTGAAAGAAATGTTAATAACCTAAAAGTTATGATGAATTAAGAAAATTATGGGCCAAATTATAAAGTTAATAGGAGGTGGGTGAACTGTAAAGTAAAATTATTAATAATAAGTTAAAATACAATACAAATAAAATAAAAAGTGGTAGAGCTGTCATCAGATATGGGGGGATATATTTAGATAAAAGTCGAATACAGGTAAGGCAAATATGCAGAATATGATGTCAGCTAAAGTGAATATTGATACATGGTCAGGTATTTCATCAGGGGACTACACCTGTCCATGTATCAGGAACTGTGTTTCTATACTTGTCCATAATAGTAGAAGAAAGGCCAAAAAGCAAAAAAAAAAAAAATGAAATTAGCACATTCTTATTCAGTATTGAAAAGGTAGTCCCAATGCAGTGTTCAATTATTAAGGTAAAAATAAGCGTCAAATTAGAATAAAATATAGTTAAGGGTTTTCAGAATGGGAAAAGGTGTTTTTAATAAAAATATGTAGTTTTGTGTAGGATTTAAATGTAGTAATTTTGTGGAAATTAGAATTAAATAATTTGGAACAAGCACATGGTATAGGGTGAGGTATTAAATTGAGGATAGGGAAGGGAAAAAGGAGTAGTTAAGTAAATAAAGACGAAAATAGCGATAGAAGGTATGAACGCTTGTATCACCCTCATATACACTAAGAGGAAGAAAGGTAGAAATAGATAGTAGAAAGATAAAAAGCAAAGAAAAAGTTGTTAAATTACACTGAGCTAACTGGAATTATGAAGTCCAACCTTATAGTAAGGGCTCTGGGTTTGTAAGCATTAGTATAAAAGGGAGCTAATACCAAATGCTTGTATTGCAAGGAAAAAGCAGGTGCAAAACACATGTAAGTCAAAACCTGCCAAGACACAAACAGAAAACAAAACCGAAAGTATAATAAGAAAGTGAACAATACCTGGAGTTTTCAAGTAATGTGTAGTAGAAGTAAGCTGGTGGGAAAATGATACGTAGCTGAAGGAAAAAGGAGGGAAATACAGTGCACATATTTAGTAGAGTTATTATTGTTGTTTTTTTTTTTTAAGGAGCATTAGCAACTAAGGTCATATTGCTCCGGGGATATGCGGTGGTCATTCCCTGACCTTTCTGCATCCTCCGTATTTCGTGGTCACGGGCTTGAACCTCGGTCTAATCAAGAAACATGTGCTACGCACTGCTGCTCCTGCCCACCTGGCTATGGAGGCACCATTTAGTAGAGTAGATGAATGTATGTCAATCATAACCACATTAACCCCAGGGGCTCACATCTGGTGAGTATGGGCTTGGCACATCCAGGTTCCTGAGCTGGATATCATCATTCTTCTCTTTCTTGGTGATTTCCTTTTACCTCTCTCTCTCTCTCTCTCTCTCTCTCTCTCTCTGTCTGGGTCACAGGTAAATCAAATTTTTTTTTTTTTGGCTAGTGCAGTATAAGCCTCAGGCTTCCTTGCATCTTATGGCTAATAATAATAATAATAATAATAGTAACACAGCTACATGATGAAGCAATTTATAGCAGCATAACCGACTTAACAGAGCCTGTGAAGAAATGGAAAAATAGTTTCTGGCCACAAGCACCAGCCTGAAACAAAGCATGTTCAACCGGTTCTGTCGAAGAGGGCCCCCTGCACAAATGGTCTAAATAATAACATCATGTGTGTCCTTTTTGCATTTCTATCAACAAGCCTACCGCCATCTAAATGTCTAGTTATCCACATTTTCATAACTCCAAGAGCACTTGCACAAATCGACTTGAAAATTACTCTGAGCTTATACTTCATTCTCAATGTGTATGTTTCGTTTGATATCGAACATTTAAAATAGTTTCCGTAGAATGAAGAAAATTTCCATATAACAAACAGATTAAAAAAAAAAAAAAAAAAAGATAAACCACAGCCATTATCAACCCACTGCAGGATGGAATTTTACCTCAACCACTGTCCATTTTACCTCAACAATTCATGTTGACGTAAAATGGACCATAATCTGCCACGCTGGTCTAATGTGGGTTGGCAGCTCATGCCAACCCACATTAGACCAGCCCACATTAGACCACATGACTGCACTCCAGTCCTGTGCACTCCAGTAGCACATGACTGGAGTGCAGTCATGTGCTACTGGAGTAGCACATGACTTAACTGGAAACACAACCGTTAACACTTAACTGGAAACACATTGTTCGTATCTCTGACCTTCCGGCAATTAGTGCTGCAGCTGCTAAGCAGTCAAAGGGATTACCATTCTAAAACTTAATGGTATTGGCAAAACTATTCGTACCGCCTGTTCTGCATACCCAGAAGTCGCACTGGTCATCTGATTGGTTAATGTTTATCAGTATTCAACACGGCAGGCAAATAATTCATTTGAAATAAATACAGTACATGAAATTGCAGACTTACGTTAATTTTCTTATTATCTGGAGCTGTGTTTCATATTTATATGAAACACAGCTCCAAATAAGCAAACTATTTTGCTTATAACTATTATAAGCAAACTAATTTGCAGTTACAAAATAGTTTGCATATACCATATATTTCAATTTTTTCTCAAGGTAAGTACACTGAAAGGACAGAATTCGTGGGATACCTGGGCAATGCAATGCTGTCACCCCTCTCACTAGTGGATGAACCCACCACTTGCCAGGTATATAGGTACATGGCATCACTGCATTCATGTAGACGGTAATCTGATGTCAGTATGGATAAATATCGTGAGTTAACCGACTTTGAAAGAGGGATGATAGTGGGTGCCCGATGCATGGGTCACTATCGCGGAGGTGGTACAGAAATTGCGCTGTCCCCATTCGATAGTATCGAGAGCGTATCGGGAATATGCTATTTCCAGAATATCTCATTGTAGATAGCTCTGTGGGCGGAGAAAGGTGTGGATGAACGTGGCCATCGTTGTCTGTCTAGCATTGTTAAAGCCAACCAGAGAGCGACAGAGGCACAAATCACTGCCGACTTCAATGAGGGAGGTGCCAGAAACGTCTCGACCAAGACTATCAGGTGATCATTAGGTGAAATAGGTTATGGGAGCCGCCAACCCACTAGAGTCCCATTGCTAACACCACGACACAGGACTTGATGCCTCAACTGGGCGAAAGAACATTGGCCCCCGAACCTTGGATTCATTGGACCAGGAGATGGGTCTCCTGGTCCAACGAATCCCATTCCCAGTTATTTTGAGCAGACAGGAGGGTGCATATCTGGTGAAAACCGCACGAAGCTATGCACCCGTCATGTCAACAAGGAACATGACAGGTGCATAGTCGGTAATGGTCTGGGGCGTGTTCAACTTGCACATAGTGGGACCTCTGGTACGTCTAGATGCATCTCTGAACGTTCCAGGTTATGTGTCCATCCCTGCAGACCATCTGCATCCGTTCATGGCCATCATGCACCCACAGGGCAATAGACATTTCCAGCAGGACAATGTGCCTCCCCACAGAGCCATGGTGACTAGAACATGGTTCTAAAAGCATTCTGCAGATTTTACCACCATGGAATGGCCTCCTTGTTCACTAGATATGAACCCTGTGGAGCATCTTTGGGATGCTGTGGAAAGGTCCGTTCAAGCTTTGGATCCTCTACCCAGCAACGTATTGAAATTATGGTCAGTGGTGCAGCAAGCATGGATGGAAATACCTGTGGAGCGCTTTCGTAAACTAGTGGACTCAGTGTGCATAGTGTTGGGGGAAAGGCACCTCTGGTGGTTTCCCACATCTGCGCCATATGAACTCTGTGGAGACAAACAGTATCACTGTGAAAGCCAGAAAAATTTTTTGGGTTGTAAATGAAGTATTGTGCTGGGTTCTGTTGGGTGTCCTGGCTTTTGGCAGCAGGGCCCCTGGTGGGACCTCACGTTGCCCGCACACACCACTAGGAGGTAGCCAGGCTGCCCATAATTCTCTGGCTAGTCTCCTCCAGGTTGCCTGAGCTTCCTGGAAAGAGACCAAGTAAAAAATATAAATAAATAAAATAAATAAATAAATAATAGGTTAGAGGGAGTACAGGATGTACCGGAGAGGGTAAAGGAAAGGAGGTATAGACAGAGCGACAGGGGATGTAAGGGAAGGCATCCTCCGCAGGTTGGGTGGGAATTCTCCCAACTAAGCGGAAGTGGAAGAAGAGGGCCCTCGAGAGGGTGGGAAGACAATCACATATCAAGAGAGACACGGATGAAACAATTCAAGCGACCTGAGTGTCAAGTTCAGTAGCTAGAAGTGGTCACAATCTAAGTGAAGATGTTCAGTATATGAGAAAAGGGTGTTGATCAGTGTGCATCAGTTCCAGGACGTTGTACCAGTGATCTTATTCTGGTGAAGAGATCATGGGTGAAGGCAGAGAAAGCGTGGTACTGGTCTTCCTCATTGATCAGAAAATGTTCATTTCCTCGAAGCAAGGCATGTATTTTTGATATGAGCAACGTTCGCAGGTCCTCGTAGAGTGGGCAAACATAGAATAGGTGATCCCAGTCTTCGTTTTCACCACGAAGACAGTGAGGGTCATCTACAATGCTCACAGAGGCAAGTTTGTGATTTATGGATTCATGGCCTGTAAAAAAAATCAGGAAAGTGGTATATAACCCTGGGCTGTACCATGCTGGAGCTTTAGGGTAGATCTGGGCTATTTCAGGTAAGAATTTTTTAGTGATGGAACCTTTGGGGGTGGTATTCCATCTGTTTGGCCAGGTGTTAAGAAGGCAGACTGCAAGGCACTTTTTTTCTTCTTTGATGGTGTTTGCTGGGTTTGTAGTGAAATCCAGGATGGTGGTAGGGAGTCCCTTTGCGAGCTGGTAGTGCATGCCTTTGCAAATTATCTGCAGGTCCAGAGGGAGAACTCCTGCCAAGACTTGGAGCGCTGGGTTGCTTACTGTGCAGCAGGCACTAGTGATAGTGAGAAGGATATTACGCTGGATGGAGGTGAGCTTCCTTTGGTTACAAACAATGAGTGCCCAATGATACCAGACACCTGCACAGTAGGTTATAGTGGGAATAAATACAGCTTTGTATAGCATATGCAGTGAACGACGATTTAGACCCCAGTCAGACCTGCTGATCTTCACTACCACTGCCATGTAGTTCCTGACTTTGCGATGAAGGTAGTCTATATGCGGGTAAAACGTGAGCTTGGGGTTGAGAATTACCCCAAGATACTTCATCTCAGTAGTCAGTTTGATGGTTCTATCAGCAATTTTAATCTGCGGCGGCCTGCTTATTTGAAGGGTTCCTCTGAGTAGAATTGAAGTAGCTTTCTCAGGGGATATATGGAGTTTATGGAGGCTGGCCCATTCTTGTAGCTTTGTAAGGGCTCTGTTGGCTGTTGTTTCCACAGAAGCTCTGGAGTTTCCAGTGACTGTCAGTATCAAGTCGTCTGCGAAGGCTTGGGTGGAAACATCCCCCAGGTCTAGGTTCAGGAACTCGTCCATGACCACATTCCATAGGAAAGGGCCAAGGACAGAGTCTTGGGGGCATCCTCTGTAGACATTTGTGGAGACTTGTCGATAGGCATTTCTGACTGTAACACTTCTGTTGTGAAGATAGTCCTGTATGCAGCTGTAAAGATTTGCTGGAACGCTAGCTTCTCTGAGTCTTCGTAGTATACTTGGCCACCAGAGCAAGTCAAAGGCCCCGGCGAAATCCACTGATATTACTAAGAAGTATTTGGTGGCTGAATTTTTGACTGAATCCGTGAGCTGCTGAAGAGCATCTTCTGTTGAACGGCCTGCCCGAAAACCGAACTGGTTTGGGGACTGAAGATTTGCATTTTTACAGTGTTTTTCCAATCTGGATAAGAGAAGACATTCAAATATTTTGCTTAAAATGGGAAGGAGTGCTATGGGTCTGTATGACCTTGGCTGCTTTGGTGGTTTACTTGGGTCCTTCAAAATGAGGCATAGATTAGCCACTTTCTAGTCATCTGGGAAGAGTCCAACTTCCAGACAATGATTTTACAGGCTGAGAAGGAGATTTGATTGCGTCTCTGCATGCTTCTTAATTACTTCTGCTTCAATGAAGTCCAATCCTGGGCTTTTTTTGTTTTTTGTTTTGCCAATGGCAAGTTTTAATTCATCTAAGTTGAAAGGCTGTTCTATAGAAGTGGTACTGTAGGATGCGTTTTCAGTACAGATTTCTTGTTGCTGGCTGGATTGAGGATCTGTGTTTAGCGGGAACAGGGTGTCCAAGATGTTGTTTACTGACTCTTCCCATGTGAGGGTTGTGGTGGCCTGCGGGGTGACTGTAGAGATGACCTCACCCCTGGGGAGCTTGTTTGTAACAATGCGATACACAACTCCCCAGGGGATGCTGTTTCCAGTCGTGGAGACCAGGTGCTCCCAAGACTGTTTCTTCTGGCTCTAATTAAACTAGTGTAGTCATTTCTTAGCCTACAATAGTTATTGTGTAGGGCATCAACTTCATGAGGGGGCCAGGTACGGCGAGCACATTGAAATGATTTCCGTGCTGTATGAACCTGATGGCGGAGATGATCCAGTTGGTTGCACCACCGTGGGACAGCACTCAGGAAAGGATGTTTCTTCTTGATTGTTTTGTCACAGACATTGTTTATGATTGATGTTATTTTCCTCTGATGCTGGTTGTGGTTGAGGTTGGTGAGATTGGTGTTTCCAGGAATTTGAAGGGAAGCTTGGACCGTTAAATTAAAGAGGTTCCAGTCTGCTTTGTTAATTGCATAACAGATGATATTTTTTCTAGGCGGAGGTGCTGATTCTATTGAGCGTTGAAGGTTAAACGTAATCACCCTATGGTCGGAAGTTGTCCAAGCCTCGCAGACTTTCCAGTCCGCGAGGTTTGGACATGAGATGTCTATTGTGGACTCCCATAGGGTATTACTGAAGGTAGACATGTTGTTAGGCTTGTTAAGGATTACAAGAGAGGATGTAGCGAGAAAGTTCTCGAGTTGCCAGCCGTTGTGATTGCCCGGGCAGTCTTCCGAGTTGCTGTGCCACATTGCAGAATGGCAGTTGACGTTGGCACAGAGAATAATCTTTCCATCTGGGAGGAGGGCTTGGACTGCTTGCAGATACCTGATGGCAGGGACTATGTCTTTGCCTGGACGACAGTACAATGAGATGACGTGGAACGATCCCATGGGTCCTATAAGCTGGGCACACACTGCCCACGGGGTACAGAGAATGTGGATTTTGGTAGCAGTTATGTGCAGGTTCCTAACAAGGATAACTGCCCATGGAGTGTCTTCTTCTGATTGTATAATTTTGTACGTAAGTGGATATCCCCTGACTTTTCTTGCATTTGTATGAACAGGACGTCTGTATTGTCTTCGTCAGCCTTTATTCTTATTTGGTCCACGACAGCACACGCTCGCTGAGCATTTAGCTGCATAAATTTCATGATTGTACATTTATATGTCTCATATGGGGACATAGTTGATTCTTTGTTGTTGTGTGCTTCTTGTTTCAGATAAACTGGGCACTTGTTATCCCTTATCGAATGCTTGTAATCCATTTTTGCTAGTTTACAGGTGGCGCAAACCGGTTCTTCAGTTTTATTAGGGCCGATGTTAAAGTTATGTCCTTTCTGGGCACAGTGCCCGCATGTGGAATCGACCTGTGTACATGTGTGTGTTGTATGGCTGAACCTGCAACAGCGAAAGCACTTTGGGATGACTATGTGGTCTTTGAACCTATGGCAGGTCCACTCGAGGTACACCCTGTCCTGCTGCTTAATTACTTTCCAAGCTTGTGCCAAGAGGTCAATGACCCAGTTTACATTCTGGGAGGATTTTCCTCTGGTCTGGTACTTTGGTTGTATCGCATATTCTATGCTGGTAAATTTGCTTTCACCTTGAAGGTTTCTACAATAGATTTATAATTGCTGGGCCTTTCTTTTTGGGTGTCTCAGCTATGAGTCCCATGGTGAAAATTTTTGGGTTGTCCAGTATTGTCTGGGCTTTGTGTCGCGTTGCAGTCTCAATTATTACTCCGATGTCCCTGTTTTTTCTTATTGATTTGATACGGGTGTTCTTTAAGTCGCTTGTTAATTTTTGTACAACGGCTGTCTTGACAGCTTCACTCGATTCCATGGGGCTGTCTTCTGTTGGTTTTAATACAACCAGATGTTGCTCCTTTAGTATTGTTTTCTTTATCTGGGTTGGCTCGTGTGCTTCAGTAATCTTTTTTGAAGGATTCCTCAGCGCATCTGCATAAGAGCGGGTGCGCTGTAGCATTTCATTTCCATGCTCTTCCTGATAGGTTTCTACTTTGGCTTTGAGCCGCTCGTTGTTGATGTGAAGGTCAAAAAGGATGCGTTCCATCTGGCTCCATATCTTTATTATATCTCCGCAAGTCGCAGACGTAATCCAGTTGGTCGGCTTGGCCATGAGAGTTTCCAAGCCAGATCTAAGGGAAAAGACTTCTCGGTTACAGTTTCTGCATGCAGGTGTTCAGATTCATGATTGTATTGGTAAGTTTGATCGGTATTTGATATGGCTGTCATATCTGTGGAAACGCTATTCTCTAATGGCATTGTGGGAACGCCATCCGCTTTGGCTGCAGTGTTCCTATTGTGTTTCTTGCAGGCAAGGTCAGGCCGATTTTCTTCTTGATCTTCCACAGATTCATTTAGTGCAAAGTCGCCCCGGGATCTTGTTAGAGGGACAGTTAATGTTCTTTCCTCATTTTCCGGTTCGCTGTTTGACATGGTGGAGATTGTCAGTTTTTGTAGATGGACAAGTACGGATTTACAGGCACTTCGGATAAGCGGACAGATTTCAATTGTTCTTTTTCCAACTGCAAGAAACAAAATGACGTGCCGTGCACACTTGTCATTCTTAAGATTTAGGCAGTGCATTTTTTGTGAGTTAAAATTCAGGTCAAGAAATACGGTTTTATTGTTTTCTCCTGGGCGAAAAACTTTAGGTTTTGCTTTCTCTGTGTCTCCCGGGGACTGGAAACAAAAGGCTAGGGGTAACAGGGAGGAAATCACTTTATAGCAGGAGGAGAACAAAAGTCTACACTCTAGGATACTTGAAAGCCCTTAGGCAGTCAAAGAGACCAGAGGTCAGCGATCACCTTGTTGCGACGGCAGGTAGTAGTCGAAGCAACACAGTGAGTATATATATTATGCATGCGAGAGTTAGAAAAAATTTTAAATTAAAATACTTCTCTCTGGAGTCTTGTATCCAAAAACATCTTATTAGCTTCTCAGGACTCTGGACTACTGCTGAAGAACATTGACAGTTTGGTTGATTCCGATAAATCACTGTTTTAGAGACAAGATGACACAGGACAAAAATCACTCAGCTAACTAGACTGGCCCTCTAGCAGTGTTCCAACTAGTGGATACAATGCCTCATCGTGTGACTGCCCTTATCGAGACGAAAGGTAGGCCTACCTGTTACTAGGTAGATATTATTATTATTATTATTATTATTATTAGCCATATGGTGCCAAGGAAGCCTGAGGCTTATGCTGCACCAGCCAAAAAAAAAATTTCTGAACTACCCCTGAGAGAGAGAGAGAGAGAGAGAGAGAGAGAAATAAATGGGAATCAACAAGGAAAAGAAGAATGATGATATCCAGCTCAGGACCCTGGGTGTGCCAAGCCGATACTCACGGGATGTGAGCCCCTGAGGTTATATATCCCATGATTTCTGTCCACTCAGTGTAAGTTAATACTAATAAATTAAAAGACTGTGAAGATTACAATTAAAATTATATATTCAAATACTGTATTTCATTTATTGAATTCAACATTCAAATTTATAACTACATAAATTAAAGATGTGAGATAATTACCCACACTGGCTGAAGCAACAGAAGTGGCATGCAACCAATTGCCTTGCCTGCCTCCTTGAATAGTGCTGACACCTAGAGAACATTTAAGTAATTAATTAATGTTAATGATTAAAACAAAATAAAATTAACAATAAAATTTTAATGAAATGTATTTGTTGTTTGACTCTACACAGGAAATAATAATGATTGTTGCTGCCATAGATATATTAAAAAATGAATAAAATATTTAAGATAGTACTACAAGAATTTTTTTTACCATGATACATGGAAAATAATGATTTCTGCTAAGACGCACAAAAAAAATTAGCAAACTATTTAAAAAAGTAGCAATATATATATAGTGTATACTTATACATGTATTTGAATAATATTTGAATAGTTGAAAACTGAATCTTTCATAATAAAAAAAAAAAGGTAAAGCACAGGCAGAAAAAAGAATATTCCTCTACATGATGCTTGAAATATAAAAATAAACTAGAATGATGATTAAAAAAATAAACAGAAGAGCAAAAAATAGTCAAAATTAAACATAATGATAAAACCAAGGGAGGGAAGAGAAGGGTAACAAGAGTAAAAATATTGCAGCAGAAACTCTCAAAGATAATTTAGAAAATCTAAATGCAAAGATAATAAAATAATAATCAATTAAATTTTGAATGCCAATTAAATAGAAATTTAACGGCACCCCCTCTGATGGGCACCAAGTCCAAATTTATATGAAATATCACCAGCAGAGATGTAGCATTAGCATTAGAAGAAGCATATGATGCAAGAAAGCAAGCTTATGCAGCATCAGCCAAAAAAAAAAAAAAAAAACCCTCTCATTTCACCCCTCCGTTCATCCCAAATACCTGTCCAGCTCAGCCTTAAACTTATTTAGGCTATCAACTTCCACAACAAGGGATGGAATCCCTTGTTGTGGAAGTTGTCTGTCTCCTACACCTGTCTTTCCTCGATTTGAATTTATGCCCTCTCAGGTGATTATTCTGACCAAGAAGAGGCATCCCATCAGCATTGAGCATGCTCAAACCATTCAAGGCTTTATACACCTCTTTCAGATCACCTCACCGGTGCCTAGTCTCCAGACACTGCAATTTGCAAAAATTTAAGCCTTTCTTTGTAACAGCAACCCTTTGTTCCATTCACTAATCTTGTTGCCCTTCTCTGTACTCGTTCCAGCAGCTCTACATCCTTCTTGAAATGAGGCCTCCAGACCTGTATACAGTACTCAAGGTGTAGCCTGACCATTGCCTTATACAAGGGAGTAATCACCTCCTTATCCCTGCTAGAAAAATTCCTGTATATCATTGACAAGGCACCATGAGCTACTCTTCAGCCCATCTGCACTGCTCAGAGAACTTCATATCTGCCTGCACAATTACCCCCAGGTCCTTTTCATTCTCTACCACTGTTAGCGTAGTACCACAGAGTTGATACGTTGCTCTGGGTTTGCTGTTTCCCATATGTAGTACTTTACATTTGTCAATGTTAAACTTCATTTGCCCCCTCTCAGCCCAATTGCTCAACCTTTCCAGATCCTGTTGCAGCAGCATAGTGTCAGTAGTGTCCTTGACAACCCTGCCTACCTTTGTATCGTCTGCAAACTTCGACATTAAGCTTGATATACCTTCATCAATCATTTATGAATACAGAAAACAATAATGGACCCAACACTGAGCCCTGAGGGACTCCACTAGTAACATTAGTCCACGACGAGCAGTGTCCATTGATTACCACTCTCTGTCTTCTCCCCCTCAGCCACCCCTTTATCCACAGCAGCAATTTGCCTCCAATGCCACACTGCTCCAATTTGTGCAGCAGTCTTCCATGTGCAACAGTATCAAAAGCCTTTCTAAGATCCAAGTATATAATATCAAAGTTATTCCCTGCATCCAGTTCTTTTGTGACTGCATCATAGTATCCAATCAAGTTGGTCAGGCAAGACTTCCCCTTAACAAAACCATGCTGTGTCTGAGCTATAACTGAAGTCTTGTCTAAATGATCCTGCAGTGCTTCTTTAACCAGTGCCTCCATTAATTTTCCTGGAACAGAAGTTAAGCTCACAGGTCTATAATTACTTGTGTCAGCCTTTGATCCTCCTTTGTGAATTGGGGTCACATTTGCACATTTCCAGTCTATGGGTACCTCCCCTGAGTCCAAGGAAGCTCTCATAATTATGGCTAAGGGTTTGCTTACTTCCTTTGCTGCCTCCTTTAATATAACTGGATAGATCCCATCCATCCCGGGTGCCTTTCTTGTGTTTATCTTCAACAGTTTCTCCTCCACTTTACTCCCAGTTATTTCAAGATTCTGTAGCTTACTGCTAGAGTTGAATACACCTCTGGCATTCCCCTTGCTGAATAACTCCTCATGTGTGAATGTCGATGCAAAATATTCATTTAGTTTGTTAGCTAACTGAGCAGGATCATCAACAGTTGACCCATCAATATCAAGTGGACCAATCTGATTCATCCCCTTCCTTCTGGAGTTTACATAAGTAAAGAACTCTTTGCTGTTTTTCTTTGCATCCCTTGCCAAAGATTTCTCGTAATCTGCCTTCGCCTGCCTAACCTCCTTTGTAACTTGGTTGCATATCAACTTGTATCTATCATAGGCTTCTGTGTCATGTGTTAATTTGTAAGTATCCCATGCATTTTTCTTCTCTGCCATATGCCTCATTAGTTCATCTGACATCCATTTTGGCCTAAACCTTGAACAATATTTCTTAGTTGGTATGTAAAGCCTAGCAGCTTCCAAGATAAGTTCTTTGAATGCTTCCCATTTTGAATTTGTTGTTGGTAACATCATCAGTTGGTCCCACTGTATAGAATTTAAATACTGTCTCAGTCCATTGTAGTCGCCTTTACGGAAGCAATAACCCTTCCCTTTACCCCTAATGGTAGTTACCTCTTTGAGTAAATCCCACTTCAGCAGACTGTGATCACTGCCACCTAGTGGTTCATTTATCTGAAGATTCTTAATGCATGAAGAATCACTGCCGATAATCAAATCAAGAGTATTCTTCCCTCTAGTTGCCTCCTGAACATGCTGATGTAGAAAACAATCATCCAATAAATCCACAAAAGCCTTGCTAGTGTGTGAGTGACCAGCCCCCAAATTCCAGTCAATATCTGGGAAATTAAAATCTCCCATTATAAGACTCTCTGATTTACTGGCCCACTCTATTTCCCTGTACAGTATCTTATTATACTCGTCAGAGTCATTAGGCCTATAGCACTCCTACTCTCAATTTTGATTTCCCAATGCTTATGTCACACCAAACTGACTCAACACTGCACTGTCCAACGATGTCCACTGGCTTCACTTCCTTGGATTTTATGTGTTTCTTAACTAATAGCATAACCCCTCCTCCCTTCCTATCCAGTCTATCCTTTCTGTAGACGTTGTACTCCCCAAATTTCAGTTCTGCATTCCTTATATCTGTGTGACACCACGTCTCTGATATCCCAACAATATCTGCCTTTGATGTTTTGAGCAATACCTCAAATTCATTTACTAAACTCCTAGCATTGGTGTACACGCAAGTATACATGCACCTATTTCTATTCTTAGCTACCCTAACACAACCCATGTGTTTACTTGTACCGCAATGACTCCCGGCAGTCTCTGAAATATCCTGCATCTTGTTTTTCAGGCTTCTGCTCATTCCAATAGAAGCAGTGCAAGAATCTCTTTCACCTCTGCCAGTGGCTACTGTTAATCTATTCGTCTTTGTCTCCCCCAAGCTAGCAGTTTTCCGACCCACCTAACACTGCCTCGATAGCATCAGCAAATATTCTTGCACCTTCTAGCTGTCTTAACCTAGAGGTCTTAACCTCCATAGGATGAATGATGGCCAGAAAAACCCCATTCGAACAATATACTACGGAAAAAAACTCTTTCCATTGTACCACTGGGTCCCAGCATACATAATGCAAATGATTATTTTGCATTATGTTTGCCATTAAGTATGGAGGCTACACTTCCAATCCGGGACAGTTTGCAATGCGGGGCAAACGACTGAAATCCGGGATGTCTGGTCACTTTAGCAATACTACTACCAACGGTTAATTGTAGTTTGTGATGGCAAGATTCAGCAAAATTGTTTGTCTTTTTGCTTTCACTTAATGTTCGTTGGCAAAATACAATTAAGCAATAAATTCTCTTCTAATAAACATGTGTGTTCTTAATAAATAACATATTTCACTAATATATTTGACTTAATAAATTTCGATTAATAAATTTATAATAACCCTAAATGAAAACATGTATCTTTTCAAAATAATTTTTGTGGCTGAGTTGACCATGTCCGAGCATTATAAAGACAGCTCTGTCAGTGATTCTAACAGATCTATAATAACATACAGTAGACGTAGGTTATCCGGAACGTCAGTTATCTGGAATAATTTGAAAGGCTGATCTTTCTTCTTTTTTTTATAACTGGGAGTACAGTAAGCAACGGTTATAGTGATCACATTTAGAAATTGAATTTTGATTATAATAAGCGAAAGATAGAGTTTACTACCTTTTTATAACAGATTGTACAAACAAAAAGCCCAATAAACCGAAAACTGCAAATTGTTTTTATTGTTTTATGGTAGTAACCTCTAGAATTCTGTGACCTTCAGAACTGTGCTCTAGAAAAATATCAGACTACTAGGTTTTCTCGGAAAGATTCGGTTAAAATAATATCGGCTCGAAATTGTGCGATTTATTATTTTTCTCATTTTTACAGTAAAATGTGAATGAAAAGAAAACGCGTAGTTTTAACACTGAAACAAAAAAAAAAGAAGAGGAAATTATTAATAGAATTAGAAAAGGTGAAAATTTAGGAAATCTCTCCAAAGAGTTTAATGTGGACTTCAACAATTTACGACATCAAGAAAAATTCCAATGCTATAACAGAATTTGTGTTGATTGTCGATAATGAAGGAGAATCTAGCAGAAAAAAGACGATGTCGAAACCTGAAAACGCCGCTTTAGAGAGTGCACTTTACAAAGTATTTGTGGTTTCTTCAGAAGCGAAGTTTAGGTGAACCAGTATCTTGCCCAATGATGTGTGAAAAAGCATTGGATTTTTCGAAAATTAAGAGGTAATGAAGATTTTAAGGCAAGCACAGAGCAGGTTGGCTGAAAAACTTTAAACTGAGACACGGTATACGAGAACTAAATATTCAAAGCGAGAAACTTTCTGCAGACGAATCGGCAGCGGTGTCCTGTAAAAAATACGGTTAAAAGTAAGTTCGCTTCAATTAAGTAAATTATGAGAAAGAAAATGTTTATAATGTTGATGAGAAGGGCTTATTATGAAAAGCATTACCGAGAAAAACCCTAGCCACTAAAAGAAAATGCATGCACAAAGTTTTAAGATGAGAAATGAGCGAGTTAAAATTGCGAAAAGTGCAAATGTCATTTGGGAGCACAGTTTGTCGGTGCTCGTTATCGGTAAGTCGAAAAAACCAAGATCATAGTTCTTTTTCATTTTCCTGTTTTGTATAAAAATGCCTGGATGGATGTTTCTGTTTTCCCAGATTAGTTGATAATTTTTTTTATTTAATTAATCTTAATAATTTAATATAATCGTAAGATAAGATTAAATTTATTTAAATTTATTAATAATAATTTTCCAGTAAGATTAAATTAATTTAATTAGATTTAAGGAGATTAAATTAATTCCGGAAAATTTTCCGGTTCGATTATCCGAAAAATTTGGCTATTTGGAAGAGGTCTGACATCAATTATTCCGGATAACTGACGCTCTACTGTATTTTATATTTTAACCCTAATCTTGTTCATCTAATTTAATTCCAAAACGGTCCAAGAATGTAAAAAAAAATAGAGTAATAGTTAACTTTGCAATTTTTAATATTTCTTGAAATTAATTTCAGTTCTATTATTTCGCCGCCTTCCTTTTTATGGTGTCACTTTATGCTAATAATTAAACTGAATACTCAATACTTAGCAACTGAATAATTACTAGAGGAAAGAAAGTAAAAGCAGACATGTGATCTGCTACTTACAAGTTTTATCCTCTTCCTCATGACTATGACCAAAAGAAGGAAAATAACCTGAAACAGAAAATTTCATTTAAAATTAAACATACGTAAAGCAACTAATGCAAAATTAAAATACCACGATTAGTCTCAAATTACTTGCATTCATCATACAGAGGTTCTAAACTGGGGAGCTTGTTAGCAATGGATATTGCTATAGATCAACCTAGAATGAATTATTGGCCTGGAGACCTGAATCGGCGGTGTGCCGCCAATTAGTGCCTGCTTGCATCCATCCTGATGAGTGGAAACTTGAAGATTGTATAACTCGCTATACAAGTATAGTACAGGACATATTTAACAAATGGCGTGCAGAATGAGGTAAGCTGCTCATTACACACAAATGTAACCTTAAGAACAGCAAACTGTTCAAAATTTAATTATAGGTTCGCGCTAGCCGGAATCAATCACCATCCCCCCACACACACCCGCTGTATAAGGTCCACGTTCGAATCCTGTAAATTGAGTAAGGAACTTTTATGGGCTTTTTTTTCACTCCTGGACAGCAAGATTCCCCCCCCCCCCACCGTAAATCCAGGTTTTTCGTCCAGAAAAATAGGCAAATCCACCAGCGAACACACCCAATAGGTGACAGATGAGTTGGTTAGTCCTAATATGAGAGAAGAGGTTAGCCAGATTGAGCCACTGATAGCTCCTTCCTGTTGAGTGCTATTACCCGGTTTTAGGCATTTAGCATTAGCATTAGCATTAGCAGAGGCATATGATGCAAGAAAGCAAGCTTATTCAGCATCAGCCAAAAAAAACAAAAAAAAAAAAAAAAACCCACTCCCATTTCACCCCTCCGTTCGTTCGAAATACCTGTCCAGTTGAGCTTTAAATTTGTTTAGGCTATCAACTTCAACAACCAGTGATGGAAGTCGGTTCCACCAACCAACCACCCGCTGGCCAAAGGCAAATTTCCGCACATCTGTCCGACATCCGTCCTTCCTCAATTTGAATTTATGCCCTCTGAGGTGATTATTCTGAGAAAGATGAAGAATCCCATTGGCATTGAGCATGCTCAAACCATTCAAAGCCTTATACACCTCTATCAGATCACCTCGCCGGTGCCTAGTCTCCAGACTCTGTAATTTGCAAAACTTAAGCCTTTCTTCGTAAGAGCAACCCTTTGTTCCATTTACTAATCTTGTTGCCCTTCTCTGTACCCATTTATTAGGCAAAGTACACAGAAACATAACATAATAGCATAGCGCTAAGCAAAATTTACAATTAGAAGATTTGTGTGTTATTTATATATCCATGGCAGTATCATGCCAAGATGGGATTAATTTGTACACATCTTATACTGCAATTAAAGATTCTATTCTATTATGCTGTTACAAAAAAAAAAAGAAAAAAAAAACTGAATGGCAAGTTAAGCCACAAGGCACGATTCCAGTGCAGTCCATAGCATAACAATGAAGCCCAAGTGCATTTAGAATAACAGCGACTTGCCTGTAGCCGAGTGGTTAAATGCACGTGTATAAGTACGAGTGCCTTGAGTTACCGGAGTTCAAGCCCGTGACTGCTGAATACGGTACTGTTTCTTGTATTCTATCTATCTTGTGAACTTCTTTGATCGTCCCGAAGTATAAACAGAAAATTTATTTATTTTAGTTTGTAATCTTCTGTAGGATATCGCGCATATCTTTTCTGCTGTTTACATGATGTTCATTATGCAAAAAGTAAAGTAAAACAGCAAGAACTGCAAAATGAACATCATTTAAGCAGCAGGAAAGACATGCTCAATATCCTGCAGAACGTCGCAACTATTGGCGGATTACCCATTAAACCAATGAGGCAAGTGCCTAAGGGCCTCAGGCTTTGAGGGGCCCCCAAACCAGGACATTTTCCTATAGTGTTCTAAAATAGATTAATGTTTTCAGTAAACATCATAAAAATCTTGATTAATTTAAGCAAAAAATTCAAAAGTACAAAATTTCATTTATTTGCCACCTAATTTTTATTTATTTTTTATTCCTTTTTTTTATTATTATTTTTTGGTGGCCCCCAATTATAATTTGCCTAGGGGCCCCAACTATCCTTAATCTGCCACTGGTCGCAACAGATTACCAAGTACACATTAACCAACAGCTCTCACAGTAGCTCTGTCCTCCTAATGATGCGTTCTGCCAAAGGCAAGTGCTCATATACCATGCGCATAGATTGCGTATGTTTTAGCCGGAACGACGTAGCGTATTCCGTCACGGTGTGCAGGCTAAAGAATCTGAAATAAGTAACGGTGAAAAAGTACTATTTCCTCTGAAATCGCCTAATTACAACCTCGATTGAACAGGTCCTTAGAAATTCCTACTGTTACATGGAACTGAGTGGGAATTGAACTCAAACCTGTCCAAAAGAATGGCAGGCGGCAATACACCGTGCCGACTAAACTTCCACGGAGGCAACTTTAACATTTATGAGGCTGACATTTAATTATTAGATGTAAATCCATGGCTTCTCTATTAACAATAAAGTGCAACAACACCTGCGGTTTGAGGGAAATCCAGATCCACAACATCAGGAGGACCTTCAAGGAGGTAGCAGCACTAATATGCTGCTGCTGTTTCTCCAAGAGAAAGCCAGCTTCTTGATTTATGCTGATGATATCAAGTTATTGACAACCATTCGGACACATAAAACCCAGGATGATATCTGAACGTTGCAGTGGAAAATCCAATATTCTTTGGAACAAACCAGATAGCAGAATGAGGATAAATGCAACCTCCATCCTTACTTAAGTTCACGGATGCTTTTAATAAAAATAAATTTTCTGTTTATACTCCGGCACGACAACCAAGTCAGTAGAGTTTACAACAAATCGTCAATACAAATATTTATCGTATTTAGTAGTCACGGGCTTGAACCCCGGTCCACTCAAGGAACGCGTGCTATGCACTCTCGGTCCTGACCACTGGGCTACGTTAGGCTTGTATGTTAAGCAGAGTATAACATTACCAGAAATTAGTTGAAAGTATTCCACGATACATTGAAGCACTTATTACGACCAGAGGATGGTCAACACACTTATTCATTTCATTGAATAAATACATCTTTTTATGTTGTTTTTTTTTTTTTTTCATGATTTTTGTTGGATTTTAGGCGTATTCAGCAACTAAAGCCATATTGCGCCGTATATATTGTTTGTAAATTGCGTGTGTTTTGTGGTCGATTTTCTGGGTGAAAACTCCGAGTTTCTGGGAGAAAGAAACCATGCTATTCTCGCTTGAGACAGACTAACTCAGCCACGTTGTGAAAACGGCGCATAAAAATTTCTCACGCCATTCGTCGACGAGATTTTAACTCAGGTCTTTTCCACCCGTTATGGGGAGGACGGCGATTCTACCAACTGTGCAACCCACGAGGGCTTTTTTTTGTGAGTTCACTAGTCCCATGATATTTTGTTAGGCAGTATACATAGTTGTAATTTTAAGTACTGCGCGGTTGCACGGTGGTATCGTCACCGTCCTCCCCATACGGTGTGGAAAAGGACCGGGTTCGAATCCCGTCGATGACGTGAGAGACTTTAATGGGCTTTTTTCACTCCGTGGCTGAGTTAGTCGGTCTCAGGCGCAGATAGCAAGGTTTTCCCCCCAGAAACTGGGGTTTTTCGTCCGGGAAAACAGACAAATCGACCATAGAACACACGCAATTAACAGATAAGATAAACAGCACGGCAGATTAATTTAATTATCCGGGTGGCCTAAAAATAATTTTTTTTTTTTTTTTTTTTTTGTATTGGAGATCACTGGTACCGCTGACACACACACGCGCGCGCCGCGCTATGTACGTATAAGTAAACTCGCTACATTATGTTAGCACGAAAGTAGACTTTGTTAACGCGAGCTTTGTTTTTATATGTTCATTGCTATTTTTCTCCTGTATTGTAAAGTGGAACATTCTGTAATGTAGAAATGCAGGAAATACAGAAGTACTAAATATTAGACCAGAAAACACATTTTACACGCTCAGACTCACTTAATGAATGCAATTTGGATTTCCTCTTCAACTTTTCTTACAATTTATATGGCGCCTCCGTAGCCAGGTGGGAAGGAGCAGCAGGTGTAGCACACGCTTCTTGATTAGACCGGGGCTCGAGCCCATCACCACCAAATACGGAGGATGCGGACAGGTCAGGCAATGACCACCGCATATCCCGGAGCAATATGGCCTTAGTTGCTAATGCTCCTAAAAATCCAAATAACAATCAAACAAACAATTTATATGATGAAGCACCAAAGCATAATATCTGCATACTTTGTATATAGACAACATCTCTGAAGAACGTTGTTCTTCAGAGATGTTGAATTATTTTTATGTTAGTGAGAATTATCAAAGAACATTATGATACTGTATATCTATTTTTGTAGTAGACTTATTAGCACTAGCATTAGTAGATGCATATGATGCAAGAAAGCAAACTTATACGGCATCAGCCAAAAAAAAAAAAAAAAAAACCACTTCCCATTTCACCCATTCAATCGCTCCAAAAGTTAGTCTAGTTCTTCCTTGAATTTATTTATTTAAGCTATGAACTTCCACAACGACAGATCGAAGTTTGTTCCAGCAATCAACTACCCGCTGTCTAAAGGCAAATTTTCGCACATCTGTGCTACAGCTGCCTTTCCTCTATTTAAGTTTATACCTCTCAGGTTTGTAATCTGAGCAAGAGGAAGAATCCCATCAGCATTGAGCCTGCTCAAACCATTCAAGGCCTTATACACCTCAGTCAGATCACCTCGAAGGTGCCTAGTCTCCAGAAGCTGCAATTCGCAGAATTTAAGCTTTTCTTGGTAAGAGCACCCCTTTGTTCCCCTCACCAATCTTGTTGCCCTTCTCTGTACTCGTTGTAGCAACTCCACATTCCTCCTAAAATGAGGCCTCCAGACCTGTACCTTGTACTCAAGGTGTGGCCTGACCATTGTCTTATACAAAGGGATAAGCATCTCCGTATCCCTGCTAGCAAAATTCCTGTATATCATTAACAAGACTCCTTGACCTTCTCTGGCAACCTGCCTGCAAACTTCATATATCTTTTTCATTCTCCACTACCCTGAGTACCACACAGTTGGTACATTTCTTTGGGGTTACTGCTACCCATATACAGTACTTTGAATTTGTCAAGTTAAACTTCAGTTGCCACTTCTCAGCCTATCTGCTGAGCTTTTATAGATCTTGTTGCAGTAGCATACTGTCATTATTGTCATTAACAATCCTGCCAACCTCTGTGTCATCTGCAAACTTCGACATTAAGCCTGGTATACCTTCATCAATATTATTAATAAATATACAAAACAACAATTGCCCTGACACCAAACCCTGGGTGACCCTACTAATAACATTAGTCCACGAAGAGCAGTGTCCATTCATTACCACTCTCTGTCTTCTGCCACTCAACCATCCTTTTATCCACAGTAGCAACTTGCCTTTAATGTTTTTATAGTAAATAATATATAGTAACTTTATAGCGACTTTATAGTAAATAATGCTTACCACAATGATAGCAGCACATATACCTCCCGCTAACCAGGCGGTAACTTCTTGTTTTAATTCTTCGTACTGTTCGTTTTTTGGAAGTTTTTCGAGCTCTGTTTTTCTGATATACCACATGTACCTTGAGGAAGAAATTTCAATTAATTTTATACAGAATAACACTACATAAAAACAAGAGCTAATAAAGAAAGTTATTAATTGTGTAATTTTCCGATATTTTTGTGTTTTTAGTTTGTATTTATTTAAAGGGAGTGTAAAAGCAGATTTGCATTTATTAAATTAGTATTCACCTAGAGGTGAAGCTATACATTCTAGGCCCCAAAAATTAGTATTTATCTTGATTCGGAGTTATGCTTCCTCTCACGTGATATTGTCATGTTAGGTTATGCGAAAACAAATCATCCACTCATGTGTAAAATGAGTGCGCTCTCTGGTCGGATTGCCTGTTTTGCTAGTTGAAAATCCCGATTTTTCCGAGTGAAAAAAACCTTGCTATCCTTCTCCGAGACCTACTTAGCTCAGCCACTCAGTAAAAAAAGCGCCTATGAAAGTTCTTTGCGTCATGGACAAGAATGGAACTTGCGCCTTTTCCACCAAGGACGGGCTTATAACACTGCCTTACCGAGAGGGCTCTCCCCACGTGATATGAAGCAACCATATCAAACCAACCATTAGCTCCCCTGACTCTTCGGGATCCCCAACTCCTGAGTTGGAGGATCTGGCGGTACGATAGTTCCGCCACTTATTTACCACAAGAGAAGGGAGGCTGATCATAAAATGCAAATTATATTAAAAGAATTAAGATGGACAACAACAATATTTATTAGTTACTTTTTTCCCCTATAGGTACTTAGTTTAGAATTCAATGAACAATAAAAATAAATTACCAAGCAATATATTTTGTGCTGCCACAGCGCCACTAATATTCCAATTCTCAGGACATAACCACTATTTCCTTACCACTGGGCCACATCGCGCAAGTACAATTCCTTCAGCTTCTGTGCCACTATGCACCCATAGCACGCACGCACAACTCTTTTATAATCCAATTCATAATCAAATAATTTAATTATGAAACAAGAATATAGATATAGTCAAATAACTATGAATGTATAAACAATAACAATAAATAAATAATAACAATATTTGTGTAGGTTGGCCGAATTGACCAATTATATGAACATGAGGTTATCAGCCTCATGTTCATATAATTGGTCTCGTCAGAAATGCTAGAAGAAAACCGAAATCAGATTTGGAATTAGCGTTCAAGATCTGTCTAGTTCATTTTTTTCCCGATTTAAAATGCTTGTTGACGTGTAATCTAATGAACCTGCCGTTTTCAGCCCAGAGCCGATTCCAACTGAACACCTTTTTTGAATAACAGTTAACAGCTGGAGCGATATTTCGCAATTCAAGTAAAGAAACGGACTCAGTTTGACGGAACAATGTGAGCAAGATTCCAGTCTCCATATATCAAAAACTTGTAGATTTGTAGATAGTGTCTTCCAAAGATTTGTTGATGTCATTGAAGTCAAGGTGATCATATTTGTTATTAAAAATTCTTTGTTCTTTTTTATCATCAGATGCTTTTCATTTGGTGTCCAACATATGCTGGAGAACAGTATTATGGGGTCACATTTACATTTTTGCGAGTAGGAGGGTCATTTGTCATTTGAACGAACCAGCAAGCTAGAAGCCCCTAGGGCTTTTGCCCTTAAGCGTCTGGTTCTAATCTGTATGTAACACCAGACCATCTAGTTGGTCAGCAATTTCAACATACAGAGCCCCCAATTCGCCCAAATATACAAAGACTAAAAGAGGTCATTATCTTTGACCTTTTGGCCTCGTGGTGGGGACGGGAAATCGCACCTCACGCCACGAGTTACCGTCCTCACCACGAGGAATTAGGTCACTAACTTAACCGACACAATCATTACTTTAATAACACTATTCAAAGCTCCATAAAGCATATTATTAAGCTTATGAATAAGTCACTAGTTCATGCAAGCTCGCAGCCATAATAATAATAATAATAATAATAATAATAATAAATGTACTCTGAACACGACTTGTCCACAGCAGTGTGGCCAGAGGGGACTTTCCACCTCCAGCAGTTGGCGCCCTTTGGCGGCTCCTTTAATTTAGGACAGGTCCTAAAAATATGGTCACGCTCTCCACAGTGACCGCAGAAGGCAATCGCTCCTTCAGTGTTTCGCCACATGGCCGAATGCCATACACCTATAGCATTGAGTGTGGGTACCAAGAGGTCCCCCTGACCTTGTGTGACATCCAGTCTGTGAAAACATGCGCACGAATCGATAGGATTCTCCATAGAAACCCAGTTGTCTGAATGATGTAGTTAAACGAAGGTCTATCACCCAACTCGTTCTTGGTTAGCAGCACAACTGATTTTTTGAACTGGTCTTGAGATATGCCACAGTCTTTCAAGTTTTTGTTCCAGAGCTGTTGCAGGAAATGTTCTTTAGATACAGTTTTATCAACATCAAAGATTACTATTTATCTTTGGAAGAAGTTTGATTGGTTCATCCAAGGCAAGCCCTAATTCAGCCACCCTTGGACATGAGGAATTTTCTCGACATCTTTTGGTGAAAGCAGCCTTAACGACCACACGCTTTTCACTTTTAGATCCCCGTAGACACCATTCTGGTGTCCGCGAGAATAGGTACGGATTTCAGAAACTCCTGTTTATCATCATCACTTGAGTTATAACAGTCCGATTGGACCTTAATAATCAAGGTGCTCAAGTCTTAATAATCTTCAAGAGCTCAGTTGGAGCTCCCGATCGAGCAAAAACTGCGTACGATTTATCCGAAGGAACATCTCTACTTTGAGTAATTTCCTGTAGCTGATCGTTTATTCTTTGATTCCCAGCAAATGTCACAATATCTAGATATTCCAGTCAGTCCCAATATCTAGATATTCCAGTCAGTCCCAATATCTAGATATTCCAGTCAGTTCCAATATCTAGATATTCCAGTCTGTCCCAATAGGACATAATATTTTTAAAGATCAGACTGAAGTCTGATCTTTAGGTATCTGTATCTGATCTAAAGTTATCTGTACCTCATCAGACTGCAGAAAGTCTGTCAACTTCTGACGCTCTCGAACCACCTTATCATAGTCCTTGACATTCGGAGGCTCCTCTTGTTCCACAGAGTCCTCGTGTCGAGCCAACATCCAGTTCAACACCAGTTGGCTCTTCATCTTGAGACTTCAACTGTGATTTTTTCTCTTGCTCAATGGTAGCATCCGCAGCCCGAGTAATCTGCAACCCACTGGTTCCAACATCATCAGAAGTAGAGGTCTTTGACCTAGTTTTATATATTGTCTTCTACTTTGCACTAGTCCTAGCTTCTTCTTCATCACTTAATTTAATTAAACCCAGTTCTTGTGAAACATTCAGAATGCATCCTCTAATCTTCTCCCTCTCAGCAGCAGAAAACCTGAACTCCTCCTCCGCCTCTGGAGCGGTAGGGATTATTAACGCATCAGTCCAATAAGCTGACGCGTAGTCAAAGCTCTCTGCCAGGAAGATGTATGGTTCTTCCTTAACAGGATTCAAGAGAGGATCTCGCCTCTCTTGAATCCTGTCGTAGCTTTACGGGAGAATTTGAGCAAGATTCCAGTATCCACATATCAAAAATTTGTACAAAGTGTCTTTCAAGAAGTCACTGATATCATAAAAGCCCATTGGATTATATTTCTTATTAAAATCTCTTCATCCTTCTCTTGGAAGCTACTAGGCTATACATACCAACTAAGAAATATTGTTCAGGGTTTAGGCCTAAATGGATGTCAGATGAACTGATGAGGCATATGGCAGAGAAGAAACATGCATGGGATACATACAAATTAACACATGACACAGAAGCCTATGATAGATACAAGTTGATCTGTAACCAAGTTACAAAGGAGGTTAGGCAGGCGAAGGCAGATTACGAGAAATCTTTGGCAAGGGATGCAAAGAAAAACAGCAAAGAGTTCTTTACTTATGTAAACTCTAGAAGGAAGGGGATGAATCAGTTGGTCCACTTGATATCGATGGGTCAACTGTTGATGATCCTTCTCAGGTAGCTAACAAACTAAATGAATATTTTGCATCGACATTCACACATGAGGAATTATTTAGCGAGTGGAAAGCCAGAAGTGTATTCAACTCTAGCAGTAAGCTAGAGAATCTTGTAATAACTGAGAGTAGTTGAAGATAAACAAAAGAAAGGCACTCAGGGTGGATGGGATCTATCCAGTTATATTAAAGGAGGCAGCAAAGAAAGTAAGCAAACCCTTAGCCATAATTATGAGAGCTTCCTTGGACTCAGGGGAGGTACCCACAGACTGGAGATGTGCAAATGTCACCCCAATTCACAAAGGAGGATCAAAGGCTGACAAAAGTAATTATAGACCTGTGAGTTTAACTTCTGTTCCAGGAAAATTAATGGAGGCACTAGTTAAAGAAGCACTGCAGGATCATTTAGACAAGACTTCAGCTATAGCTCGGACACAGCATGGTTTTGTTAAGGGGAAGTCTTGCCTGACCAATTTGATTGGATACTATGATGCAGTCACAAAGGAACTGGATGCAGGGAATAACTTTGATATTGTATACTTGGATCTTAGAAAGGCTTTTGATACTGTTGCACATGGAAGACTGCTGCACAAATTGGAGCAGTGTGGCATTGGAGGAAAATTGCTGTTGTGGATAAAGGGGTGGCTGAGGGGGAGAAGACAGAGAGTGGTAATCAATGGACATTGCTCGTCGTGGACTAAGGTTATTAGTGAAGTCCCTCAGGGTTCGGTGTTGGGTCCATTATTGTTTTCTGTATTCATAAATGATGTTGATGAGGGTATATCAAGCTTAATGTCGAAGTTTGCAGACGATACAAAGGTAGGCAGGGTTGTCAAGGACACTATTGACACTATGCTGCTGCAACAGGATCTGGAAAGGTTGAGCAGATGGGCTGAGAGGTGGCAAATGAAGTTTAACATTGACAAATGTAAAGTACTACACATGGGAAACAGCAACCCCAGAGCAACGTATCAACTCTGTGGTACTACACTGACAGTGGTAGAGAATGAAAGGGACCTGGGGATGGTTGTGCAGGCAAATATGAAGTTCGCTGAGCAGTGCAGACTGGCTGCAAGAGTAGCTCATGGTTTATTGTCAATGATATATAGGAATTTTTCTAGCAGGGATAAGGAGGTGATTATTCCCTTGTATAAGGCAATGGTCAGGCCACACCTAGAGTACTGTATACAGGTCTGGAGGCCTCATTTCAAGAAGGATGTAGAGCTGCTGGAACGAGTACAGAGAAGAGCAACAAGATTAGTGAAAGGAACAAAGTGGTGCTCTTATGAAGAAAGGCTTAAGTTTTGCAAATTACAGTGTCTGGAGACTAGGCGCCAGCGCGGTGATCTGATAGAGGTGTATAAAGCCTTGAATGGTTTGAGCATGCTCAATGCTGATGGGATTCTTCCTCTCGCTCAGAATAATCGCCTAAGAGGGCATAAATTCAAATTGAGGAAAGACAGATGTAGGATAGACATGCCAAAATTTGCCTTTAGCCAGCGGGTGGTTGGTGGGTGGAACAGACTTCCATCCCTTGTCGTGGAAGTTGATAGCCTAAATAAGTTTAAGGCTGAGCTGGAGAGGTATTTGGGATGAACGGGGGGGGTGAAATGAGAGGTTTTTTTTTTTTTTTTTTTTGGCTGATGCTGCATAAGCTTGCTTTCTTGCATCAAATCCCTCTACTAATGCTAATGCTAATGCTAATGCTAATATTCGGATGTTTTTTATTTAGTGTCCAACATATGTTGGAGACCAGTATTGCCAGTACATATGGGGCACATTTATATTTTTGTGAGGCAGGAAGGAGGTGCCAAGAATCGTACTACACAGAATGCGAATATTCGGAAATACAGAGACGAGATGGACCAAGAAACATCGAAAGCCATATTCTCAAAACTCACTAGTTTAGTAGTAGAAGAGGCACAATAAGCAGAAATGACGCAAGACAGTAATTACTGGCAAACATTTATTTGATAAAATATTAACAATGTATTACGAGATGGATGCGTTTCATGATGTTACAACAGATGATCGAAGGTTCCACCATGAGACGCGATGCATGCGTGAAACCGACGCAGCATGGATTGGTGGACACGATCGAACACACCTGGAGTTTATTTGACAGTAGGAACAGCACAGACGAGTCTCGCCACGAGATCCATTTCAGTCTCCACAGGCGATTCATACACGATAGATTTGAGGCCCCCCCCACAGAAAGAAATCAAGGCTCTGTAAATCAGGTGAGCGTGGGGGCCAGACAACGGGTCCACCACAGCCAATCCATCGACGCCCAAAACGCCTGTTCAAATGGTCACGAACACACCTTCCATAATGGGCAGGCGCCCAGTCATGTTGAAACCAAATGTTGCGTCTCACATTTGCTGGAACATCGTCAAGTAACCCTGGTAGAACTTGTTCAAAAAGATCCGATATTTAGCGGAGTTCATGCGGGATGGTAACAGGTATGGGCCGACTAAGCAATCACCGATCATACCTGCCCACACATTTATTGCGAAGCGATATTTGCCGCATGGAGGCACACACCGTATGGATTGTCGTGAGCCTACACATGAGCATTGTGCTGGTTGATTAAGCCTTCCCGAGTGAAATAAGCCTCATCCGTGAACAAAACATAGGCTGGAAAATTCAAGTCTTGAACACTTTCTTGGAGAAACCACTGCGCAAAAGGCACACGTGCAGGATGATCTTGGGGGAGCAGTAACTGAACCCTTTGGAGATGAAAGGGGTGTAAGGAATCGTCGTTGCCATACACGCTGTACACTGCAACGAGACACTCCTAAGGCAGAGGCAATGGCACGTGTGCTGGTAGTAGGATTATTCTGGACGGCATTCAACACACTTTTTTCCATGGCAGGAGTTCGCGTCGAACGTGGTCTGCCCGCACTACTCCTGTTACCTCTAAATGACCCATAATTGCACAAATTTTGATGCACACGCGCAAACAAACAGTGTCCGGTGCATGTCTGTCTGAGAAGTGTTCTCCATAAATTCGTTGAGCGGCTCGTTCATTTCCCTCTGTTCATTTCCATCGATATATGAACTGTTAGCTGGCAGACATACACTAGGTGCATGTCTGCCAGCTAACAGTTCATATATCGATGCATGCTCTTCGTGCTGCGACTACCGCGCCGTCTACCGACTTACGGTGACGTTTCCGGTTATGGGTTCTATGCGATTCGCATTCCTTTCGATGTTACCTACCTCCCCCTAAACGTTTGTACCGATATTTTTGAGACACCCTGTATATATATATATATATATTTGAATAATAATTTAAAACTGTAGTGAAAGAGAATAAAAAATAAAAATAAAGGAAATAAAGAGCAAACATCAGAGGCATAAAAATGCATATTCCTCTACATGACGCGAAATATAACTAATATAAACTAAAAATAGTACTAGAAATAAATTTAAAATAAAACCTCATGCCAGGAGCAAGACAAAACCGTAGAGCGAAAAAAATAATAAACATAATAATCAAACCAACAGAGAGGAAAGAGAAAAGGTAACAAGATTAAAAATATTGTAGCAGAAACTCTCCGAATTAATTCAGAAAATCTAAATAGAATAAAAGAAATCAATTAATTTGTTTAACAAATTAATAGATTTCTTTAAAAGGTAACAAAGATTTCTATTAATAGATTTCTTTAAAAGGTAAAAAGATTAAAAATATTGTAGCAGAAACTCTCGAAATTAATTCAGAAAATCTAAATAGAATAAAAGAAATCAATTAATTTGTTTAGATTTTCTAAATTAATTCGGAGAGTTTCTGCTACAATATTTTTAGTTTTGTTACCTTTTCTTTTCCCTCCCTGTTGGTTTGATTATTATGTTTATTATTTTTTTCGCTGTACGGTTTTGCCATGCTCCCGGCATGCGTTTTCATTTTAAATTTATTTCTAGTACTATTTTTAGTACTGTATAATACAAATTTATTATTTATATATAATAAAGATTAATAGAAGGAAAGTAAGTAAAAGAAAAGAATAAGGTGTAAAAAAGGAAAGGAATTTGAAGAACCTAAAAGATTTATTAAATTATTATTATTCTTATTATTGCTCTTATATTATTTCTCCCTGATTGGGGGTTCCACCTCGTGACGGGTATTGCTACCAAGTACACAGGGTGGTTGTTGTTATGTCTGGTATTACCGTTGGCCGAGGAACTCTCTGACTGTCCTACAGGTGTTCAGGATTGCGACTTTCTGGAGTTCCTTTTAGGTGTTCTCTGGGAGACTTATTGCTGCCAGGCTGTTATGTAGGGTCTTTGGCACCATATGATCGGGATGGTCGATACATTTTGCATATGCCACATCTCCTTGACTTCATGTCTTAGGTTGTTATTATTATTATTGTTGTTGCGCTTATATTATTTCTCCCTGATTGGGGGATTCCACCCTACCACCTCCGTGACTGGTACGTCACGGGGTGGTAGGGTGGTTGTAATGTCTGGTGTTACTCTCAGTCGAGGAAATCTCTGACCATCCCACAGGTGTTCAGGATTGCGACTTTCTGGAGTTCCTTGTAGGTGTTCTCTGTGAAACCTATTGCTGCTAGGCTGCTACATAGCGCCTTCGGTACCATACCGGTTGTTGACACGATGATTGGGATGGTTGATACTTCTTGCATATGCCACATCTCCTAAATAATAATTAAACACATCAAATGTTTAAATGATTAAACACATCACATGTTTAAATAATTAAACACATCAAATTTACCATTTGATGTGTTTAATTATTTCATTAGTTATTATTATTTCTTAAACGTCATATAGAATTCCACCCATTACAAAAGTGACAGCAACCAAGTTTCGATCCTGATTACTGGTTGAGAAACAGTACCTTAGATCCTTACGTAATATATATATTGTGACTACCTTCATATCTCTCATATTGTGGAATTAACGTCACAACTGGATTGGCATGATTGCAACACCAGGGTTCCTTCCCACCCATCGACGTTAGGCCAACAAACCTTGAAACGGTGCCGTCTTGGTGTAGGAATAAGTAACACTGAGAATAAGTAACAATAGTCTTCTCTATTAGTGAAGCGTTACTTATTCAAGGTAGTGCAATACATGGTAACTCGTTGTAAAGGTAGTCATAATATGATACAATTAAATTGATGACAATCTTCTTCTTATTCTTTGTCTTCGCCTTTTCCCACGTTATACGGGGTCGGCATTCAATGTTCCCAATTCACACTTTACATCCTCTTCTTCTCCTCTAGTTGAATTAACTTCTTAACCGGAACACATCTATTGGTTTTGGCACAGTTCTTACGACCGGATGCCCTTCCTGACGTCAACCCTCACCATTTATCCGGGCTTGGGATTTAAGCTGCCGATCTATTAAACCTGCCGCAGCCATATAAATGGAGTAGCTCTTATTCAGTGATGAAGCAGGTGGCACTGCTGTAGTTCTTTTATCTCCTTGAAACATCCAATTGGCTGACTCGGTAGAATTACTGTGACCTTGAAAATACCAACAATGTATAACTCAGCAACACATGCGTATTTTTAAATACAATTTGGTATCCTGAAAACTTCTACATCAAAGCTATCAGGTAGCACAACTATTCTACTAAGAATACATAATAATTAAATTGATGACAATATAAGATACAATTACACTACGATTGTACTTTATTTTTATGAAAGAGAGAGAGAGAGATAATCTTTAATGCCCTTCACGGCCAAAAAGCCAGGGGTTTACATTTTTACAACCTCCCGAAACTTCCGGGAAAATAGAACAATTAATTTACAAAAACAGGTAATTTTACAAAGGAAAACATATTTTATACAAAGGAGAGAACTCCTTACGAGAGTTAGGTCTGATTGAGCTGACTTAACATCGAGATAAGAGCACCAGCTCAATCAGACAGGAACAGATGTAAGGTACACATGTCAATGCTTATTAGTCCTACTAGACATAATTTTTTTCCTGTAAGTCCGGTAAACAGCGAATTTGTTCAGGTCGGCGTCAAGTGCCTGGGTTTGCTTGAACATCTGCTGAGGGAGGAACCTGTCCGAGAGATGGAGTCGCGCTGAATGCGAGTAGAGCTCGGGATTGGCCCTAAGGGCAGCAGGGGGGATCCTCCAGCCACAGGTATCCCAGAATGAAGGTGTTGCGATTGTGCCTGTTATCATCTTGACTGTTGCTAGGAGGCGTTGGTCTTCGACTAAGGTGGGAAGCCGTGGAATCCCGAGAGAGTTGGCGAGCTGCGTGGTATGAATCAGAACTGGAAGGTTGTGCTTCCTGTTGGCCCACTTTAGGAGCCAGAATTCTGTGGCAAAGAGTGGTTTCTTTATTGATGGTGCCGCTGACGCCCAAATTTCAGCAGCATAGAGTAAAGGTGGAAAGATGATTGCTCTTATGTACCTCACGGTTGTCTTTTTATCTCTGATATGAAGGAGATGCTGTTTTGCTATCCACCGGAGTCTTGAAGCACGTGTGAGGAGCATGTCTATGTGTGCGTTGAATCGAAGTTTGGAGTCGAATACAACGCCCAGATCACGATGGCTGGATGCAATTGGGATGAGGGTGTTGCCGACCGAAGGCTGGAGAGAAGAAGGAGGTTGCTTCAATGAATACACCATGAATTCGGACTTAGCAGGATTGATCTTGAGCCCGAACTGGCAGAGGTAAGATGTGACTGCAGTGAGAGTGTTGTTAATTTCCGTTTTTACCAGATCAAGGTCTTGACCAGGAATGATGGGAGTAAGTATCTTGATATCATCTGCATAGCTCAGTAGACATCGAGAATGTGCAACCAGTGGGAAGATAATAGATGAGAACAGAAGGCCGGAAAGGACCCCTCCTTGTGGGACTCCTGCGGTGACGGATCTAGTAAGGGTGCGATCTCCTGTCTGAAGCTTTATAACTCTGTTATTCAGAAGAGAGGAGAGAAAGCATAATATGTTCCCTGTGATCTGGAAGTGGCATTCCAGGAGAGTGAGTAGTTGGTTTACTTGGACGGCATCAAATGCAGCCTCAATGTCTAAGTAAGTAACAGCTAGTTCGTGCCTTTTCTCGAATGCTGACAAGATAGTATTCGTTGTGGCTAGCAGATTTGTGATCGTTGATCTGTTTGGAAGGGAATAGTGAATTTGGGCTGGATTACTGGGCATGATCTGCTTGGTGAGGATCGGGAGTAAGGTCTTCTCCAGGAGCTTCAGCAGGCTGGAGGAGTTGGAGATGGGTCGAAAATGTTTAGGTTTCGATGGCGACTGAACTTTGGCTAAAGGTTTGATAAGATAGTTTTCCCATTGCTGTGGGAAAATCTGGTTCGAGAGTAACTGGTTGAAGATAATTAAAAGTGGCTGAATAATGTACGGACTTAGGCATTTGAGCATGAATTGGGGAACTCCATCATCACCAGTGGTTGACGAGGCAGGTAGAGAATTGATGGCGACGATCAGCTGTTGTTTTGTGATCTGAATGGTGTTCAACACTTCTTGCTGGGTGGGCTCTGTTAGTAGAGCCAGATCTGAGTTTGGCATGGGATTACGATTAAATCTTGTGACGAAATCGAGCCACAATTCAGGATCAAGTTGCAGAGGAAAATGATGGTTCACTTTCTTGTATGGAATTTTTCCTTTAGCCAGATCTCGGTTAACGTATAATTTGATTGCCTCAGATTTCATGCGATTAAATTGAGCCCGTGCCCTAGAATAAACGATGCGATCATTGACATTTTGCGACTGTTTCCATGTGCGATGGAGCTGTTGCTTCAGCTGGAAACTCATTTTGAGTTCTGAATTCCACCAAAGTCTTGTATATGGACTGATTGTGATTTTTTTAGAGGCGGCATATTTGGCAACCGTGTTGATCCAGTTTGTGAGAATGTTCACAGCTATTTCTGGGTCACAAGTCTCTAAGGCCACCCAGGGAATGAGAGAGGCGGCTCTGATGCACTTATCTACGTCAAGTAAGTTGGGGCTAGTGATGTCAACCTTTTTTGTTGTCCTTCTGGTTTCTAATTTGGGGGCTGGCAGATATGCAGTCACATGTATTGGGACATGATCAGAGTCGAATGACGTTTCTGCAATGTAATCAAGGGTGCAAGGGATAGAGGCTAGAACTAGATCTAAGAGGTTATTCCCCCTGGTTGGAGCTTCATTAATAAGTTGTAGATCAGCACATCTCAAGTGTGCCAGAAGATCCTTTTTCATATTAGATAGCTGAGGAGGTAAATTGAAATCACCACAAACTACATGAGAAGCTGTGGGATGCAGCTGATTGATTATCCAGTTGGAAACTTCCAGGATGATTTGCGGGGAAGGCGTTGGAGGTATGTACACCACACAGAGGTCAAACGTCACGAAGTTGTATCTTAACGTAACGAGGATTGCTTCATAGTTAGGAGAGTTACTGGATTTATTATCCAATAGCTTGAAAGTGGATTTCTTGTAAAATATTGCGACGCCTCCACCCTTGCGTGCAATCCGAGATGTGAATACGACCCCATAATCAGCTGGGGCAGCTGCTGCTAGGAATTCTTCATCGTCATTGAGCCAGGTTTCGGTGATGGCGAGCAGGTCAAAATATCCGGGAAGCAGAATTTGCTCCATAGTGTCAAGCTTGTTCCTAAGACTACGCACATTTTGATAAAATATGGTGCAGGCAGGTACTGTAGGTACTTTAATACGGACGGGTGGTCTTTGACATAGCACGACTCGATTCAGCGGGGTGTGTCTAGGACTGATGAGCACAGGGATCGGCATATTGGTGTTCCGTGTCTGTGGTGCTAGTTGCGGTAACGAGATCTGGGATTGCTATGAATCAGGGTACCATTGGTGGGAGTCCTTTCCATTACTTCTATATCGCTGCCCTTTATGCCCGAGATATGGCATAACAAGAGCTCCAGCAGGCCAGATTTCAGGATTGAAGAGTGCTTCAAAATCTGCATCAGCTACATCGATCTTAAAGGAGGCGTAGGTGGGATATTTTGTGGATAGCTTGGTGACTCTACCATTCATTTTGAAAGCAGCAAGAAGGTGTTCCACATCATCAGCTGTGGTAGCAGGGGAGAGCCTACTAATGAAGACATTACGGAATCGCTTGCTCATCATTCCAGTGTTCGCAATTTGCATCTTGCTGAAGTGCAAATTGGTTCCAATAACTTTAAGATTGGGGCTCAGTTCCTTAAGAGTTGGATTGCGGGTCAGTGTTTGTTCTTTTGTTCGTTGGCTTGCAATCATTGCATACGTTGTAGTGTCTCTATGGGTCTTTACATTAGATGCAATCGTAGTCCCTGCATAATGGTTACCTCTCACGTTGTTTGAAGCGGAACTACAATTGCGATGTACTTCAGCAGCCAAAGCATTATCCGGTTTTGAGCGCGAGGACCCCGTATGTGAGTTTTGTGATCGCGAATAGGTGCGATTTGGCAGATTCTGCTCCTGATGAATTCTTTGGGTCTTCTGTGAGGCAGTATTTCCTGAGTATCCGTTGGCATCTGCTGTGATTTCAATATATACTGGTCTAGTGCTACGTTCAGGGCACACAACTTCAGACTCACATGTTGTAAGAATGGGGGCTGGAGAGGGGTCATGTGGTAATAAAGATGGGGTGGTTTGGGTAGGAGCTCTCGGTTTCGCGTGAAAGTGTTCGTCCGGAGGCTGCTGCTCATGATGGTTCGTTTGAACAGCAAGATCACAAACCGATTGCTTCAGGTCCTCAAAATTTTTCCGCAACACCTCCAATGTTTTGTGTATGCATTCATTGTGTTCTCGTAGTCGCTTGTTTTCCAGCAGTAGGTCTGCGAGGATATTATGAATTGGCGACAGCTTTATACATAGAGTTGTCTCAATATTTGTGAGGAGCGAGACCAGGAGTGGACTGTGTTCGAGTGATGTTTGATTAATTATTGCGGAGATCTCTGTTGATAGGGTGTTATCCTGTTGGGAGCTACTAGATTTTTGCATGATGAGATCTGAATGGTCATTTTGTTCTTCCTGTGATGAGTCGGGTGTCAATTCCACATGTGCATCTGGCGATGTCAATTTTTCCGTGTCTACCTCAGGTTCGGGTTGGGTCCTGTGCTCAGGTGAATCCGAAATTTGGTTAACATCGTTAAAAGTTTCACCAGTTGTTCCGAGTGAATGCATATAATTTTCTCCCTTACAGGGGGGACACTGCCAAACTTTCCGTCGCTGCTTTCCGAGCCTCTTTAGGTCCAACGCGAGACATTCGCTTCCGTATGTCTTGAGACAGGAAGTACATTTTATAGCTACGTCCGGAACAATTCCACAAATTACACAGCTATCATTATTTGGGTGATCTTGCTTTAAAGGTATTTTCTGATTTTAGGCGCAGATAAAAGGATTACGAGTGGGCTGGAAAAGAGTTTACAATTGTGTTTAGTAGTTGCCTTAACTACGTATCGTATTCCAAGTGATACGTTTACCGATCAGATACAAAATAAGTCAAAAATTACGGCTTATTTTAGTTGGCTGGACTTGTTACTGTTGGATGTGGAAATCCGCTTGTACGAGGCGTGGATAATTGCTAGGAGGCAGTAAATGACGTGTGTTGCCATGGTCACTTGACCGCAAGTACAAACCCATAGCGCATTTGCCTGACCTTGACCAGTAGCCGGAAGCGATAGATATCTCTGGTCAGCCGTGAGTAGCAAAAACAGCAAATTTTGCAGTATAAGAAAACTATAAATAATAAATACCTGGATGTCCAGGTCGCCACACAATGGATATCCTCTTGTTCAGCATCAAATTAGGAATACACCAACATAAAAATCATCATATAAACCTGAGCATAATTCTGTTAATTTAACTGGTTAACCGGAGCAGCAAAGACACACAGCCGTACAACTGAACAAACAACTCCTTTTTTCTAACTAACTAATGAACTAACTATGGTGTATTTACGCCGATATTACATAGTTATTTCATGCTCATATCGTAGTAGTAGTAGTAGTAGTAGTGACATGTGATGCAAGAAAGCAAATGTATGAGCTTTTGCAGCATCAGCCAAAAAAAAAAAAAAATTACAATACAGTTCCCTTTAAATGTTTGTCCAGTTCCTCCTTAAATTTATTTAACCTATCAACTTCCACAACGACAGATGGAAGTTTGTTCCAGCAATTAACCGCCCGCTGCCTAAAAGCAAATTTCCGCACATCTATTCTACATCTGTCTTTCCTCAAATTTAATTTATGCACCCTTAGGTTCGTAATCTGAACAAGTGGAAGAATCCCATCAGAATTCAGCGTGCTCAACCCATTCAAGGCCTTATAAACCTCAATCAGATCACCTCGCAGGTACCTATTCTCCAGCCGTTGCAATTTGCAGAACTTAAGCCTCTCTTGGTAAGAGGATCCCATCATTCCCCTCACAAATCTTGTTGCCCTGCTGTGTACACGCTCAAGCAAATCTACATCCTTCCTAAAATGTGGCCTCCAGACCTGCACGCAGTATTCAAGGCGTAGCCTGACCATAGCCTTATACAGAGGGACAATCACTTCCTTTTCCCTGCTAGCAAAATTCCTGTATATCATTGACAAAACCCCATGACCTGCTCTGGCAGCCTGTCTGCATTGCTCATAAAATTTCATATCTGACTGCACAATTATTCCCAGGTCTTTTTCATTTTCTACTACCTTAAGTGTAGTACCACACAGTTGGTATGTTTCTCTGGGGTTACTTCTAACCATATGCAGCACTTTGCATTTGTCAATGTTAAACTTCAGTTGCCACTTCTCAGCTCATCTGCCGAAAATTTGTAGATCCTGTTGCAGTAGCACACTGCCATTACTGTCATTAACAACCTTGCCAACCTTTGTATCATCTGCAAACTTCGACACTAAGCCTGATATACCTTCATCAATATCAATGATATTGATGAAGGTATTGATCGTATTACGCATTTACATTATCAGTACAGTATATATATATATATATATATATATATATATATACTGTACATATATAAATACATATACTGTACATATATAAATACATATACTGTACATATATAAATACATATACTGTACATATATAAATACATATATATATACTGTACATATATATATATTAATACGTCTGGATATTAACATCCAGACGTATTAATTGTTTCGTGCCTTGAAAAAAATGGTTAAAATAGTGAAAAGCTCTTTCTATTTGGGGGATATCTTTCTCTTCTGGTAAGAAATATTTAAATTTAAAAGCATCTTTTAAAAAGCCAATACTGTACTCACAGAATACATGCGATAATAGAGTTTACATAGTAAATTAGCAATTTTGTTTTTGGTGCTTCTTCTGCTTACATCCCCCCCCCAAAGTTTCAGTATTTTACTTATATAATCTTATTATAATTCGATCACGGTATTATAATTTTATTATGTGTGATTTTTTTTTTAGAAATTATAATGCGAATTAATCAGAGCAGTAAATTTTAATAATTTTTAACTATAATAATTGTAGATAGCGCTGCTATATACTTGCTCTTTTGGCGCAATCATAAGCCGATTCCCGCTTATGGTCGCGCCATTTGACGATAGTACGTATTTTTTGTATTTGGTGCTGTGTGTGTGTGTGTGTAGATACAGTGACTTATTCATATTGTTTCTCATCATTGCCTTATGAAATAGATTCACATTATATTAAAAAAACAAGACTTGATTATCTGTATCTTGATTATCAATATATATATATCCATTTAAGAAACGTTTGTGAGGATAAAGCAGCAATTCCATTCGATATTTGTAAACAGTCTTCATTTCGAGGTGAGTTATAGAGTAAAATATTAATCATTTGAAGATTATGGAAATTGTGTACGAAAACCGTTTCGAAAACCGTTTGCTGTGCGCTCTCATGCTGTATTTAGGAATGTGAAATTGTAATAAAAAGATTACATTAATATGCTTGGTGCATTTTCCCTTACAAATGAAATATTTGTCCCGAAAATGTACCAAGTTCAAAAATTTTAATTTTACTTGATTGAGCAATAGCTGAGATTAAAAACTATTTCTATATAAATAAAGGGTGTTTAACTATCGTTAAAATTCGCCAGAATTTTATGCACACATTTTTAACCATATATTAATACGATACAGTACCCTTTTTTAAATGGTATCTAGCTCTGGAAATGTCTAATGGAAGCTCTAATTTTGTGTTATCTTACTGAAAATTATTGAACCTCCGAAAGTTTGGACATAGTCTTACAATTGAAACTTAGTTTATACATGTCATCATCCACCACCCTCCTTCGTTTACACTCTTACTTAGTCTAAATGTTAAAACAGAATAATATTGCTAGATTCACTTTTCCTCTCTGGCTGACAGGTGTCTTTAGGCGTTTATTTTATACCTGCTACAAGTAACATTTTACAGGCTGTCTAATGTCTTCTTCCATCTTTTCAGTTTTAAAAACGTTTATAGTTTCTGCCTATGGTGTGTATAATATAACCTCTATATTTTATATAGTGGATATGTCATGGTAGACAGCGAGGCGCCGTTCATCTATCACCGGCAGAAAAGCTATAGATCCATGATGCTTACCAAGTTGAGCGACAAATGAAACAACAAAATTTGATTTTCACAATTTAATTATGCTGTGGTCTTGTAAATATAGCAAATGTCATGCATTGCATTTTAAGCGTGAAAAAAAATAATAATAAATAAAAAAATAAAATAAAATAAATAAATAAAAAAATAATAAATAAATATATATATACCGGTTCTTTCGATTATATAATTCGAATTAAAATAATTACATTAACATATTTTAGTAATAATTAAGCAGTATTGCAATAAAGTAAATCAGAAGTCAAAGGTTTTACTTAATATTTTATTCAATTTCATTCTCAAGGGTTATAAATACGTAGTTATGAGTCAGTGTTTCTCAACCTGTGTGCCGCGGAAAATGCAGATAAATCCAAGTTTTATAATAAAAATTAATTCAAACAAAAAATTCTTTTATTTACTCTGCTCCAATTTTCGAAAATTCGTTAAAGGCAATTATAATTTTATTGCCGTTTTTCACTTCCTACTTGTGCGAAATAGGGCTTTCCGCTTTAAACGAGATTAAACAAAAAGGAGAGAAAAAAGTCTGTAGAAGCCTATCTCAATAA